>NW_028273666.1:662092-993138 GCF_024610735.1 Ursus americanus
CAAAAGATTTTTCTTTCAGGAACCTCTTTGAAAAAGCTTTCCCTGTGCACTGTGCATAAGCTGTACTTCGGAGGATTCACTCTACAATAATTATTCACTCTATGCCTTGAATTCAGATTTCACTGAGTTCTTACCATGGATCCCAGCCCACGGGAGCCATGGTCCTTTTCTGTCCAGGCTCAGCACCTATGCATTCAAGATTGGAAGTAGAGACACATGTCACTTTACAGTCCAGAAAGCTATTATTGTTTCTGTTTCAGTGTGAGAGAGTCACAGACTTTGGGACAGGTTTCAGAGCAGGTTTATTATGGATCCTGGATCTCTACTTCAATGTTCATTGCCTGGATCCATTTGGCTAATAGGTTCCCTGTGGATGGGCTTGCTTCCAAGCACATACATGGAAGATGCAAAGGTGGGTGGGCTTGGTGCGGGACAGGAAGAAGACCTAAAACAGAGAGGGTCCGACCCCTCCTCTGATCCACGAACTGCTACAGGAGAGGGTACAGGAGATAGAATCCATGGGAAACTCCAAGGTCACCAGCTGAACACAGGAAGCACAGGTCAAGGGATCTGGAGATGTAGGGGTTGAAGGCTGCTCTGAGCTACCTCTGGGAGGAAGGGAGGGAAGGAATGAGAAGGAGACACTGCCTGTCCCTGGCCCATGCCAGCTGCCCACCGCTCCAACACGCATCCGTCTATGAGCTGACACAGCTTGGGCTCAGGATGGGCTGGTTCAGGTCCCTCAATCCTCAGTGGGACAGCTGGCCCCAGGGCTCAGAGACATGCTGAGGGAGATGAGAGGGAAAGCTGCCCTGCCCAGGTCATCCCCTCATTGAGCAGACAGCCCTTCAGAACTGCTAAAAAAAAAAAACAAACCCACTAACGGGGTTGAAAGACATGCCATGGATGAACTAAGGCATAGATTTATGTAAAATAACATTCATTTTTAAGTTCAGAGCTGTCATCTCAGGAAGTGGGGAGAGCTTCCCTGAACAAGACTGAGGGGTGGGCAGGCCATGCTGAAAAGGGAGACATGGCTCTCCTGATGGGGATCTGCAGCCCCCTTTTAGGGAAGGGCATCATCCTCGCATCACACGAGATCCATGGAAGTGTTCCATCAGGGCCAGATGTTTGTCTCAAGAAGGCTACCCTGGCATCGGACTGCACAGGGCACCGGGGACGAGGGACAGATAGAGGATGGACAATACCCTGGAGGCCATGGGGCAAGAGCAGAGGCACATGACCTTGAAGATGATGATGAAATGCAGGAGGTGGCAGCATGGATCCGGCCCGAAAGTACCATGGGAGCAGTGCCCACAGCTACACTGACTGGATGCCTTCTGTGCTCGGTGTGGTTGACTTCAGTGTGCTCCAGACTAGTCCTGAACACAAGTCTAGGAAGTGTGCACTACCCCCGGCCTCCTCTCCCCTTGCAGCTGCTAGGAATCATGGTCACAGACCCTGGTCAGCTTTCGTGGAAACCAAGCAGTGGCTCCCCTGCACAATGCACCTCTGGTGGTGGTCCAGTGCAACCCTCGTGCCTGGCCAGACACTGATGTCTACCTGTCTCCACACAAATCCACAGAGAGGAGGGTGTCCCTGAATTCCACAGCACATGATGAGACAGATCCACAGAACCCAACACCCAGTGGGTCACTCGGGACCTCACCTATGGTCATGGAGCTCACCATACCTTATTTCGGTCACTTCCCACAGAAAGCCTGTTTCTGATCACCCACAATACCATACATCCTTGTTGCTGACCTGGGGTCATGCCATGAACCCACATGGCACCTTTCTTTAAGTGAAGGCTATGCCTACACCTCCTAGAAAATATTTCTAATGAAGTACAAGTCCATCAGGACTATGGTGTGAACATTGGCATACAGCCTGCATGGTACTAGTCAGTAATTCTAACAAGGGTTAACCCCACCCCCGTCTCACAAAACCTTCCTCCGTCCCACGGAACTCATGTTCTGCCCGCAGAAAACCCTCCAGGAAACAAACCTTTCATCTGAATGCTCTCTTCACCTTCTGCTTCAAATCTTGTCCAACCACAATGATATGAAAATAGAAATCAGTCTCAAGAAAAAAATGAGACAGTCAAAAATAGGTGGAGATTGGGGGGCCTGGGTGGCTCAGTCGTTAAGGATCTGCTTTCAGCTCAGGTCGTGATCCCAGGATCCTTGCTCAGTGGGAAGCCCGCTTCTCCCTCTCCCACCCCCGTGCTTGCGTTCCCTCTCTCACTGTCAGATACTTAAAGAATCTTAAATAAATATGTGGAGATTTAACAACATGCTACAGAACAACCAACAGTCAAAGAAGAAATCAAAAAATTTTAGAAGTACCTTGACACTGATGAAAAAGACAACCTACAAAACTTATGCGATGCAGCAAAAGTAGCTTTATGGGGGACATTCATAGAAACTCAAGTCTTCATCAATCCATATGATGCTCTCCAAAAAACAACCTGATTTATTTGGTAAAGAAGTAGAAAATAAAACAACAAACAAAGCCCCAAATTAGTAGAAATAAGGAAATAACAAAAAGGATGCATAAATAAATCCAACGGAGACTAAAAAGACAAAAAAAAAAAACAATGAAAATGAGAGCTGCCTTTTTTGGAAAGAGAAACAAAACTGACACTTAGGTAGACTCACCAAGAAAGACAGAGGGCTCGAATACAATCAGGAAAGAAATATAATGGATTCCTGTCTCATATCAAAATCAAAAGAACTCTTGAACCTTGGACACAACAACTTCTTGCAAGCCACGTCTCTAAAGGCAAAGGAAATAAAAGCAAAAATGAAGTATTGGAACTTCATCAGGATAAAAAGATTCTGCTCGGCAAAGCAAATGATCAACAAAACAAAAAGGCAACCTATGAAATTGAAGAAGATATCTGCAAATGATATTACAGATAATGGGCTGGTATCCAAGATCTATAAAGAACTCCTCAAACTCAACACCCAAAAAATGGGCAGAAGACACAAAGAGATACAAATGGCCAACAGACATATGAAAAAATGCTCCACATCACTTGCCATCAGGCAAATACAAATCAAAACGACAATGAGATACCACCTTACACCAGTTAGAATGGTTAAATTTAACAAGGCAGGGGGCACCTGGGTGGCACCGTGGTTAAGCGTCTGCCTTCGACTCAGGGCGTGATCCTGGCATTATGGGATTGAGCCCCACATCAGGCTCCTCCGTTATGAGCCTGCTTCTACCTCTCCCACTCCCCTGCTTGTGTTCCTTCTCTTGCTGGCTGTCTCTATCTCTGTCGAATAAATAAATAAATTCTTTAAAAGAAAAAAGGAGGGCACGTGTCATAATGAGCACTAGGTGTTATATGCAAACAATGAATCATGGAACACTACATCAAAAACAAATGAAGTACTGTAGGGTAAATAACAATTTTTAAAAAAGAGAAAGATATGAAATCCATAAGGAAACTGTCACAATTTGCAAATGACAGGAAATCCGGAAAGATTCCTCAAAAAAAAAAAACCTGTTAGAATAAACAAATTCAAGAAAGCTGCAGGATATAAAGTCAATATACAAAGATCTGTTGTCTTTATTTATTTCAGATTTTATTTATTTATTTGACAGGAAGAGAAAAAGCACGAGCAGGGGGAGTGTCAGAAAGAGGGAGAAGCAGACCCTCACTAAGCGGGGAGCACAACACGGGGCTCAATCCCAGAACTCTGGGATCATGACCTGAGCTGAAGGCAGACGCTTCACATATGGAGCCACCCAGATGACCCAACTTCTTGCATTTCTGTATACTGATGACACACTTTCGCCAAGAGAAATTAAAAAAACAATGCCATTTACAATTGCATCAAAAAATCTAGAAATAAAAGTAACCAAGAATGAGAAAGACATAGTACACTCAACACATGGCAGAAAAGAAATGAAAAATATGTGTGTCCAGGGGGGCAGAATGTATGGGTCAAAGATTTGGAAGGCAACACAAACAAATGGTAGCATACGCCATGCTCCTTAACTGGAAGAGTTAATTATGTGAACATGTCCATCGTACCCAAAGAAATCGACAGATGTGATGAAATGCCTGTCTGAATTCCAGTGGCATTACTCGAGGAAATAGAAAACAGTCCTCAAACTTGTATGGAATCACAAAAGACCCCAAATACCCAAAGCAACGTGAAGAAAGAAAGGTGCAGTCAACACACACCTGGATTTCAAGCTACATTACAAAGCTGTTGTCATCAAAACAGGATGGTACTGGCATAAACACAGACACCAGGTCAGTGGAACAGTAGAGAAAGCTCAGAAACTTACCCACACGTAGATGATCCTAACTTACGACACAGCAGCAGAAGATATGACATGAGGGAAGGACTGTGTCTTCAGTGAGCGGTAACAGGCAAACTGGACACTAAATGCAGAAGAATATAACTGGGTCACTTTCTTACACCACACACAAAATTTTTAATGATGAATGTTTTGAACATAAGACCTGAATCCATAAACTTCCAAGAAGACACAGGTACTAAGTCTCTCGACATTGGTTTTGGCAAAGAGTCTTCAGATCGGACACCAAATGCAAAGGCAACAAAAGCACAAATAAACAAGTGGAACAATATCAAACTGAAATCTTCCACACAGCAAAAGAAACCATCAAAAGCTTAAAAGGCCACTGACCCAATAAGAAAAAATTATCTGTGAATCATATGTGTGAGAAGAGGCTAATATCCAAAATACACACAACACTCATTCAAATCAAAACAAAAAAACTATTAAAAAAAATGGGAGGAATATGTGAATAGATACTTTCCAAAGATGGCACACAGGTGCCAACAGACAGAAGGAGTTGTTCGACATCACTAATCATCGTCAGGGAAACATCAGTCAAACCCACAATCGGCTATCCTCTCTCAACTGTTGGAACAGCAATTGTCCCAGAGACAGACACCAAGTGGGGTCAAGGGTGTGCAGACTAGGAGACACTGTGCACTGTTGGTGGGAATGGAAATTGGTGCAGCCATGTGACAAATGGTATGGAGGTTCCTGAAAAATTTAATGCAACTACCCCATGACCCAGTAGTGGCTCTACTGAGAATTGATTTGAAGAACACAAAAATGCTGCCTCAAAAAGACAGATGCACTCCCACGTTCACTGCAGCATTATTCACAAGAACCAGACATGGAAACACAGACCTTGGGGACCTTATTCCAAGTAACTCAGACACAGAAAGACCAATACCAGATGCTCTCATGTACATTCCACGTGGAATAAATAAATACTGAACGCATAGATAATGAGAGCAGATTGGTAGGTGCCAGATTCGGGGATGGGGTGGTAGAAACGGGTGAAGGCGGTCAAAGTCTCAATGTTTGAGTGAGAAAATCCGACAGTCATGAAATGTTCTGTCCAGCATGGAGACTAAACTAACCACGCAGCATGGGGTATAGGTTTCCCTGCTCTTTGAAAGTACAGGGCTTCTGAGAAACCATGCACACCAGAAATGGTGTCAAGAAGGAATGACCATTAATTTACACGAACAATTACACAGTGTGCTCAGACTCCAAAATTCCTTCTCTTTGGCTTTTCTTAGGCCTCAGCACACAAGTTTCCAATGGAGGCCCAGCATAAATGAAGATAAAGCACAGCAGAGGCTCACAGACACAATTCAAAGTGCTGGTGGCTGGATGCGGAGAGCGGTTCCCAGAGGAAGGAGCTGGTTGGGGTGCACGCCGCCTCTGTTGTGCTTCTTCCCAAAACAGATGCTGAACGCGATTCTCACTGTTCACCTTTTTTCATAAGAGGGAAATCCTCTTCAGGTCTCTTCCTCTTACTGAACCTGGGTAATAATGTAGTTCTTTCAAGAAAGCCCAGTGTCTTTGTGAACGTTTAAAAAGTGGGGGATACTTGTACTTGAGCATTGCTGAGGGAGTAGATGTGAAAGGTCCTCCCAGATACAACCCTCAGCAGATCCACCGGAAAGGCACCTTCCTCAGCATGCAGAACACGGACTACCTCCTACCCCCCGAGAAACCCTCTCCTTCCCCTTCATCAGGACAACACACAACAGCTGGGAGTTACCCCAATTCCTCTGTTCTCCTGCTCCTAATAGCTAACCCATCAGCAAATCCTGTGAGCTCCATCTTCAAAATGGACCCAGAATAGGTCTAACCACTCCATCCAAGGCCACCTGTCTGGTCCATAGTGTCTGAGTTCCTGGAAAAGCTTCGTCATTGACCTGCCTTGCCATCTTCAACCCTCTGTCATCTGTTCTCAACACTGTAGCCAGGATGGCCCAGTGAAACAGCGTCTCATGGGGTTATAGCCCTGGAATAGTTTTCTGTCACCCTCTGTCACCTCTCTGAGCTCATGTCCTAAGCTGTCTCCTGTGGCCACAGGGCCTTCTTGCTGCTCCTGGACATACCTGGAATTCTCCTGCCCCAGAGCCTTTGCACATGCTTTCCCTTCTGTTCAGAATGCTCTTGATGTGTTCTCACTCACCTTCGGAGAAGTCTGAATTGGAGTGACAGGGACAGAAGATGAGGCTGTGTGTGTTGGGTGAAGCTGGTGGCTCAGAAGAAGGTTCTCTGCCAGCTCTCCGCCTGTGCCTCACTTGTCCTCAGCCAGGAACTTGCACACAGCCCTCACCTGTCACAACTCTCACCCAGGAGACCCACAGCCACCCCTGGAGCCCACCCTGAACACACCCTGCTGCAGAATGCATTCAGCTCTCCTCTGGGACCCCTGTCAGCTTTACCCAGACCTGGAACTCCCCCCTGTCTCCTGCAAAGCTCCCGATTCCCCCGCTGCTTCCAAAATCACACTGGTTCAAGTTTTTCATGAGAGAGCTATAACGCTAACTAATGAAAGGTTCACACCTACTTTCCCCTTCTGTTTCTTTTCTCTCCACCTTCCTTCCTACCTGTGCAAACTGTAACATATCAGTGGAACACGAACATGCTCTGAGATCTGAATCTTTCATTGCAGCTTTCTGAGGACTCCTTATGTGATAAGACTCTATTGTATCCTACAACAGGGTGTTTTACATCTATCCTCTATAGAATAGTACAGCCCAAATCACTACAATTTTACCTCACTCTTCATGAAGCAGAACACTTTTTCCTTTCTTCTTTTACTTAAATTCCAGTTAGTTCACATGCCATGGAATATTTGCTTCAGGAGTAGGATTTAGTGATTCCTCACCTGCATACAGTACCCGGTGCTCATCACAAGTGCCCTCCTTAATACCCCTCACCCATTTAACACTTCCCCCCACACCCTTGCCCTGCAGCAACACTCAGTTTGTTCTCCACGGTTGAGTCTATTTCCTTGTTTGCCTCTCTCATCACCCCTCCACTCTGTTCATCTGTTTTTTTTTCTGAAATGCCAGAAGCGTGAGAGTATAGGATATTTGTCTTTCCTCACTGATTTTGCTTAGCTTAATACACTCTAGATCCATCCACATCCTTGCAAATTGTAAGATTTCATTCTTTTTGAAGCTGGGTCATATTCCATTATTTATATGTATCCCACATCTGCTTTATCCATTCATCAGTGCATGGACTTTGGGATTCTCTCCATAGTTTGGCTACTGCGGACATTACTGCCATGAACATCATAGTGCATGGACCCCCTTCGAATCTGCATTTCTGTATCCTTTGGGTAAATACCTAGGAGAGCAATTGCTGGATCATGTGGTTGTTCAATGTTTAACTTTTTGAGGAACCCCCAGACTTTTCCTAGACTGGCTGCACCACTTTGCATTCCCACCAATAGGATGGGAGGGTTCCCCTTTAAGCAGAACATTATCTGCGGGCAATTTAATAAGAGGAAACAAAACCTCTGGGAGATGCACCCAGGGTCAGGCAAGCAGTTGCAGACTTCACCCCAAGGCTCCTGACGCCAAGCCCCTTGAAGCCACCAGCATGCCACTATCCAAAAGAATTCCCAGACTCTCCTTCTGACTCCACCACCAAAGAAACTACAGGGAGAATATGGCACCTCAAAATATTGAGATAATACATTTAGTAAAACTAGAAAGTCAAGCTCAACTTTTAAACAGGAACAGGCCGCTTTGGATAATTTTCAATTTCCCCTCCACCCTAATTTTAACTCTTCTGATGAATAAACTAATCAATGATGAAACATCACCTTTGTCAAATGACATCATCCAAGTCTGTATCAGATGAAAAAAAACCACCTAAATCTAGATGCTGGCCACTCAACCATATCTTAGGCCCAATTGAATAAACACTGTTAGATGAAGGAACAAATTAGATGTTACAAACAGGCACAGAGTGAATCTCACCTTCCCTTTCTAATTAAAGAGGGTTCCTAGGAAACAGATGGTCAAAATACATTTGTCAGCAATAAATGGACAGAGAAATTGTGATCCCCTGCAAAGTTCTACCTGCAGGGAAACTAAGTAATTCTTGCACCAAACCCAGAATGCTGGCAGCTACTTCAATTTTACTTTGTGGCTCAACTAGAGAAAAGAGAAAAGCCCAGGAGGTTTTGGGATAATGAGAGGTTTTACCTCCAGCCCTGACATAGATAGGACATTTTGCCAAACATACCTGTGCTTTCTCTGAACACTGGCGTCCTGTGACAAGCTGCCTCGCTGACTCCGATGCTGACGTTCAAAACCTCGGGTGTCTTGGAGCCAGAGCAGAGAAGTGCTGTCAGCTGGGGAGAAGAAGGCACCTCTGACCTAAAGCCTGCACACCTGCTTCGGTTTCTGGGCAAAGGGGCAACACATACTTGTTGTTTAGCAGTAATTATCTTCATTCTCAATAGACCAATGTCCTTGCCTTTTCTGGAAAGCAGACTTACTCTTCTAAAGAAACCCTCAATTCGTCTATTCCCAATGCAAATAGAGTGGAACATTTATTTCTCACTTAAATAGAAAACACTGTTACTGTCGACACTGCGTGACTGAACTTTTAAAAACATTTTAGAGAGAAAGGAAGGGACCTTTATTCAAACCCAAGTCAGGACAGCTGCCTCAGAGACACAATCTTCACCAAGAAGTGAGTGCTCCAGAGAAGGAACATTTGGGGCAGGCTTATATATTTTTTTCTGTTTTGTTTTACGTACAGAGTTACACACCACAATGAGGATCTTCTTAGATTCCAGAAAGTGACAGACTCTTTCTTATGTTTTCAGTGTGTACATGTCAGTATGTCTTTAATCTTATGGGAGCCAAAGAGGTTCTTTATTTTTTCTTATATTTATGTTGGCATTTTTTGGTTATTGTTTTCTTCTCGAAGCAGATGTACAACATGTGCTTGGGGCAGAAACAAGGCCCATGCTTTGAGGTTTTGCCCAGTCATTTTGAGCTGGGTAATTGTTAAAGGATAGCTTCCCTGGGAGCTCAGGATCAGGGCCCACAGATGATATACAATAAAAATTCCTTTTATCATTATAATTACTCCTAAATAGAGGAATTTGAGACAAAAGCACCTTTCACAAGAGTACCAAGAAATCAAAATGATGCCCACGGAATCCTGCGTGCTCCATGGTCAGCACATGTAACAGAAGTGTTCACAGTCTCTGAACTCCTGCCCTTCTCCTGACCAAATCTCTGAAGCACACAGACCACTTAAAATCAGAATTGTAGAACTGCTAGACACCTTAGAGATGTCTGGCACCATTCCCTTGGACTGCAGAATAAAACACAGTAGCTCATTGTCACAAACTAATTTCAACATGAAGTGACCCCTGGATGCACTAAGTTCTTTCTCTACAAATGTTGACTAATGCAAGTCACAGTCATACCATATAAACACTAGGATGGCTGGGAAGTCATCGTAGGTAAGGGAATATTTTAGCCATGTTTATAAGCATTGGCTCACTTTGTAGAAGAGGCTGAGCTGAGTGTTTTTAAATACTATTTCAGACTTGTTTTACAGTACCCTCTGAACATACCAGAGCCTGAATCGACTAAAAAAGATAGTTGGTTTCAGTAACTTTAATACCAGGAAAATATTATACTGTCTCTATTCCTTAGGATCTTTGAGTATCTTACCCAGAGGTCCTCTACTGAGATAATGATCTTAATGATCACCATGGGCAGACGTGAAAAGGCCCGCTGAATTCATTCCAGTTGTCCACATGACAAGAAAATCCTGATACTTGATAGGTTTCCAGATCGAGAAGACCAGAGATAAGAGGGAAATAGTACCCTGTATGGAACAACAAGCGATTTGGAGTCAATTTGGGGATCCCATTTAGGTTTCTGACACTAAAATCCTCTGAGACTCATATCATCTGAGTCCCTTTCTAACCGTCTGAAAATGTGCCTAAAAATATCTACACCCTAGTTGAGAAGTTTAAGAGGCAGAATGCTACAAAGAGCCAGTATGATGTCTCTCAAGAACAGGTGCTCAGGAAGCCCTAATTGCTATTGGGTCTATTTCTTTTCCAGAAGAAAGAACACATGTTGAATCCATATTTCGAATAGATGACTCACCAGATGATTTTCAAACCTGAAGGAAGGCCAAGAAATCACTCTTGTGTCATATTTCACTCAGAAATCATATTGTTGGACTGGTGAGGATGATACGATAGCAACGTCATCACTAATAGTGGGGAGCTTCTAATTTCCATACGGCCATGTTGACCCCCTTAGCTCAGAGCCACCAGAATGGGCAGCTGGGGAGGGGGCACCATCATCACTATGAGTGGGGAGCTTCCCATTTCCATATGGCCATGTTGACCCCTTTAGCTCAGGGCCGCCAGAAAGGACAGCTGAGGGGTACCACAGGCCAAGGCTGCCAGGTGTGGCTGGGGTAGGCAGAACTCTGACTTAAGGCTCAACTCCTGTCTAGGTTATTATAATGCTCTTCACAAAGAAAGTGCCATTGTGTGTGAGCCCTCATGTAGAAAAGGTTCAGAATTTCCATTGAGATTCCCTCTCTCACCTTTAGGATATGTAGCAAAGTTCCATTTAATTTTAAACATTGAAGGACTTCCTGGTTTTCTTTTCGCTATGACTGTGGCTCAATTCCCCTGTGGTCTAAGAATAGAATCTAGTTAATTTCAGGGTTTAACATTTGTAGACTTGATTCGTGGCCCCACCTATCATCTATTTGGGTAAAGAGTCTATGACCACTTGAAAATAATGTATTCTGCACTTATTATGGAATGTTCCCTATATGTCAATTAGGTCACATTTGTTACCAATGTTTTGTCTGCTTTTTCTGTTAGATATTGAGAAAGGTATATTAAATCTTCAAACAATGCTGCTCTATTCAACATGGCATCAGAGAATCTACAAGTGTTTTATGGCAAGAGAAACAAAAAGTATAAGAATTGAGGGGATAATTGTGACTATTCACAGATAATACGATTGTGTACATAGAAAATCCAAAACAGTCTATAAATACCCTATTAGAATTAAAATGCAATTTATAAATTTGAGATGGATTGTAGCTTCCCATTGGACAGTTTCTGAAAGAAAATGCAGAACCTGTCAATCTTGGGGTAGGATATAGGGTGCACTAACCATTTAAAAGAATTCAGTGGGACTTCATAAAAATGTGACATTTCTCCTTATCTTATGACCATAAGAAAATGAAAAAGTGAACCACAGTCTGGGAAGTAAAGACTTGCAATATACACACTGACAAAGACTTGTCAATAAAGAATTCCTGCTCATCAACCATAAAAAGTCTATTTACAAACGAATACTTCACAAAAGATTGACTGATGGCCAATAAGAACAGGAAAGGGTACTCTACAGTATTATTTTCAGGAACAGCAAGGCCTTTCCTAAAATGAAAACATACACACAAACCAGTATTCCCTAGATGGATGACGTCCTTATTTCTGAGGACAGCTTGAAGAACAGACTAGCATCAAAGTAAAGTGATGGAATTCCTGACACTCAGAGGATGGATAATTGACCTCAAACTACAGTACAATTTCTAGGCATCATTCAGTCCTCTGAAGGCAGACAACTTCCACGCCCCCTCCTACACCACACAGGTTGCTTCCCAACCCCTACCATAAAAGAACAAGATGAGAAACAGATAGGACTAGTAGGAAATAGCAAAAATCACATGTGGGGATTATCCTGAAACACACTGGTCACATAACTAGTGTAAGGACGTGTAGGGAACTGACAAGGACAGAGACTCAAGAGGTACTTCTTTGGGAAATGCTGTCTGAAATACTCACAAGTTGGTACCTGCTAATGAGGGCTCTGAGCATACCCTAGGGTTTGCTCACAAGGGTCTGCAACACCATCGCTGAGGACTGAAACTCTTCAAGACCTCAAAGCTTGCCTGATTGACTATTGGACTAAGAGATTCCCATGTTCTGAAAACAGATACCAACCCATTGAAAGGTTCACCTGGGCTCTCTCGGAGGTCCTACAAGAAGCTGAACCATTCACTGAAAATCAATTACACACACACACACACACACACACACACACACACACACACACACACCTGTCATTTCACCAATTACTTAAACATTCAAGGTTCTTCCTACCTTTTCTTTTTCACATTGATATTTATACTCACATGAAATGTCATCATTTCTAATGAACACTGATGTCAAAATAGAGATCCATTGACACAATATTCACAAAATGGAACTTCCCTGCTATAATTTTCAATATAGCATTTTTTGAAGTTTATACATATTTTAGGTTTTTGGTAATTTATACAGGAGAAGATCAGCATTGAAAAACTCTGAATACTGACAATGAGGTTTAAGCCTAGAGAACAAAAATTGTCCAAATTCATAGTAATAAGGAACCAAAGGGAAAGCATGGACGCTGTAGTCGAATAATTTTACACATGTTCATCCTCTATTATTCTACTACTGAGGGGCGTGTTTTATTACCAGTATACATTCATCATTTATCTTCCACGTGCACCTGCACAGGTATAATGAATTACTACAGTAGAATGAAATGTCTGGGAACTACTTGGCGGCATCTATAATGAACAATGAAATTTCGATCTTATATTTGGTGAAATTCCACTGTCTGTCCCTTTAGACAATGGACCCTAAACAGAAGGGGGAATGAACCAGGAGAGACTATGGACTCTGGGAAACAAACTGAGGGCTTCAGAGGGGAGAAGGGTGGGGGATTGGGATGGGCCAGTGATGGGTATTAAGGAAGGTACATATTGCATGGAGCACTGGGTGTTATATGCAAATAATGAATCACGGAACACTACATCAAAAACTAAGGAAATACTGTATAGTGACTAACATATCATAATAAAAAATTGTTATTAGAAAAAAAATAAAGGTAAAAAAAAACCAATACAGCTTTTCTGTCTCAAGAACAATCACAATTGAGAAAAAACTAACTTCCAATCCCTAAAGCAAAACACAGACCAAGTTCCATTTCACTCCCCTTCATTCACATTCTCTGTGGGTTCTAAGCTATTTCCCTACCTTCTTTCCTGCTGAGCAGGGAGCCTCGGCTCGATCCCAGAACCCTGGGATCATAACCTGAGCCAAAAGCACATGCTTAACTGGCTGAGCCAGCCAGGAGCCCCAGCCATGTTTTTCTTAAGCAAAAGGACACTTTCTCACAATGCCTTCACATGACTTCACATGGTACGAGACACCTGCATTTGCCTCTAGGAGGTTGCAGATGAAGGCCATTGCAAACTCTCACAGTGGTTTATCAAATACAATGACCTGCCTGGTGACAGTGGAACTCTTATGAGCCCACGAGAGGGTGCTGTGACACTCAGCTGTGGCTGGGCTGGCACAGAGAACCAAATCCATTTCCCTGCCTGATGTCTGTGAGGAACAGATGCCCCCACTGTGAATGAGACCCTGCCATTGAGCTGTCCAGAGATGGCCATCCTCACGGAGGATGAGGATAAAGGACAATGCCTGAGGAGACCTCATCTGTCTCTTTTATCTTTTCATATTTTCGACAGTGGACAAATCACTGCCTAGAAGTACCCAACTACCTTAGTCTCATCTGTGAATGGCCAAGAGGTTTTACAAAACACTTAAGATTTTGACCTCACAAATGCCCACAACCACTTACCATAGGGATTCAACATTAAGCAAAGATACTGTTCGTTGGAAGAGAGGTCCTGCCCACTGTTGTTTCTCACTTATATGCTCATCTTCCTTACCTCATGGTAACATAACCACCTTGATTCCTGCTTCCGTCTTCAGGAAGGCTGAGGTGACTTGAAGGGCATTACCCTGACATCGTTTTTCTTAGCAATAAGATGTGGACATTTCCCTAGTCCTACACACCCAAAGTTGAATCGGAATCAGGATTGAGGAGGCTGATGAGAGTTGAAGGTGTTTTCCTGTACACGATGGTTTATTACCAATAAGGATGGGTCAGAGTCCTCGAAATTCCAGAACCTTTTCATTAATGCTTCCTGCTCGTGAAAGATGATGTACATTGGTCTTTCCCTGTACAGTGTGGTGACTCAGAGAAAAGTGCTTAGCCCTTTCGTCAGACTTCCACGAGCAATTTGGGGCTGGCTTCCATATTCAGAAAGGATGATGTTAGGGCTAAGAGGGTTCCTGTACACTGTTATTTCTTTCAGATAAGTGTATGGCATTTTTGTTACATTGCCAGAGCCACTTAGCGCCGGGCTTGCCAGCCTCCTGGGGAAGAACCCTAACCCGAGGTCGGCCCCCGAGGGGCCCCTCCCAAGGAGCCTGGCACCACAATGCCAGGGATTTGGGACCCCCGAGCCCCAGTGCTGGACTCTGCCACCCCGCAAGCACCCAGGCTGCTACGGGCGTTGCCAGTCATTCAAGAAGGGAGAACGGGCAAGGCCCTCCGATCCCCCTGTGACCTTCAAAGGCCCCCCGTGCAAAAACTCTGGCTCCCTCGCTCCTGCTTCCCAGCGCCCTAACCTCGGCCCACCCGTCCTCTCGTGGCAGAGCTGGCGGATCGGGCCTGCGGGCTTCCTGGGGGCTAACCCTATGCCATGTCGCCCCCGAAGGGCCCCTCCCAAGTGGCCTGACGCTGCATGCCAGGGATTGGGGACCCCCAAGTCCCACCGCCGGACGCACCGTGCCGCCCTGCCGCCACAAGGGGCACTAGGGGCGTCACCAGTCCTTCAGGGCGACAGAACGGGCAGGACCCTGCAAGCCTCCTGTGACCTTCGAAGGCACCCCAAGCCAAAGCGTAAATGCTCTGGCCCACGCCCCCACTCGCCAGCTACCTCACCTCAACCCACACCTCCATTCACCGCACATGGGCGGAACGAGCCTGCCAGCCTCCTGGGGGCTAACCCTAACCCTAGGTCTGCCACCGAGGGGCCCGTCCCAAGGGGCCTGAGGCTGCAACGCCGGGTATTAGGGAGCCCCAATCCCCAGCACCAGAGTCTCCCTGCCGCCCCATCACCACCCGGGCCGCTATGGGTGCCGCTGGTCATTCAGGGCGATAGAACGGGCAGGGCCCTCTGAGCCCGTGGCGAACTTCGAAGGCCCCCCCCATCCAAAATGCTTGAGCCCACGCTCCTGCTCCTCAGAGCCCTCACCTCGGCCCGCCCCTCCGCTCGCCACAGAGCCGGCGGATGAGGCCTGCACTCCTCCTGGGGGCTACGCAGAACCCTAGGTTGTCCCCTGAGGTGCCCCTCCGAAGGGGCCTGGCACCGCAATGCCTGGGATTGGGGACCCCCGAGCCCCAGCGCCGGACTCACCATGTCGCCCCCCCCCCGCCACCCGGGCCGCTAGGAGCACCGTCGGTCATTCAGGGAGGGAGAACGGGCAGATTCCTCCGAGCCCCTGGTGACATTTGAAGGCCCCCCGTGCCAAAATGCTTCGGCCCACGCTTCTGCTCACCAGTGCCCTCACCTCGGCCAGCCCCTCCGCAAGCCGCACAACCAGCGGATCGGGCCTGGCAGCCTACTGGGGTCTAACCCTAACCCTAGGTTGGCTGTCGAGGGGCCCCTCCAAAGGGGTCTGGCACCAACACGCCAGGGATTGGGGACCCCCGAGCACCAGCGCCGGACTCACCCTGCTGCCCTGCCGAGACCTGGCCCGCTAGGTTCGCCATCCTCATTCAGAGTGGGAGAACTTGCAGGGCCCTCCGTGCCCCCTGCGACCTTCGAAGGCAACCCACGACAAAACGCTAGGGCCCACGCTCCCGCTCACCATTGCCCTCACCTGGGACCCACCCTCCGCTCGCCACACAGCCGTCAGATCGGGCCTGCCAGCCTCCTGGGGGTTAACCCTAACCCTAGTTCAGCCCCTGAGGAGCCCCTCCCAAGGGGACTGGCGCCATCACGCCGGGGATTGGGGACAATCCAGCCCCAGTGCTGGACTTTCACTGCCACCCGGTCGCCACCCGGGCTGCTAGGGGCACCGCCAGTCCTTCGGGGCAGGAGAAGGGGCAGGGCCTTCCAAGCCCCCCGTGACCTTCGAAGGCCCCCTGCGCCAAAACGCTTGGGCCCACGCTCCCGCTCACCATTGCCCTCACCTCAGCCTGCCCCTCCGCTCGAACACACAGCTGGCGGACAGGGCCTGCTGGGCTCCTGGGGGCTAACCCTAAACCTAGGTCGGCCCCCGAGGGGCCCTTTCCAAGGGTCCTGGCTCCGCCACGCCGGGGATTGGGGACACAGGAGCATGAGCACCAGACTCACCCAGCCGCCCCGCCGCCACCCGGGCTTCTAGGGGCGCCGCCACTCATTCAGGGCGGGAGAAGGGGCATGGATCTCTGAGCCCCCGGTGACTTTCGAAGGCCCCCCGCGCCAAAACGCTTGGGCCCACGCTCCCGCTCGCCAGCGCCCTCACCTCTGCCCACCACTCCTCTCGCCGCACAGCCTACAGAATGGGGCTGCCGGCCTCCTTTGGGCTAACCCTAACCCTAGGTAGGCCCCCAAGGTACCACTCCCAAGTGCCTGGCGATGCCACGCTGGGGATTGGGGACCCACGAGCCCTAGCTCCAGACTCACCCTGCCGCCCCGCCATGACCCGGCCCACTAGGGGCAACGTCCTCACAGGGCGAGAGAATAGGCAGGGCCCTCTGAGCCTCCGGTGACCTTCGAAGGCTCCCCGTGCCAAAACGCTTGGGCCCTCACTCCCGCTCGCCAGCGCATTCACGTCAGCCCGCCCTTCCGCTCCATGCACAGCCAGCGGATCAGGCCGCCGGACTCCTGGGGGTAACCCTAAAGCTAGGCAGGACCCAGAGGGGCCCCTCCCAAGGAGCCTGGCGCCACCAAGCCTGAGACTAGGACCATAGGCCCCATCGCCAGACTCACCCTGCCTCCCTGCTGCCACTCCGGCCACTAGGGGCGCCGCTGGTCATTCAGGGCACAAGAATGGACAGGGTCCTCCGAGCCACTGGCGACCTTCGAAGGCTCTCCGTGCCAAAACCCGGGTGCCCACGCTCCCGCTCCCCAGCGCCCTCACCTCAGCCCGCCCCTCTGCTCCCTGCACAGAGGGCGGATCCGGCATGCCGGCCTTGAGTGGGCTAACCCTAACCTTAGGTCGGCCCTCCAGGGTCCCTCCCAAGGATTCTGTTGCCTATACGCCAGGGATCTGGGACCCCAAGCCCCAGAACCAGACTCATGCTGCCACAACGCCGCCACCCAGGCCACTAGGGGCGCCGCCGCTCATGCAGGGCGGGAGAAGGGACAGGGCCCTGGAGAAACCAGCGACATTTGAAGCCTCCCGCGCCAAAATGCAGGGGCCCACGCTCCCGCTCACCAGCGCCTTTACCTCGACCCGCCCACCTCTCGCAGCCCAGCCAGAGGATTGGGCCTGCCGGCCTCCTGGGTGTTAACTCTAACCCTAGGTCAGCCCACGAGGAGCCCCTCCCAAGAGGCCTGGCCCTACAATGCTGGGGATTGGGGATCCCTGAGCCGCAGCTCAGGACTCACCCTGCAGCCCCACCGCCAACGGAGCCGCTAGGGGCGCCGCTGGTTATTCAGGGCAGGAGAATGGGCAGGGTCCTTGGAGACATGGCAACATTCGAAGGCCCAGGGTGCCAAAACGCTGGGGCCCACGCTCCCGCTCTGCATCCCCCTCAACTCGGCCCACACCTCCACTCCTCGCACAGCCGGCGGATCGGGCCTGCCGGCCTCCTGGGTGCTAACCCTAACCCTAGGACGGCCCCTGAGGGTCCCTTCCTAAGGAGCCTTGCGGCGCAACGCCGGGGATTGGCGACCCCCAAGCCCCAGGGCCGAGTGCACCCTGCTGCCCTGCCCCACACGGCCCGCTAGGGGCACCACCATTCATTCTGGGTGGGAGAACTGGCAGGGGCCTCCGAACCCCCGCCCACCTTCAATGGCGCCCAGAACCAAAATGCTTGTGCCCAGGCTCATGTTCACCAGCATCCTCACCTCGGCCCAACTCCCCGCTCCACGCACAGGCAGTGTATAGGGCCTGCCAGCCTCCTGGGTGCTAACCGTAACTGTAGGTCGGCCCCCGAGGGGCCCTTCTCAAGTGGCCTGGTGCCACAACGCCGGGGATGGGGCAACCGAGCCCAAGTGCCGGACTCACCCTGCTGCCCTTCAGCCACCTGAGCCACTAGGGGCCCCGCTGGTCATTCCGAGCGGGAGAATGGGCAGGTCCCTCCAGCCACCGCCAACCTTCGAAGGCCCCCCACGCTAAAACGCTTGGGCTCATGCTCAGGCTCGCCAGCGCCCGCACCTCGGCCCACCCTGCCGCGTGCTGCACAGACGCTGATCTGGTCCACCGGTCTCCGGGGGGCTAACTGTAACCCTAGATCGACCACCGAGCGGCCCATCCCAAGGGGCCTGGCATCGCAACGCCAGGGATTGGGGACCCTGAGCCTCAGCACCTGACTCACCCTGCCGCCCAGCCACCACCCAGGGGCTTGGGGTGCTGCCATTCATTCAGGGCGGGAGAACGGGCAGGGCCCTCCGAGACACGGTGACTTTCGAATCCCCCCCGCGCCAAAACGCCCGAGCCCACGCTCCCAAACACCAGTGAACTCACCTCGGTCCGCCACTCCACTCTCCACACAGCTGGCGAATAGGACCTGCCGAGTTCCTAGGGGCTAAACCAAAACCTAAGTTGCATCCAAGCGGTCCTCCCAAGGGGCCTGGCGCCTCATCGCTGGGGATTGGAGATACCTGAGCCGCAGGGCCTGACTTACCCTGCCACCCCTCACGACCCGGGCCGCTAGGGGCGCCGCCGTTCCTGCAGGGTGGGAGAATGGGCAGAGCCCTTCGAACCCCCGCTGACCTTTGAAGGAGTTCTGAACCAAAACGCTTGGGCCCAGGCTCATGATCACCAGCATCCTCACCTTGGCCCAACTCTCCCCTTGATTCAGACCCATTGGATAGGGCCTGCCGGGCTCTTGGTTCTAATGAAAACCCTAGGTCGGCCCCGTGGGGCACATCCCAAGGGGCCTGGCTCTGCAACGCTGGGGATTGGTGACTCAGACCCCAGAGCCAGACTCACCCTGCCGCACTGTTGCTACCCGGGCCTCTAGGGGCGCCGCCGGTCATTCAGGGCGAGAGAAGGGCAGGGCCTTCGGAGTCCCCGGTGACCTTCAAAGGCTCAGCACGCCAAAATGCTGGTGCCCACGCTCCCGCTCCCCAGAGTCCTCACCTCGACCCGCCCCTCCGTTTGCTGCAGAGCCAGTGGATAGTGCCTGCCGGGCTCCTGGGGGCTATCTGAAAACCTAGGTCGGCCCCGTGGGGCACATCCCAAGGGGTCTGGCTCTGCTATGCTTGGGATTGGTGACTCAGAGCCCCAGAGCCAGACTTGCCCTTCCACACTGTCGCCACCTGGGCAGCTAGGGGTGCCGCCGGTCATTCAGGGTGAGAGAAGTGGCAGGTCCTTCCGAGTTCCTGGTGACCTTCAAAGTCTCCTGGAGCCAAAACGCTGGTGCCCATGCTTCCACTCCCCAGCGCCCTCACCTCGGCCTGCCCCTCCGCTCCCCGCACAGCAGGCGGATCGGGCCTGCCAGCCACCTGGGGGCTAACCCTAACCCTAGGTCGGACCCGAAGGGCCCCTCCCAAGGGGCCTGACGCCACAATGCCGGGGATTGGGGACCCCAAGACTCAGCACCTGACTCACCTGCCGCCCAGCCGCCACTCGGGGGCTTGGGGTGCTGCCGTTCATTCAGGGCAGGAGAAGGGGCAGGGCCCTCAGAGACATGGCGACCTTCAAAGGCCCCGCACGCCAAAACGCCCAGGCCCACCCTCCCACTCACCAGCGCCTTCACCTAGGTCTACCACTCTGCTCTCCACACAGCTGGCGAATAGGGCCTGCTGGCCTCTTAGGGGCTAAACCTAACTCTAGGTTGGCCCCCGAGGGCCCCTCCCAAGGGGCCTGGTGCCGCAACACCAGGGATTGGGGACCCCCAAGCCCCAGCGCCCGATGCACCCTTCCGCCCCTCCCACCTGGGCCGCTAGGGGCGCCGCTGTTCATTCACCTTGGAAGGATGGACAGGGCCCTCCGAATCCCCGCCAATTTTCGAAGGTGCCCCGAATCAAAACACTTGGGCCCAGGCTCATATTCACCAGCACCCTCACCTCAGCCCAACTCTCTGCTCGATGCCCAGGTGGTGTATCGGGCCTGCCGGCCTCCTGGGGGCTAACCCTAACCATAGTTCGGCCCCCGAGGGGCACTTCCCAGGGGCCTGGCATGACAACGCTGCGGATGGGGACCCCGGGCCCAAGTGCCGGTCTCACCCTGCTGCCCTTCAGCCACCCGAGCCGCTAGAGACCACTGGTCAATCAGGGTGGGAGAATGGGCAGGGCCCCCGGAGTCCCCGCTGACCTTCAAAGGCGCCCCGTGCAAAAACATTGGCTCCATTCCTCCTGCTCCCCAGCGCCCTCAGCCTGGCCCGCCCCTCCGCTTGCTGCAGAGCCAGTGGATAGTGCCTGCCAGGGTCGTGGGGGCTAACTGAAATCCTAGGTAGGCATCATGGGGCACAACCCAAGGGGCCTGGCTCTGCAACGCTGGGGATTGGTGATTCAGAGCCCCAGAGCCAGACTCACCCTGCAGCACCATCGCAACCTAGGCCACTTGGGGTGCCGCCGCTCATTCAGGGAGGGAGAATGGACAGGGCCTTGGAGAAACGAGTGACATTTGAAGCCTCCTGCGCCAAAATGCAGGGGCCCACGCTCCCGCTCGCCAGAGATTTTACCTCGGACCGTGTACCTCTCGCCGACCAGCCAGAGGATTGGGCCTGCTGGCCTCCTGGGTGCTAACTCTAACCCTAGGACTGCCCATGAGGAGCCCCTCCCAAGAGGCCTGGCCCCACAACGCTAGGGATTGGGGATCCCTGAGCCGCAGCATGGACTCACCCTGCCGCTCCACCGCCAAGGGAGCTGCTAAGGGCGCCACTGGTTATTCAGGGCAGGAGAACGGGCAGGGCCCTTTGAGCCATGGCAACAGTCGAAGGCCCAGGGCGCCAAAATGCTGGGGACCACTCTCCGGCTCTGCATCATCCTCAACTCGGCCCGCACCTCCGCTCTTCGCAGAGCCAGCGACTCGGGCCTGCCGGCCTCCTGGGAGCTCACCCTAACCCTAGGACAGCCCCGGAAGGTCCCTTCCTAAGGGGCCTGGCGCCGCAACGCCGGGGATTGGGAACCCCCAAGCCCCAGCGCTGGATGCACCCTGCCGCCCTGCCCCACACGTGCCGCTAGGGGCGCCGCCATTCATTCAGGGTGGGAGAATGGGCAGGGCCCTTCGAACCCCCGCCGACCTTCGAAGGCGCCCCGAACCAAAACGCTTGGGCCCGGGCTCATGTTCACCAGCACCCTCACCTCGGCCCAACTCTCCGCTCGACGCACAGGCGGTGTATCGGGCCTGCTGGCCTCCTGGGGGCTAACCCTAACTGGAGGTCGGCCACGGAGGGGCCCTTCCCAAGTGGCCTGGCGCCACAACGCCGGGAATGGGGACCCCAACCCAAGTGCCAGTCTCACCCTGCTGCCCTTCAGGCACCGGAGCCTCTAGGGGTCCCGCCGGTCATTGAGAGCGGGAGAACGGGCAGGTCCCTCCGAGCCCCCACTGACCTTCGAAGGCCCCCCACACTAAAACGCTTGGGCTCATGCTCAGTCTCGCCAGCGCCCTCACCTCGGCCCAACCCTCCGCGTGCCACACAGCCGCTGATCAGGTCCACCGGCCTCCTGGGGGCTAACCGGAACCCTAGATCGACCCCCGAGGGGCCCCTCCCAAGGGATCTGGTGCCGCAACGCTGGGGATTGGGGACCCCCGAGCCTCAGCACTGGACTCACCCTGCCACCCAGCCGCCACCCGGGGGCTTGGGGTGGTGCCGTTCATTCAGGACGGGAGCACGGGCAGGGCCCTCCAAGACACGGCGACCTTCAAAGGCCCCCCGCGCCAAAACACCTGGGCCCAGGCTCCCGCTCACCAGTGCCCTCACCTCGGTCCGCCACTCCAGTCTCCACACGGCTGGCGAATAGGGCCTGCCGGCATCCTAGGGGCTAAACCTAACCCTAGGTCAGCCTCTGAGGGGCCCCTCCCAAGGGGCCTGGCGCCGCAACGCGGTGGACTGGGGACCCCCGAGCCCTATGCCCGGACTTCCATGCCGCCCCGCCGCCACCTGGGCTGCTAGGGGCGCCGCCGGTCATTCAGGGAGGAGAATGGGCAGGGCCCGCCGAGTCCCCGGAGACATTCGAAGGCCCCAGGTGCCAAAACGCTTGGGCCCAGGCTCTTGCTCGCCAGCGCCCTCACCTCGGCCCGCCCCTCCGCTCCACGCACAGCGGGCGGATCCCGCCTGCCGGCCTCCCGGGTGCTAACCCTAACCCTAGGTCGGCCACCCAGGGGCCCCTCCCAAGGGTCCTGGTGCCGCTTCGCCGGGGATCGGGAACCTCAAGCCCCAGAGCCACACTCACCCTACCGCAACGCCGCCACCCAGGCTGCTAGGAGCACTGCGGGTCATTCAGGGCGAGAGAAGGGGCAGGGCCTTCTGAGCCCCCGGTGGCCTTCAAAGGCTCCCCGTGCCAAAACGCTGGTGCCCACGCTCCCGCTCCCCAACGCCCTCACCTCGGCCCCGCCCTCCGCTCCCCGGACAGTGGCCGGATCCCACCTGCCGGCCTCCTGGGGGCTAACCCTAACCCTAGGTCAGCCACCCAGGGGCCCCTCCCAAGGGTCCTGGTGCCGCTACACTGGAGATCAGGGACCCCAAGACCCAGAGCCAGACTCACCCTGCCGCCACGTCGCCACCCGGGACGCTAGTGGCGCCGCCCGTCATTCAGGGCGGGAGAAGGGACAGGGCCCTGGAGAAACCGGCGATATTTGAAGCCTCCTGCGCCAAAATGCAGGGGCCCACGCTCCCGATCGCCAGCGCCTTTACCTCGGGCCGCCCACCTCTCGCCGCCCAGCCAGAGGATTGGGCCTGCTGGCCTCCTGGGTGCTAACTCTAAACCTAGGTCCGCCCACGAGGAGCCCCTCCCAAGAGGCCTGGCCCCACAACGCTGGGGATTGGGGATCCACGAGCCGCAGCATGGACTCACCCTGCCGCTCCACCGCCAAGGGAGCTGCTAAGGGCGCCGCTGGTTCTTCAGGGCAGGAGAACAGGCAGGGCCCTTTGAGCCATGGCAACAGTCGAAGGCCCAGGGCGCCAAAACGCTGGGGACCACGCTCCCGCTCTGCATCACCCTCAACTCGGCCCGCACCTCCGCTCTTCGCAGAGCCAGCGACTCGGGCCTGCCGGCCTCCTGGGAGCTCACCCTAACCCTAGGACAGCCCCTGAAGGTCCCTTCCTAAGGGGCCTGGCGCCGCAACGCCAGGGATTGGGGGCCCCCAAGCCCCAGCGCCGGATGCACGCTGCCACCCCAACCCACACAGGCCGCTAGGGGCGCCGCCATTCATTCAGGGTGGGAGAATTGGCAGGGCCCTCCGAACCCCTTCCGACCTTCGAAGGCGCCCCGAACCAAAACGCTTGTGCCCAGGCTCAGGTTCACCAGCACCCTCACCTCGGCCCAACTCTCCGCTCAACGCACAGGTGGTGTATCGGGCCTGCGGGACTCCTGGAGGCTAACCCTAACCATAGGTCGGCCACCGAGGGGCACTTCCCAAGGGGCCTGGCGTCGCAACGCTGGGGATGGGGACCCCGAGCTCATGTGCCGCACTCACCCTGCTGCCCTTCAGCCACCCGAGCCGCTAGAGGCCCCGCCGGTCAATCAGGGCAAGAGATCGGGCAGGGCCCTCCGAGTCCACACTGACCTTTGAAGGCTCCCCGCGCAAAAACGTTGGCTCCCAGGATCCTGCTCGCCAGCGCCCTCACCTAGGCCCACCCCACCGCTTGCTTCAGAGCCGGTGGATATGGCCTGCCGGGCTCCTGGCAGCTAACCAAAACCCTAGGTCGGCCCTGAGGGGACATCCCAAGCGGCCTGGCTCTGCAATGCTGGGGATTGGTGAGTCAGAGCCCCAGAGCCGGACTCACCCTGCCGCACTGTCCCCACCTGGGCCGCTAGGGGCGCTGCGGGTCATAGAGGGCGAGAGAAGGGCAGGGCCTTCTGAGGCCCTGGTGACCTTCAAAGGCTCCCCTTGCCAAAACGCTGGTGCCCACGCTCCCGCTCCCCAGCGCCTTCACCTCGGGCTGAACCTCAGCTCGCCACACAGTGTGCGGCTGGGCCTGACGGTCTCCTGGGGGCTAACCCTAACCCTAGGTCGGCCCCCCAGGGGCCCCTCCCAAGGCTTTTGGTGCCACTAAGCCAGGGATCTGGAACCCCAAGCCCCAAATCCAGACTCACCCTCCCACAACGCTGCCACCCGGGCCGCGAGGGGCGCCGCCGGTCATTCAGGGCGGGAGAACTGACAGGGCCTTGGAGAAACCGGCGACATTTGAAGCCTCCCACCCCAAAATGCAGGGGCCCACAATCCCGCACCCCAGCGCCTTTACCTCGGCCCGCCCACCTCTCACCGCCCAGCCAGATGATCTGGCCTGCCGGCCTTATGGGGGCTAACTCTAACCCTGGGTCGGCCCACGAGGAGCCCCTCCCAAGGGGCCTGGCACCACAACGCCGGGGATTGGGGATCCCCGAGCCGCAGCCTGGGATTCACCCTGCCGCCCCACCGCCAACGGAGCCGCTAGGGGCCTTGCTGGTTCTTCAGGGCAGGAGAAAGGGCAGGGCCCTCCGAGCCATGGCAACATTCAAAGGCCCAGGACGCCAAAACGCTGGGGCCCAGCTCCCGCTCGCCATCGCCCTCAACTCGGCCTGCATCTCCACTCCTCGCACAGCCGGCGGATCGGGTCTGCCGGCCTCCTGGGCGCTAACCCTAACCCTAGGACGGCCCCGAGGGTCGCTTCCTAAGGGGCCTGGCGCCGCAATGCCGGGGATTGGGAACCCCCAAGCCCCAGCGCTGGATGCACCCTGCCGCCCTGCCCCACACGTGCCGCTAGGGGCGCCGCCATTCATTCAGGGTGGGAGAATGGGCAGGGCCCTTCGAACCCCCGCCAACCTTCGAAGGCGCCCCGAACCAAAACGCTTGGGCCCGGGCTCATGTTCACCAGCACCCTCACCTCGGCCCAACTCTCCGCTCGACGCACAGGCGGTGTATCGGGCCTGCTGGCCTCCTGGGGGCTAACCCTAACTGGAGGTCGGCCACGGAGGGGCCCTTCCCAAGTGGCCTGGCGCCACAACGCCGGGAATGGGGACCCCAACCCAAGTGCCAGTCTCACCCTGCTGCCCTTCAGGCACCGGAGCCTCTAGGGGTCCCGCCGGTCATTGAGAGCGGGAGAACGGGCAGGTCCCTCCGAGCCCCCACTGACCTTCGAAGGCCCCCCACACTAAAACGCTTGGGCTCATGCTCAGTCTCGCCAGCGCCCTCACCTCGGCCCAACCCTCCGCGTGCCGCACAGCCGCTGATCGGGTCCACCGGCCTCCTGGGGGCTAACCGGAACCCTAGATCGACCCCCGAGGGGCCCCTCCCAAGGGATCAGGTGCCGCAACGCTGGGGATTGGGGACCCCCGAGCCTCAGCACTGGACTCACCCTGCCACCCAGCCGCCACCCGGGGGCTTGGGGTGGTGCCGTTCATTCAGGGCGGGAGCACGGGCAGGGCCCTCCAAGACACGGCGACCTTCAAAGGCCCCCCGCGCCAAAACACCTGGGCCCAGGCTCCCGCTCACCAGTGCCCTCACCTCGGTCCGCCACTCCAGTCTCCACAGGGCTGGCGAATAGGGCCTGCCGGCATCCTAGGGGCTAAACCTAACCCTAGGTCAGCCTCTGAGGGGCCCCTCCCAAGGGGCCTGGCGCCGCAACACGGTGGACTGGGGACCCCCGAGCCCTATGCCCGGACTTCCATGCCGCCCCGCCGCCACCTGGGCTGCTAGGGGCGCCGCCGGTCATTCAGGGAGGAGAATGGGCAGGGCCCGCCGAGTCCCCGGAGACATTCGAAGGCCCCCGGTGCCAAAACGCTTGGGCCCAGGCTCTTGCTCGCCAGCGCCCTCACCTCGGCCCGCCCCTCCGCTCCACGCACAGCGGGCGGATTCCGCCTGCCGGCCTCCCGGGTGCTAACCCTAACCCTAGGTCGGCCACCCAGGGGCCCCTCCCAAGGGTCCTGGTGCCGCTTCGCCGGGGATCGGGAACCTCAAGCCCCAGAGCCACACTCACCCTACCGCAACGCCGCCACCCAGGCTGCTAGGAGCACTGCGGGTCATTCAGGGCGAGAGAAGGGGCAGGGCCTTCCGAGCCCCCGGTGGCCTTCAAAGGCTCCCCGTGCCAAAACGCTGGTGCCCACGCTCCCGCTCCCCAACGCCCTCACCTCGGCCCCGCCCTCCGCTCCCCGGACAGTGGCCGGATCCCACCTGCCGGCCTCCTGGGGGCTAACCCTAACCCTAGGTCAGCCACCCAGGGGCCCCTCCCAAGGGTCCTGGTGCCGCTACACTGGAGATCAGGGACCCCAAGACCCAGAGCCAGACTCACCCTGCCGCCACGTCGCCACCCGGGACGCTAGTGGCGCCGCCCGTCATTCAGGGCGGGAGAAGGGACAGGGCCCTGGAGAAACCGGCGATATTTGAAGCCTCCTGCGCCAAAATGCAGGGGCCCACGCTCCCGATCGCCAGCGCCTTTACCTCGGGCCGCCCACCTCTCGCCGCCCAGCCAGAGGATTGGGCCTGCTGGCCTCCTGGGTGCTAACTCTAAACCTAGGTCCGCCCACGAGGAGCCCCTCCCAAGAGGCCTGGCCCCACAACGCTGGGGATTGGGGATCCACGAGCCGCAGCATGGACTCACCCTGCCGCTCCACCGCCAAGGGAGCTGCTAAGGGCGCCGCTGGTTCTTCAGGGCAGGAGAACGGGCAGGGCCCTTTGAGCCATGGCAACAGTCGAAGGCCCAGGGCGCCAAAACGCTGGGGACCACGCTCCCGCTCTGCATCACCCTCAACTCGGCCCGCACCTCCGCTCTTCGCAGAGCCAGCGACTCGGGCCTGCCGGCCTCCTGGGAGCTCACCCTAACCCTAGGACAGCCCCTGAAGGTCCCTTCCTAAGGGGCCTGGCGCCGCAACGCCAGGGATTGGGGGCCCCCAAGCCCCAGCGCCGGATGCACGCTGCCACCCCAACCCACACAGGCCGCTAGGGGCGCCGCCATTCATTCAGGGTGGGAGAATTGGCAGGGCCCTCCGAACCCCTTCCGACCTTCGAAGGCGCCCCGAACCAAAACGCTTGTGCCCAGGCTCAGGTTCACCAGCACCCTCACCTCGGCCCAACTCTCCGCTCAACGCACAGGTGGTGTATCGGGCCTGCGGGACTCCTGGAGGCTAACCCTAACCATAGGTCGGCCACCGAGGGGCACTTCCCAAGGGGCCTGGCGTCGCAACGCTGGGGATGGGGACCCCGAGCTCATGTGCCGCACTCACCCTGCTGCCCTTCAGCCACCCGAGCCGCTAGAGGCCCCGCCGGTCAATCAGGGCAAGAGATCGGGCAGGGCCCTCCGAGTCCACACTGACCTTTGAAGGCTCCCCGCGCAAAAACGTTGGCTCCCAGGATCCTGCTCGCCAGCGCCCTCACCTAGGCCCACCCCACCGCTTGCTTCAGAGCCGGTGGATATGGCCTGCCGGGCTCCTGGCAGCTAACCAAAACCCTAGGTCGGCCCTGAGGGGACATCCCAAGCGGCCTGGCTCTGCAATGCTGGGGATTGGTGAGTCAGAGCCCCAGAGCCGGACTCACCCTGCCGCACTGTCCCCACCTGGGCCGCTAGGGGCGCTGCGGGTCATAGAGGGCGAGAGAAGGGCAGGGCCTTCTGAGGCCCCGGTGACCTTCAAAGGCTCCCCTTGCCAAAACGCTGGTGCCCACGCTCCCGCTCCCCAGCGCCTTCACCTCGGGCTGCACCTCAGCTTGCCGCACAGTGTGCGGTTGGGCCTGACGGTCTCCTGGGGGCTAACCCTAACCCTAGGTCGGCCCCCCAGGGGCCCCTCCCAAGGCTTTTGGTGCCACTAAGCCAGGGATCTGGAACCCCAAGCCCCAAATCCAGACTCACCCTCCCACAACGCTGCCACCCGGGCCGCGAGGGGCGCCGCCGGTCATTCAGGGCGGGAGAACTGACAGGGCCTTGGAGAAACCGGCGACATTTGAAGCCTCCCACCCCAAAATGCAGGGGCCCACAATCCCGCACCCCAGCGCCTTTACCTCGGCCCGCCCACCTCTCACCGCCCAGCCAGAGGATTGGGCCTGCTGGCCTCCTGGGGGCTAACTCTAAACCTAGGTCCGCCCACGAGGAGCCCCTCCCAAGAGGCCTGGCCCCACAACGCTGGGGATTGGGGATCCACGAGCCGCAGCCTGGGATTCACCCTGCCGCTCCACCGCCAAGGGAGCTGCTAAGGGCGCCGCTGGTTCTTCAGGGCAGGAGAACGGGCAGGGCCCTTTGAGCCATGGCAACAGTCGAAGGCCCAGGGCGTCAAAACGCTGGGGACCACGCTCCCGCACTGCATCACCCTCAACTCGGCCCGCACCTCCACTCTTCGCAGAGCCAGCGACTCGGGCCTGCCGGCCTCCTGGGAGCTCACCCTAACCCTAGGACAGCCCCTGAAGGTCCCTTCCTAAGGGGCCTGGCGCCGCAACGCCGGGGATTGGGAACCCCCAAGCCCCAGCGCTGGATGCACCCTGCCGCCCTGCCCCACACGTGCCGCTAGGGGCGCCGCCATTCATTCAGGGTGGGAGAATGGGCAGGGCCCTTCGAACCCCCGCCGACCTTCGAAGGCGCCCCGAACCAAAACGCTTGGGCCCGGGCTCATGTTCACCAGCACCCTCACCTCGGCCCAACTCTCCGCTCGACGCACAGGCGGTGTATCGGGCCTGCTGGCCTCCTGGGGGCTAACCCTAACTGGAGGTTGGCCACGGAGGGGCCCTTCCCAAGTGGCCTGGCGCCACAACGCCGGGAATGGGGACCCCAACCCAAGTGCCAGTCTCACCCTGCTGCCCTTCAGGCACCGGAGCCTCTAGGGGTCCCGCCGGTCATTGAGAGCGGGAGAACGGGCAGGTCCCTCCGAGCCCCCACTGACCTTCGAAGGCCCCCCACACTAAAACGCTTGGGCTCATGCTCAGTCTCGCCAGCGCCCTCACCTCGGCCCAACCCTCCGCGTGCCGCACAGCCGCTGATCGGGTCCACCGGCCTCCTGGGGGCTAACCGGAACCCTAGATCGACCCCCGAGGGGCCCCTCCCAAGGGATCAGGTGCCGCAACGCTGGGGATTGGGGACCCCCGAGCCTCAGCACTGGACTCACCCTGCCACCCAGTCGCCACCCGGGGGCTTGGGGTGGTGCCGTTCATTCAGGGCGGGAGCACGGGCAGGGCCCTCCAAGACACGGCGACCTTCAAAGGCCCCCCGCGCCAAAACACCTGGGCCCAGGCTCCCGCTCACCAGTGCCCTCACCTCGGTCCGCCACTCCAGTCTCCACACGGCTGGCGAATAGGGCCTGCCGGCATCCTAGGGGCTAAACCTAACCCTAGGTCAGCCTCTGAGGGGCCCCTCCCAAGGGGCCTGGCGCCGCAACACGGTGGACTGGGGACCCCCGAGCCCTATGCCCGGACTTCCATGCCGCCCCGCCGCCACCTGGGCTGCTAGGGGCGCCGCCGGTCATTCAGGGAGGAGAATGGGCAGGGCCCGCCGAGTCCCCGGAGACATTCGAAGGCCCCCGGTGCCAAAACGCTTGGGCCCAGGCTCTTGCTCGCCAGCGCCCTCACCTCGGCCCGCCCCTCCGCTCCACGCACAGCGGGCGGATTCCGCCTGCCGGCCTCCCGGGTGCTAACCCTAACCCTAGGTCGGCCACCCAGGGGCCCCTCCCAAGGGTCCTGGTGCCGCTTCGCCGGGGATCGGGAACCTCAAGCCCCAGAGCCACACTCACCCTACCGCAACGCCGCCACCCAGGCCGCTAGGAGCACTGTGGGTCATTCAGGGCGAGAGAAGGGGCAGGGCCTTCTGAGCCCCCGGTGGCCTTCAAAGGCTCCCCGTGCCAAAACGCTGGTGCCCACGCTCCCGCTCCCCAACGCCCTCACCTCGGCCCCGCCCTCCGCTCCCCGGACAGTGGCCGGATCCCACCTGCCGGCCTCCTGGGGGTTAACCCTAACCCTAGGTCAGCCACCCAGGGGCCCCTCCCAAGGGTCCTGGTGCCGCTACACTGGAGATCAGGGACCCCAAGACCCAGAGCCAGACTCACCCTGCCGCCACGTCGCCACCCGGGACGCTAGTGGCGCCGCCCGTCATTCAGGGCGGGAGAAGGGACAGGGCCCTGGAGAAACCGGCGATATTTGAAGCCTCCTGCGCCAAAATGCAGGGGCCCACGCTCCCGATCGCCAGCGCCTTTACCTCGGGCCGCCCACCTCTCGCCGCCCAGCCAGAGGATTGGGCCTGCTGGCCTCCTGGGTGCTAACTCTAAACCTAGGTCCGCCCACGAGGAGCCCCTCCCAAGAGGCCTGGCCCCACAACGCTGGGGATTGGGGATCCACGAGCCGCAGCATGGACTCACCCTGCCGCTCCACCGCCAAGGGAGCTGCTAAGGGCGCCGCTGGTTCTTCAGGGCAGGAGAACGGGCAGGGCCCTTTGAGCCATGGCAACAGTCGAAGGCCCAGGGCGCCAAAACGCTGGGGACCACGCTCCCGCTCTGCATCACCCTCAACTCGGCCCGCACCTCCGCTCTTCGCAGAGCCAGCGACTCGGGCCTGCCGGCCTCCTGGGAGCTCACCCTAACCCTAGGACAGCCCCTGAAGGTCCCTTCCTAAGGGGCCTGGCGCCGCAACGCAGGGATTGGGGGCCCCCAAGCCCCAGCGCCGGATGCACGCTGCCACCCCAACCCACACAGGCCGCTAGGGGCGCCGCCATTCATTCAGGGTGGGAGAATTGGCAGGGCCCTCCGAACCCCTTCCGACCTTCGAAGGCGCCCCGAACCAAAACGCTTGTGCCCAGGCTCAGGTTCACCAGCACCCTCACCTCGGCCCAACTCTCCGCTCAACGCACAGGTGGTGTATCGGGCCTGCGGGACTCCTGGAGGCTAACCCTAACCATAGGTCGGCCACCGAGGGGCACTTCCCAAGGGGCCTGGCGTCGCAACGCTGGGGATGGGGACCCCGAGCTCATGTGCCGCACTCACCCTGCTGCCCTTCAGCCACCCGAGCCGCTAGAGGCCCCGCCGGTCAATCAGGGCAAGAGATCGGGCAGGGCCCTCCGAGTCCACACTGACCTTTGAAGGCTCCCCGCGCAAAAACGTTGGCTCCCAGGATCCTGCTCGCCAGCGCCCTCACCTAGGCCCACCCCACCGCTTGCTTCAGAGCCGGTGGATATGGCCTGCCGGGCTCCTGGCAGCTAACCAAAACCCTAGGTCGGCCCTGAGGGGACATCCCAAGCGGCCTGGCTCTGCAATGCTGGGGATTGGTGAGTCAGAGCCCCAGAGCCGGACTCACCCTGCCGAACTGTCCCCACCTGGGCCGCTAGGGGCGCTGCGGGTCATAGAGGGCGAGAGAAGGGCAGGGCCTTCTGAGGCCCCGGTGACCTTCAAAGGCTCCCCTTGCCAAAACGCTGGTGCCCACGCTCCCGCTCCCCAGCGCCTTCACCTCGGGCTGCACCTCAGCTCGCCGCACAGTGTGCGGTTGGGCCTGACGGTCTCCTGGGGGCTAACCCTAACCCTAGGTCGGCCCCCCAGGGGCCCCTCCCAAGGCTTTTGGTGCCACCAAGCCAGGGATCTGGAACCCCAAGCCCCAAATCCAGACTCACCCTCCCACAACGCTGCCACCCGGGCCGCGAGGGGCGCCGCCGGTCATTCAGGGCGGGAGAACTGACAGGGCCTTGGAGAAACCGGCGACATTTGAAGCCTCCCACCCCAAAATGCAGGGGCCCACAATCCCGCACCCCAGCGCCTTTACCTCGGCCCGCCCACCTCTCACCGCCCAGCCAGAGGATTGGGCCTGCTGGCCTCCTGGGGGCTAACTCTAAACCTAGGTCCGCCCACGAGGAGCCCCTCCCAAGAGGCCTGGCCCCACAACGCTGGGGATTGGGGATCCACGAGCCGCAGCCTGGGATTCACCCTGCCGCTCCACCGCCAAGGGAGCTGCTAAGGGCGCCGCTGGTTCTTCAGGGCAGGAGAACGGGCAGGGCCCTTTGAGCCATGGCAACAGTCGAAGGCCCAGGGCGTCAAAACGCTGGGGACCACGCTCCTGCACTGCATCACCCTCAACTCGGCCCGCACCTCCACTCTTCCCAGAGCCAGCGACTCGGGCCTGCCGGCCTCCTGGGAGCTCACCCTAACCCTAGGACAGCCCCTGAAGGTCCCTTCTTAAGGGGCCTAGCGCCGCAACGCCGGGGATTGGGAACCCCCAAGCCCCAGCGCTGGATGCACCCTGTCGCCCTGCCCCACACGTGCCGCTAGGGGCGCCGCCATTCATTCAGGGTGGGAGAATGGGCAGGGCCCTTCGAACCCCCGCCGACCTTCGAAGGCGCCCCGAACCAAAACGCTTGGGCCCGGGCTCATGTTCACCAGCACCCTCACCTCGGCCCAACTCTCCGCTCGACGCACAGGCGGTGTATCGGGCCTGCTGGCCTCCTGGGGGCTAACCCTAACTGGAGGTCGGCCACGGAGGGGCCCTTCCCAAGTGGCCTGGCGCCACAACGCCGGGAATGGGGACCCCAACCCAAGTGCCAGTCTCACCCTGCTGCCCTTCAGGCACCGGAGCCTCTAGGGGTCCCGCCGGTCATTGAGAGCGGGAGAACGGGCAGGTCCCTCCGAGCCCCCACTGACCTTCGAAGGCCCCCCACACTAAAACGCTTGGGCTCATGCTCAGTCTCGCCAGCGCCCTCACCTCGGCCCAACCCTCCGCGTGCCGCACAGCCGCTGATCGGGTCCACCGGCCTCCTGGGGGCTAACCGGAACCCTAGATCGACCCCCGAGGGGCCCCTCCCAAGGGATCTGGTGCCGCAACGCTGGGGATTGGGGACCCCCGAGCCTCAGCACTGGACTCACCCTGCCACCCAGCCGCCACCCGGGGGCTTGGGGTGGTGCCGTTCATTCAGGGCGGGAGCACGGGCAGGGCCCTCCAAGACACGGCGACCTTCAAAGGCCCCCCGCGCCAAAACACCTGGGCCCAGGCTCCCGCTCACCAGTGCCCTCACCTCGGTCCGCCACTCCAGTCTCCACACGGCTGGCGAATAGGGCCTGCCGGCATCCTAGGGGCTAAACCTAACCCTAGGTCAGCCTCTGAGGGGCCCCTCCCAAGGGGCCTGGCGCCGCAACACGGTGGACTGGGGACCCCCGAGCCCTATGCCCGGACTTCCATGCCGCCCCGCCGCCACCTGGGCTGCTAGGGGCGCCGCCGGTCATTCAGGGAGGAGAATGGGCAGGGCCCGCCGAGTCCCCGGAGACATTCGAAGGCCCCCGGTGCCAAAACGCTTGGGCCCAGGCTCTTGCTCGCCAGCGCCCTCACCTCGGCCCGCCCCTCCGCTCCACGCACAGCGGGCGGATCCCGCCTGCCGGCCTCCCGGGTGCTAACCCTAACCCTAGGTCGGCCACCCAGGGGCCCCTCCCAAGGGTCCTGGTGCCGCTTCGCCGGGGATCGGGAACCTCAAGCCCCAGAGCCACACTCACCCTACCGCAACGCCGCCACCCAGGCCGCTAGGAGCACTGCGGGTCATTCAGGGCGAGAGAAGGGGCAGGGCCTTCCGAGCCCCCGGTGGCCTTCAAAGGCTCCCCGTGCCAAAACGCTGGTGCCCACGCTCCCGCTCCCCAACGCCCTCACCTCGGCCCCGCCCTCCGCTCCCCGGACAGTGGCCGGATCCCACCTGCCGGCCTCCTGGGGGCTAACCCTAACCCTAGGTCAGCCACCCAGGGGCCCCTCCCAAGGGTCCTGGTGCCGCTACACTGGAGATCAGGGACCCCAAGACCCAGAGCCAGACTCACCCTGCCGCCACGTCGCCACCCGGGACGCTAGTGGCGCCGCCCGTCATTCAGGGCGGGAGAAGGGACAGGGCCCTGGAGAAACCGGCGATATTTGAAGCCTCCTGCGCCAAAATGCAGGGGCCCACGCTCCCGATCGCCAGCGCCTTTACCTCGGGCCGCCCACCTCTCGCCGCCCAGCCAGAGGATTGGGCCTGCTGGCCTCCTGGGTGCTAACTCTAAACCTAGGTCCGCCCACGAGGAGCCCCTCCCAAGAGGCCTGGCCCCACAACGCTGGGGATTGGGGATCCACGAGCCGCAGCATGGACTCACCCTGCCGCTCCACCGCCAAGGGAGCTGCTAAGGGCGCCGCTGGTTCTTCAGGGCAGGAGAACGGGCAGGGCCCTTTGAGCCATGGCAACAGTCGAAGGCCCAGGGCGCCAAAACGCTGGGGACCACGCTCCCGCTCTGCATCACCCTCAACTCGGCCCGCACCTCCGCTCTTCGCAGAGCCAGCGACTCGGGCCTGCCGGCCTCCTGGGAGCTAACCCTAACCCTAGGACGGCCCCGAGGGTCGCTTCCTAAGGGGCCTGGCGCCGCAACGCCGGGGATTGGGAACCCCCAAGCCCCAGCGCTGGATGCACCCTGCCGCCCTGCCCCACACGTGCCGCTAGGGGCGCCGCCATTCATTCAGGGTGGGAGAATGGGCAGGGCCCTTCGAACCCCCGCCGACCTTCGAAGGCGCCCCGAACCAAAACGCTTGTGCCCGGGCTCATGTTCACCAGCACCCTCTACGTTGGCCCAACTCTCTGCTCGACGCACAGGCGGTGTATCGGGCCTGCTGGCCTCCTGGGGGCTAACCCTAACTGTAGGTCGGCCACGGAGGGGCCCTTCCCAAGTGGCCTGCCGCTCCACCGCCAAGGGAGCTGCTAAGGGCGCCGCTGGTTATTCAGGGCAGGAGAACGGGCAGGGCCCTTTGAGCCATGGCAACAGTCGAAGGCCCAGGGCGTCAAAACGCTGGGGACCACGCTCCTGCACTGCATCACCCTCAACTCGGCCCGCACCTCCACTCTTCGCAGAGCCAGCGACTCGGGCCTGCCGGCCTCCTGGGAGCTCACCCTAACCCTAGGACAGCCCCTGAAGGTCCCTTCCTAAGGGGCCTGGCGCCGCAACGCCAGGGATTGGGAACCCCCAAGCCCCAGCGCTGGATGCACCCTGCCGCCCTGCCCCACACGTGCCGCTAGGGGCGCCGCCATTCATTCAGGGTGGGAGAACTGGCAGGGCCCTTCGAACCCCCGCCGACCTTCGAAGGCGCCCCGAACCAAAACGCTTGGGCCCGGGCTCATGTTCACCAGCACCCTCACCTCGGCCCAACGCTCCGCTCGACGCACAGGTGGTGTATAGGGCCTGCGGGGCTCCTGGAGGCTAACCCTAACCATAGGTCGGCCACCGAGGGGCACTTCCCAAGGGGCCTGGCGTCGGAACGCTGGGGATGGGGACCCCGAGCTCATGTGCCGCACTCACCCTGCTGCCCTTCAGCCACCCGAGCCGCTAGAGGCCCCGCCGGTCAATCAGGGCAAGAGATCGGGCAGGGCCCTCCGAGCCCACGCTGACCTTTGAAGGCTCCCCGCGCAAAAACGTTGGCTCCCAGGATCCTGCTCGCCAGCGCCCTCACCTAGGCCCACCCCACCGCTTGCTTCAGAGCCGGTGGATAGGGCCTGCCCGGCTCCTGGCAGCTAACCAAAACCCTAGGTCGGCCCTGAGGGGACATCCCAAGCGGCCTGGCTCTGCAATGCTGGGGATTGGTGAGTCAGAGCCCCAGAGCCGGACTCACCCTGCCGCACTGTCCCCACCTGGGCCGCTAGGGGCGCTGCGGGTCATAGAGGGCGAGAGAAGGGCAGGGCCTTCTGAGGCCCCGGTGACCTTCAAAGGCTCCCCTTGCCAAAACGCTGGTGCCCACGCTCCCGCTCCCCAGCGCCTTCACCTCGGGCTGCACCTCAGCTCGCCGCACAGTGTGCGGTTGGGCCTGACGGTCTCCTGGGGGCTAACCCTAACCCTAGGTCGGCCCCCCAGGGGCCCCTCCCAAGGCTTTTGGTGCCACCAAGCCAGGGATCTGGAACCCCAAGCCCCAAATCCAGACTCACCCTCCCACAACGCTGCCACCCGGGCCGCGAGGGGCGCCGCCGGTCATTCAGGGCGGGAGAACTGACAGGGCCTTGGAGAAACCGGCGACATTTGAAGCCTCCCACCCCAAAATGCAGGGGCCCACAATCCCGCACCCCAGCGCCTTTACCTCGGCCCGCCCACCTCTCACCGCCCAGCCAGAGGATTGGGCCTGCTGGCCTCCTGGGGGCTAACTCTAAACCTAGGTCCGCCCACGAGGAGCCCCTCCCAAGAGGCCTGGCCCCACAACGCTGGGGATTGGGGATCCACGAGCCGCAGCCTGGGATTCACCCTGCCGCTCCACCGCCAAGGGAGCTGCTAAGGGCGCCGCTGGTTCTTCAGGGCAGGAGAACGGGCAGGGCCCTTTGAGCCATGGCAACAGTCGAAGGCCCAGGGCGTCAAAACGCTGGGGACCACGCTCCCGCACTGCATCACCCTCAACTCGGCCCGCACCTCCACTCTTCCCAGAGCCAGCGACTCGGGCCTGCCGGCCTCCTGGGAGCTCACCCTAACCCTAGGACAGCCCCTGAAGGTCCCTTCTTAAGGGGCCTAGCGCCGCAACGCCGGGGATTGGGAACCCCCAAGCCCCAGCGCTGGATGCACCCTGTCGCCCTGCCCCACACGTGCCGCTAGGGGCGCCGCCATTCATTCAGGGTGGGAGAATGGGCAGGGCCCTTCGAACCCCCGCCGACCTTCGAAGGCGCCCCGAACCAAAACGCTTGGGCCCGGGCTCATGTTCACCAGCACCCTCACCTCGGCCCAACTCTCCGCTCGACGCACAGGCGGTGTATCGGGCCTGCTGGCCTCCTGGGGGCTAACCCTAACTGGAGGTCGGCCACGGAGGGGCCCTTCCCAAGTGGCCTGGCGCCACAACGCCGGGAATGGGGACCCCAACCCAAGTGCCAGTCTCACCCTGCTGCCCTTCAGGCACCCGAGCCTCTAGGGGTCCCGCCGGTCATTGAGAGCGGGAGAACGGGCAGGTCCCTCCGAGCCCCCACTGACCTTCGAAGGCCCCCCACACTAAAACGCTTGGGCTCATGCTCAGTCTCGCCAGCGCCCTCACCTCGGCCCAACCCTCCGCGTGCCGCACAGCCGCTGATCGGGTCCACCGGCCTCCTGGGGGCTAACCGGAACCCTAGATCGACCCCCGAGGGGCCCCTCCCAAGGGATCTGGTGCCGCAACGCTGGGGATTGGGGACCCCCGAGCCTCAGCACTGGACTCACCCTGCCACCCAGCCGCCACCCGGGGGCTTGGGGTGGTGCCGTTCATTCAGGGCGGGAGCACGGGCAGGGCCCTCCAAGACACGGCGACCTTCAAAGGCCCCCCGCGCCAAAACACCTGGGCCCAGGCTCCCGCTCACCAGTGCCCTCACCTCGGTCCGCCACTCCAGTCTCCACACGGCTGGCGAATAGGGCCTGCCGGCATCCTAGGGGCTAAACCTAACCCTAGGTCAGCCTCTGAGGGGCCCCTCCCAAGGGGCCTGGCGCCGCAACACGGTGGACTGGGGACCCCCGAGCCCTATGCCCGGACTTCCATGCCGCCCCGCCGCCACCTGGGCTGCTAGGGGCGCCGCCGGTCATTCAGGGAGGAGAATGGGCAGGGCCCGCCGAGTCCCCGGAGACATTCGAAGGCCCCCGGTGCCAAAACGCTTGGGCCCAGGCTCTTGCTCGCCAGCGCCCTCACCTCGGCCCGCCCCTCCGCTCCACGCACAGCGGGCGGATCCCGCCTGCCGGCCTCCCGGGTGCTAACCCTAACCCTAGGTCGGCCACCCAGGGGCCCCTCCCAAGGGTCCTGGTGCCGCTTCGCCGGGGATCGGGAACCTCAAGCCCCAGAGCCACACTCACCCTACCGCAACGCCGCCACCCAGGCCGCTAGGAGCACTGCGGGTCATTCAGGGCGAGAGAAGGGGCAGGGCCTTCCGAGCCCCCGGTGGCCTTCAAAGGCTCCCCGTGCCAAAACGCTGGTGCCCACGCTCCCGCTCCCCAACGCCCTCACCTCGGCCCCGCCCTCCGCTCCCCGGACAGTGGCCGGATCCCACCTGCCGGCCTCCTGGGGGCTAACCCTAACCCTAGGTCAGCCACCCAGGGGCCCCTCCCAAGGGTCCTGGTGCCGCTACACTGGAGATCAGGGACCCCAAGACCCAGAGCCAGACTCACCCTGCCGCCACGTCGCCACCCGGGACGCTAGTGGCGCCGCCCGTCATTCAGGGCGGGAGAAGGGACAGGGCCCTGGAGAAACCGGCGATATTTGAAGCCTCCTGCGCCAAAATGCAGGGGCCCACGCTCCCGATCGCCAGCGCCTTTACCTCGGGCCGCCCACCTCTCGCCGCCCAGCCAGAGGATTGGGCCTGCTGGCCTCCTGGGTGCTAACTCTAAACCTAGGTCCGCCCACGAGGAGCCCCTCCCAAGAGGCCTGGCCCCACAACGCTGGGGATTGGGGATCCACGAGCCGCAGCATGGACTCACCCTGCCGCTCCACCGCCAAGGGAGCTGCTAAGGGCGCCGCTGGTTCTTCAGGGCAGGAGAACGGGCAGGGCCCTTTGAGCCATGGCAACAGTCGAAGGCCCAGGGCGCCAAAACGCTGGGGACCACGCTCCCGCTCTGCATCACCCTCAACTCGGCCCGCACCTCCGCTCTTCGCAGAGCCAGCGACTCGGGCCTGCCGGCCTCCTGGGAGCTAACCCTAACCCTAGGACGGCCCCGAGGGTCGCTTCCTAAGGGGCCTGGCGCCGCAACGCCGGGGATTGGGAACCCCCAAGCCCCAGCGCTGGATGCACCCTGCCGCCCTGCCCCACACGTGCCGCTAGGGGCGCCGCCATTCATTCAGGGTGGGAGAATGGGCAGGGCCCTTCGAACCCCCGCCGACCTTCGAAGGCGCCCCGAACCAAAACGCTTGTGCCCGGGCTCATGTTCACCAGCACCCTCTACGTTGGCCCAACTCTCTGCTCGACGCACAGGCGGTGTATCGGGCCTGCTGGCCTCCTGGGGGCTAACCCTAACTGTAGGTCGGCCACGGAGGGGCCCTTCCCAAGTGGCCTGCCGCTCCACCGCCAAGGGAGCTGCTAAGGGCGCCGCTGGTTATTCAGGGCAGGAGAACGGGCAGGGCCCTTTGAGCCATGGCAACAGTCGAAGGCCCAGGGCGTCAAAACGCTGGGGACCACGCTCCTGCACTGCATCACCCTCAACTCGGCCCGCACCTCCACTCTTCGCAGAGCCAGCGACTCGGGCCTGCCGGCCTCCTGGGAGCTCACCCTAACCCTAGGACAGCCCCTGAAGGTCCCTTCCTAAGGGGCCTGGCGCCGCAACGCCAGGGATTGGGAACCCCCAAGCCCCAGCGCTGGATGCACCCTGCCGCCCTGCCCCACACGTGCCGCTAGGGGCGCCGCCATTCATTCAGGGTGGGAGAACTGGCAGGGCCCTTCGAACCCCCGCCGACCTTCGAAGGCGCCCCGAACCAAAACGCTTGGGCCCGGGCTCATGTTCACCAGCACCCTCACCTCGGCCCAACGCTCCGCTCGACGCACAGGTGGTGTATAGGGCCTGCGGGGCTCCTGGAGGCTAACCCTAACCATAGGTCGGCCACCGAGGGGCACTTCCCAAGGGGCCTGGCGTCGGAACGCTGGGGATGGGGACCCCGAGCTCATGTGCCGCACTCACCCTGCTGCCCTTCAGCCACCCGAGCCGCTAGAGGCCCCGCCGGTCAATCAGGGCAAGAGATCGGGCAGGGCCCTCCGAGCCCACGCTGACCTTTGAAGGCTCCCCGCGCAAAAACGTTGGCTCCCAGGATCCTGCTCGCCAGCGCCCTCACCTAGGCCCACCCCACCGCTTGCTTCAGAGCCGGTGGATAGGGCCTGCCCGGCTCCTGGCAGCTAACCAAAACCCTAGGTCGGCCCTGAGGGGACATCCCAAGCGGCCTGGCTCTGCAATGCTGGGGATTGGTGAGTCAGAGCCCCAGAGCCGGACTCACCCTGCCGCACTGTCCCCACCTGGGCCGCTAGGGGCGCTGCGGGTCATAGAGGGCGAGAGAAGGGCAGGGCCTTCTGAGGCCCCGGTGACCTTCAAAGGCTCCCCTTGCCAAAACGCTGGTGCCCACGCTCCCGCTCCCCAGCGCCTTCACCTCGGGCTGCACCTCAGCTCGCCGCACAGTGTGCGGTTGGGCCTGACGGTCTCCTGGGGGCTAACCCTAACCCTAGGTCGGCCCCCCAGGGGCCCCTCCCAAGGCTTTTGGTGCCACCAAGCCAGGGATCTGGAACCCCAAGCCCCAAATCCAGACTCACCCTCCCACAACGCTGCCACCCGGGCCGCGAGGGGCGCCGCCGGTCATTCAGGGCGGGAGAACTGACAGGGCCTTGGAGAAACCGGCGACATTTGAAGCCTCCCACCCCAAAATGCAGGGGCCCACAATCCCGCACCCCAGCGCCTTTACCTCGGCCCGCCCACCTCTCACCGCCCAGCCAGAGGATTGGGCCTGCTGGCCTCCTGGGGGCTAACTCTAAACCTAGGTCCGCCCACGAGGAGCCCCTCCCAAGAGGCCTGGCCCCACAACGCTGGGGATTGGGGATCCACGAGCCGCAGCCTGGGATTCACCCTGCCGCTCCACCGCCAAGGGAGCTGCTAAGGGCGCCGCTGGTTCTTCAGGGCAGGAGAACGGGCAGGGCCCTTTGAGCCATGGCAACAGTCGAAGGCCCAGGGCGTCAAAACGCTGGGGACCACGCTCCTGCACTGCATCACCCTCAACTCGGCCCGCACCTCCACTCTTCCCAGAGCCAGCGACTCGGGCCTGCCGGCCTCCTGGGAGCTCACCCTAACCCTAGGACAGCCCCTGAAGGTCCCTTCTTAAGGGGCCTAGCGCCGCAACGCCGGGGATTGGGAACCCCCAAGCCCCAGCGCTGGATGCACCCTGTCGCCCTGCCCCACACGTGCCGCTAGGGGCGCCGCCATTCATTCAGGGTGGGAGAATGGGCAGGGCCCTTCGAACCCCCGCCGACCTTCGAAGGCGCCCCGAACCAAAACGCTTGGGCCCGGGCTCATGTTCACCAGCACCCTCACCTCGGCCCAACTCTCCGCTCGACGCACAGGCGGTGTATCGGGCCTGCTGGCCTCCTGGGGGCTAACCCTAACTGGAGGTCGGCCACGGAGGGGCCCTTCCCAAGTGGCCTGGCGCCACAACGCCGGGAATGGGGACCCCAACCCAAGTGCCAGTCTCACCCTGCTGCCCTTCAGGCACCGGAGCCTCTAGGGGTCCCGCCGGTCATTGAGAGCGGGAGAACGGGCAGGTCCCTCCGAGCCCCCACTGACCTTCGAAGGCCCCCCACACTAAAACGCTTGGGCTCATGCTCAGTCTCGCCAGCGCCCTCACCTCGGCCCAACCCTCCGCGTGCCGCACAGCCGCTGATCGGGTCCACCGGCCTCCTGGGGGCTAACCGGAACCCTAGATCGACCCCCGAGGGGCCCCTCCCAAGGGATCTGGTGCCGCAACGCTGGGGATTGGGGACCCCCGAGCCTCAGCACTGGACTCACCCTGCCACCCAGCCGCCACCCGGGGGCTTGGGGTGGTGCCGTTCATTCAGGGCGGGAGCACGGGCAGGGCCCTCCAAGACACGGCGACCTTCAAAGGCCCCCCGCGCCAAAACACCTGGGCCCAGGCTCCCGCTCACCAGTGCCCTCACCTCGGTCCGCCACTCCAGTCTCCACACGGCTGGCGAATAGGGCCTGCCGGCATCCTAGGGGCTAAACCTAACCCTAGGTCAGCCTCTGAGGGGCCCCTCCCAAGGGGCCTGGCGCCGCAACACGGTGGACTGGGGACCCCCGAGCCCTATGCCCGGACTTCCATGCCGCCCCGCCGCCACCTGGGCTGCTAGGGGCGCCGCCGGTCATTCAGGGAGGAGAATGGGCAGGGCCCGCCGAGTCCCCGGAGACATTCGAAGGCCCCCGGTGCCAAAACGCTTGGGCCCAGGCTCTTGCTCGCCAGCGCCCTCACCTCGGCCCGCCCCTCCGCTCCACGCACAGCGGGCGGATCCCGCCTGCCGGCCTCCCGGGTGCTAACCCTAACCCTAGGTCGGCCACCCAGGGGCCCCTCCCAAGGGTCCTGGTGCCGCTTCGCCGGGGATCGGGAACCTCAAGCCCCAGAGCCACACTCACCCTACCGCAACGCCGCCACCCAGGCCGCTAGGAGCACTGCGGGTCATTCAGGGCGAGAGAAGGGGCAGGGCCTTCCGAGCCCCCGGTGGCCTTCAAAGGCTCCCCGTGCCAAAACGCTGGTGCCCACGCTCCCGCTCCCCAACGCCCTCACCTCGGCCCCGCCCTCCGCTCCCCGGACAGTGGCCGGATCCCACCTGCCGGCCTCCTGGGGGCTAACCCTAACCCTAGGTCAGCCACCCAGGGGCCCCTCCCAAGGGTCCTGGTGCCGCTACACTGGAGATCAGGGACCCCAAGACCCAGAGCCAGACTCACCCTGCCGCCACGTCGCCACCCGGGACGCTAGTGGCGCCGCCCGTCATTCAGGGCGGGAGAAGGGACAGGGCCCTGGAGAAACCGGCGATATTTGAAGCCTCCTGCGCCAAAATGCAGGGGCCCACGCTCCCGATCGCCAGCGCCTTTACCTCGGGCCACCCACCTCTCGCCGCCCAGCCAGAGGATTGGGCCTGCTGGCCTCCTGGGTGCTAACTCTAAACCTAGGTCCGCCCACGAGGAGCCCCTCCCAAGAGGCCTGGCCCCACAACGCTGGGGATTGGGGATCCACGAGCCGCAGCATGGACTCACCCTGCCGCTCCACCGCCAAGGGAGCTGCTAAGGGCGCCGCTGGTTCTTCAGGGCAGGAGAACGGGCAGGGCCCTTTGAGCCATGGCAACAGTCGAAGGCCCAGGGCGCCAAAACGCTGGGGACCACGCTCCCGCTCTGCATCACCCTCAACTCGGCCCGCACCTCCGCTCTTCGCAGAGCCAGCGACTCGGGCCTGCCGGCATCCTGGGAGCTAACCCTAACCCTAGGACGGCCCCGAGGGTCGCTTCCTAAGGGGCCTGGCGCCGCAACGCCGGGGATTGGGAACCCCCAAGCCCCAGCGCTGGATGCACCCTGCCGCCCTGCCCCACACGTGCCGCTAGGGGCGCCGCCATTCATTCAGGGTGGGAGAATGGGCAGGGCCCTTCGAACCCCCGCCGACCTTCGAAGGCGCCCCGAACCAAAACGCTTGGGCCCGGGCTCATGTTCACCAGCACCCTCTACGTTGGCCCAACTCTCCGCTCGACGCACAGGCGGTGTATCGGGCCTGCTGGCCTCCTGGGGGCTAACCCTAACTGTAGGTCGGCCACGGAGGGGCCCTTCCCAAGTGGCCTGCCGCTCCACCGCCAAGGGAGCTGCTAAGGGCGCCGCTGGTTATTCAGGGCAGGAGAACGGGCAGGGCCCTTTGAGCCATGGCAACAGTCGAAGGCCCAGGGCGTCAAAACGCTGGGGACCACGCTCCTGCACTGCATCACCCTCAACTCGGCCCGCACCTCCACTCTTCGCAGAGCCAGCGACTCGGGCCTGCCGGCCTCCTGGGAGCTCACCCTAACCCTAGGACAGCCCCTGAAGGTCCCTTCCTAAGGGGCCTGGCGCCGCAACGCCAGGGATTGGGAACCCCCAAGCCCCAGCGCTGGATGCACCCTGCCGCCCTGCCCCACACGTGCCGCTAGGGGCGCCGCCATTCATTCAGGGTGGGAGAACTGGCAGGGCCCTTCGAACCCCCGCTGACCTTCGAAGGCGCCCCGAACCAAAACGCTTGGGCCCGGGCTCATGTTCACCAGCACCCTCACCTCGGCCCAACACTCCGCTCGACGCACAGGTGGTGTATGGGGCCTGCGGGGCTCCTGGAGGCTAACCCTAACCATAGGTCGGCCACCGAGGGGCACTTCCCAAGGGGCCTGGCGTCGGAACGCTGGGGATGGGGACCCCGAGCTCATGTGCCGCACTCACCCTGCTGCCCTTCAGCCACCCGAGCCGCTAGAGGCCCCGCCGGTCAATCAGGGCAAGAGATCGGGCAGGGCCCTCCGAGCCCACGCTGACCTTTGAAGGCTCCCCGCGCAAAAACGTTGGCTCCCAGGATCCTGCTCGCCAGCGCCCTCACCTAGGCCCACCCCACCGCTTGCTTCAGAGCCGGTGGATAGGGCCTGCCCGGCTCCTGGCAGCTAACCAAAACCCTAGGTCGGCCCTGAGGGGACATCCCAAGCGGCCTGGCTCTGCAATGCTGGGGATTGGTGAGTCAGAGCCCCAGAGCCGGACTCACCCTGCCGCACTGTCCCCACCTGGGCCGCTAGGGGCGCTGCGGGTCATAGAGGGCAAGAGAAGGGCAGGGCCTTCTGAGGCCCCGGTGACCTTCAAAGGCTCCCCTTGCCAAAACGCTGGTGCCCACGCTCCCGCTCCCCAGCGCCTTCACCTCGGGCTGCACCTCAGCTCGCCGCACAGTGTGCGGTTGGGCCTGACGGTCTCCTGGGGGCTAACCCTAACCCTAGGTCGGCCCCCCAGGGGCCCCTCCCAAGGCTTTTGGTGCCACCAAGCCAGGGATCTGGAACCCCAAGCCCCAAATCCAGACTCACCCTCCCACAACGCTGCCACCCGGGCCGCGAGGGGCGCCGCCGGTCATTCAGGGCGGGAGAACTGACAGGGCCTTGGAGAAACCGGCGACATTTGAAGCCTCCCACCCCAAAATGCAGGGGCCCACAATCCCGCACCCCAGCGCCTTTACCTCGGCCCGCCCACCTCTCACCGCCCAGCCAGAGGATTGGGCCTGCTGGCCTCCTGGGGGCTAACTCTAAACCTAGGTCCGCCCACGAGGAGCCCCTCCCAAGAGGCCTGGCCCCACAACGCTGGGGATTGGGGATCCACGAGCCGCAGCCTGGGATTCACCCTGCCGCTCCACCGCCAAGGGAGCTGCTAAGGGCGCCGCTGGTTCTTCAGGGCAGGAGAATGGGCAGGGCCCTTTGAGCCATGGCAACAGTCGAAGGCCCAGGGCGTCAAAACGCTGGGGACCACGCTCCCGCACTGCATCACCCTCAACTCGGCCCGCACCTCCACTCTTCCCAGAGCCAGCGACTCGGGCCTGCCGGCCTCCTGGGAGCTCACCCTAACCCTAGGACAGCCCCTGAAGGTCCCTTCTTAAGGGGCCTAGCGCCGCAACGCCGGGGATTGGGAACCCCCAAGCCCCAGCGCTGGATGCACCCTGTCGCCCTGCCCCACACGTGCCGCTAGGGGCGCCGCCATTCATTCAGGGTGGGAGAATGGGCAGGGCCCTTCGAACCCCCGCCGACCTTCGAAGGCGCCCCGAACCAAAACGCTTGGGCCCGGGCTCATGTTCACCAGCACCCTCACCTCGGCCCAACTCTCCGCTCGACGCACAGGCGGTGTATCGGGCCTGCTGGCCTCCTGGGGGCTAACCCTAACTGGAGGTCGGCCACGGAGGGGCCCTTCCCAAGTGGCCTGGCGCCACAACGCCGGGAATGGGGACCCCAACCCAAGTGCCAGTCTCACCCTGCTGCCCTTCAGGCACCGGAGCCTCTAGGGGTCCCGCCGGTCATTGAGAGCGGGAGAACGGGCAGGTCCCTCCGAGCCCCCACTGACCTTCGAAGGCCCCCCACACTAAAACGCTTGGGCTCATGCTCAGTCTCGCCAGCGCCCTCACCTCGGCCCAACCCTCCGCGTGCCGCACAGCCGCTGATCGGGTCCACCGGCCACCTGGGGGCTAACCGCAACCCTAGATCGACCCCCGAGGGGCCCCTCCCAAGGGATCTGGCGCCGCAACGCTGGGGATTGGGGACCCCCGAGCCTCAGCACTGGACTCACCCTGCCACCCAGCCGCCACCCGGGGGCTTGGGGTGGTGCCGTTCATTCAGGGCAGGAGCACGGGCAGGGCCTTCCAAGACACGGCGACCTTCAAAGGCCCCCCGCGCCAAAACACCCGGGCCCACGCTCCCGCTCACCAGTGCCCTCACCTCGGTCCGCCACTCCAGTCTCCACATGGCTGGCGAATAGGGCCTGCCGGCATCCTAGGGGCTAAACCTAACCCTAGGTCAGCCTCCGAGGGGCCCCTCCCAAGGGGCCTGGCGCCGCAACGCGGTGGACTGGGGACCCCCGAGCCCTATGCCCGGACTTCCATGCCGCCCCGCCGCCACCTGGGCTGCTAGGGGCGCCGCCGGTCATTCAGGGAGGAGAATGGGCAGGGCCCGCCGAGTCCCCGGAGACATTCGAAGGCCCCCGGTGCCAAAACGCTTGGGCCCAGGCTCTTGCTCGCCAGCGCCCTCACCTCGGCCCGCCCCTCCGCTCCACGCACAGCGGGCGGATCCCGCCTGCCGGCCTCCCGGGTGCTAACCCTAACCCTAGGTCAGCCACCCAGGGGCCCCTCCCAAGGGTCCTGGTGCCGCTTCGCCGGGGATCGGGAACCTCAAGCCCCAGAGCCACACTCACCCTACCGCAACGCCGCCACCCAGGCCGCTAGGAGCACTGCGGGTCATTCAGGGCGAGAGAAGGGGCAGGGCCTTCCGAGCCCCCGGTGGCCTTCAAAGGCTCCCCGTGCCAAAACGCTGGTGCCCACGCTCCCGCTCCCCAACGCCCTCACCTCGGCCCCGCCCTCCGCTCCCCGGACAGTGGCCGGATCCCACCTGCCGGCCTCCTGGGGGCTAACCCTAACCCTAGGTCAGCCACCCAGGGGCCCCTCCCAAGGGTCCTGGTGCCGCTACACTGGAGATCAGGGACCCCAAGACCCAGAGCCAGACTCACCCTGCCGCCACGTCGCCACCCGGGACGCTAGTGGCGCCGCCCCTCATTCAGGGCGGGAGAAGGGACAGGGCCCTGGAGAAACCGGCGATATTTGAAGCCTCCTGCGCCAAAATGCAGGGGCCCACGCTCCAGATCGCCAGCGCCTTTACCTCGGGCCGCCCACCTCTCGCCGCCCAGCCAGAGGATTGGGCCTGCTGGCCTCCTGGGTGCTAACTCTAAACCTAGGTCCGCCCACGAGGAGCCCCTCCCAAGAGGCCTGGCCCCACAACGCTGGGGATTGGGGATCCACGAGCCGCAGCATGGACTCACCCTGCCGCTCCACCGCCAAGGGAGCTGCTAAGGGCGCCGCTGGTTATTCAGGGCAGGAGAACGGGCAGGGCCCTTTGAGCCATGGCAACAGTCGAAGGCCCAGGGCGTCAAAACGCTGGGGACCACGCTCCTGCACTGCATCACCCTCAACTCGGCCCGCACCTCCACTCTTCGCAGAGCCAGCGACTCGGGCCTGCCGGCCTCCTGGGAGCTCACCCTAACCCTAGGACAGCCCCTGAAGGTCCCTTCCTAAGGGGCCTGGCGCCGCAACGCCAGGGATTGGGAACCCCCAAGCCCCAGCGCTGGATGCACCCTGCCGCCCTGCCCCACACGTGCCGCTAGGGGCGCCGCCATTCATTCAGGGTGGGAGAACTGGCAGGGCCCTTCGAACCCCCGCTGACCTTCGAAGGCGCCCCGAACCAAAACGCTTGGGCCCGGGCTCATGTTCACCAGCACCCTCACCTCGGCCCAACACTCCGCTCGACGCACAGGTGGTGTATGGGGCCTGCGGGGCTCCTGGAGGCTAACCCTAACCATAGGTCGGCCACCGAGGGGCACTTCCCAAGGGGCCTGGCGTCGGAACGCTGGGGATGGGGACCCCGAGCTCATGTGCCGCACTCACCCTGCTGCCCTTCAGCCACCCGAGCCGCTAGAGGCCCCGCCGGTCAATCAGGGCAAGAGATCGGGCAGGGCCCTCCGAGCCCACGCTGACCTTTGAAGGCTCCCCGCGCAAAAACGTTGGCTCCCAGGATCCTGCTCGCCAGCGCCCTCACCTAGGCCCACCCCACCGCTTGCTTCAGAGCCGGTGGATAGGGCCTGCCCGGCTCCTGGCAGCTAACCAAAACCCTAGGTCGGCCCTGAGGGGACATCCCAAGCGGCCTGGCTCTGCAATGCTGGGGATTGGTGAGTCAGAGCCCCAGAGCCGGACTCACCCTGCCGCACTGTCCCCACCTGGGCCGCTAGGGGCGCTGCGGGTCATAGAGGGCGAGAGAAGGGCAGGGCCTTCTGAGGCCCCGGTGACCTTCAAAGGCTCCCCTTGCCAAAACGCTGGTGCCCACGCTCCCGCTCCCCAGCGCCTTCACCTCGGGCTGCACCTCAGCTCGCCGCACAGTGTGCGGTTGGGCCTGACGGTCTCCTGGGGGCTAACCCTAACCCTAGGTCGGCCCCCCAGGGGCCCCTCCCAAGGCTTTTGGTGCCACCAAGCCAGGGATCTGGAACCCCAAGCCCCAAATCCAGACTCACCCTCCCACAACGCTGCCACCCGGGCCGCGAGGGGCGCCGCCGGTCATTCAGGGCGGGAGAACTGACAGGGCCTTGGAGAAACCGGCGACATTTGAAGCCTCCCACCCCAAAATGCAGGGGCCCACAATCCCGCACCCCAGCGCCTTTACCTCGGCCCGCCCACCTCTCACCGCCCAGCCAGAGGATTGGGCCTGCTGGCCTCCTGGGGGCTAACTCTAAACCTAGGTCCGCCCACGAGGAGCCCCTCCCAAGAGGCCTGGCCCCACAACGCTGGGGATTGGGGATCCACGAGCCGCAGCCTGGGATTCACCCTGCCGCTCCACCGCCAAGGGAGCTGCTAAGGGCGCCGCTGGTTCTTCAGGGCAGGAGAACGGGCAGGGCCCTTTGAGCCATGGCAACAGTCGAAGGCCCAGGGCGTCAAAACGCTGGGGACCACGCTCCCGCACTGCATCACCCTCAACTCGGCCCGCACCTCCACTCTTCCCAGAGCCAGCGACTCGGGCCTGCCGGCCTCCTGGGAGCTCACCCTAACCCTAGGACAGCCCCTGAAGGTCCCTTCTTAAGGGGCCTAGCGCCGCAACGCCGGGGATTGGGAACCCCCAAGCCCCAGCGCTGGATGCACCCTGTCGCCCTGCCCCACACGTGCCGCTAGGGGCGCCGCCATTCATTCAGGGTGGGAGAATGGGCAGGGCCCTTCGAACCCCCGCCGACCTTCGAAGGCGCCCCGAACCAAAACGCTTGGGCCCGGGCTCATGTTCACCAGCACCCTCACCTCGGCCCAACTCTCCGCTCGACGCACAGGCGGTGTATCGGGCCTGCTGGCCTCCTGGGGGCTAACCCTAACTGGAGGTCGGCCACGGAGGGGCCCTTCCCAAGTGGCCTGGCGCCACAACGCCGGGAATGGGGACCCCAACCCAAGTGCCAGTCTCACCCTGCTGCCCTTCAGGCACCGGAGCCTCTAGGGGTCCCGCCGGTCATTGAGAGCGGGAGAACGGGCAGGTCCCTCCGAGCCCCCACTGACCTTCGAAGGCCCCCCACACTAAAACGCTTGGGCTCATGCTCAGTCTCGCCAGCGCCCTCACCTCGGCCCAACCCTCCGCGTGCCGCACAGCCGCTGATCGGGTCCACCGGCCTCCTGGGGGCTAACCGGAACCCTAGATCGACCCCCGAGGGGCCCCTCCCAAGGGATCTGGTGCCGCAACGCTGGGGATTGGGGACCCCCGAGCCTCAGCACTGGACTCACCCTGCCACCCAGCCGCCACCCGGGGGCTTGGGGTGGTGCCGTTCATTCAGGGCGGGAGCACGGGCAGGGCCCTCCAAGACACGGCGACCTTCAAAGGCCCCCCGCGCCAAAACACCTGGGCCCAGGCTCCCGCTCACCAGTGCCCTCACCTCGGTCCGCCACTCCAGTCTCCACACGGCTGGCGAATAGGGCCTGCCGGCATCCTAGGGGCTAAACCTAACCCTAGGTCAGCCTCTGAGGGGCCCCTCCCAAGGGGCCTGGCGCCGCAACACGGTGGACTGGGGACCCCCGAGCCCTATGCCCGGACTTCCATGCCGCCCCGCCGCCACCTGGGCTGCTAGGGGCGCCGCCGGTCATTCAGGGAGGAGAATGGGCAGGGCCCGCCGAGTCCCCGGAGACATTCGAAGGCCCCCGGTGCCAAAACGCTTGGGCCCAGGCTCTTGCTCGCCAGCGCCCTCACCTCGGCCCGCCCCTCCGCTCCACGCACAGCGGGCGGATCCCGCCTGCCGGCCTCCCGGGTGCTAACCCTAACCCTAGGTCGGCCACCCAGGGGCCCCTCCCAAGGGTCCTGGTGCCGCTTCGCCGGGGATCGGGAACCTCAAGCCCCAGAGCCACACTCACCCTACCGCAACGCCGCCACCCAGGCCGCTAGGAGCACTGCGGGTCATTCAGGGCGAGAGAAGGGGCAGGGCCTTCCGAGCCCCCGGTGGCCTTCAAAGGCTCCCCGTGCCAAAACGCTGGTGCCCACGCTCCCGCTCCCCAACGCCCTCACCTCGGCCCCGCCCTCCGCTCCCCGGACAGTGGCCGGATCCCACCTGCCGGCCTCCTGGGGGCTAACCCTAACCCTAGGTCAGCCACCCAGGGGCCCCTCCCAAGGGTCCTGGTGCCGCTACACTGGAGATCAGGGACCCCAAGACCCAGAGCCAGACTCACCCTGCCGCCACGTCGCCACCCGGGACGCTAGTGGCGCCGCCCGTCATTCAGGGCGGGAGAAGGGACAGGGCCCTGGAGAAACCGGCGATATTTGAAGCCTCCTGCGCCAAAATGCAGGGGCCCACGCTCCCGATCGCCAGCGCCTTTACCTCGGGCCGCCCACCTCTCGCCGCCCAGCCAGAGGATTGGGCCTGCTGGCCTCCTGGGTGCTAACTCTAAACCTAGGTCCGCCCACTAGGAGCCCCTCCCAAGAGGCCTGGCCCCACAACGCTGGGGATTGGGGATCCACGAGCCGCAGCATGGACTCACCCTGCCGCTCCACCGCCAAGGGAGCTGCTAAGGGCGCCGCTGGTTCTTCAGGGCAGGACAACGGGCAGGGCCCTTTGAGCCATGGCAACAGTCGAAGGCCCAGGGCGCCAAAACGCTGGGGACCACGCTCCCGCTCTGCATCACCCTCAACTCGGCCCGCACCTCCGCTCTTCGCAGAGCCAGCGACTCGGGCCTGCCGGCCTCCTGGGAGCTAACCCTAACCCTAGGACGGCCCCGAGGGTCGCTTCCTAAGGGGCCTGGCGCCGCAACGCCGGGGATTGGGAACCCCCAAGCCCCAGCGCTGGATGCACCCTGCCGCCCTGCCCCACACGTGCCGCTAGGGGCGCCGCCATTCATTCAGGGTGGGAGAATGGGCAGGGCCCTTCGAACCCCCGCCGACCTTCGAAGGCGCCCCGAACCAAAACGCTTGGGCCCGGGCTCATGTTCACCAGCACCCTCTACGTTGGCCCAACTCTCCGCTCGACGCACAGGCGGTGTATCGGGCCTGCTGGCCTCCTGGGGGCTAACCCTAACTGTAGGTCGGCCACGGAGGGGCCCTTCCCAAGTGGCCTGCCGCTCCACCGCCAAGGGAGCTGCTAAGGGCGCCGCTGGTTATTCAGGGCAGGAGAACGGGCAGGGCCCTTTGAGCCATGGCAACAGTCGAAGGCCCAGGGCGTCAAAACGCTGGGGACCACGCTCCTGCACTGCATCACCCTCAACTCGGCCCGCACCTCCACTCTTCGCAGAGCCAGCGACTCGGGCCTGCCGGCCTCCTGGGAGCTCACCCTAACCCTAGGACAGCCCCTGAAGGTCCCTTCCTAAGGGGCCTGGCGCCGCAACGCCAGGGATTGGGAACCCCCAAGCCCCAGCGCTGGATGCACCCTGCCGCCCTGCCCCACACGTGCCGCTAGGGGCGCCGCCATTCATTCAGGGTGGGAGAACTGGCAGGGCCCTTCGAACCCCCGCTGACCTTCGAAGGCGCCCCGAACCAAAACGCTTGGGCCCGGGCTCATGTTCACCAGCACCCTCACCTCGGCCCAACACTCCGCTCGACGCACAGGTGGTGTATGGGGCCTGCGGGGCTCCTGGAGGCTAACCCTAACCATAGGTCGGCCACCGAGGGGCACTTCCCAAGGGGCCTGGCGTCGGAACGCTGGGGATGGGGACCCCGAGCTCATGTGCCGCACTCACCCTGCTGCCCTTCAGCCACCCGAGCCGCTAGAGGCCCCGCCGGTCAATCAGGGCAAGAGATCGGGCAGGGCCCTCCGAGCCCACGCTGACCTTTGAAGGCTCCCCGCGCAAAAACGTTGGCTCCCAGGATCCTGCTCGCCAGCGCCCTCACCTAGGCCCACCCCACCGCTTGCTTCAGAGCCGGTGGATAGGGCCTGCCCGGCTCCTGGCAGCTAACCAAAACCCTAGGTCGGCCCTGAGGGGACATCCCAAGCGGCCTGGCTCTGCAATGCTGGGGATTGGTGAGTCAGAGCCCCAGAGCCGGACTCACCCTGCCGCACTGTCCCCACCTGGGCCGCTAGGGGCGCTGCGGGTCATAGAGGGCGAGAGAAGGGCAGGGCCTTCTGAGGCCCCGGTGACCTTCAAAGGCTCCCCTTGCCAAAACGCTGGTGCCCACGCTCCCGCTCCCCAGCGCCTTCACCTCGGGCTGCACCTCAGCTCGCCGCACAGTGTGCGGTTGGGCCTGACGGTCTCCTGGGGGCTAACCCTAACCCTAGGTCGGCCCCCCAGGGGCCCCTCCCAAGGCTTTTGGTGCCACCAAGCCAGGGATCTGGAACCCCAAGCCCCAAATCCAGACTCACCCTCCCACAACGCTGCCACCCGGGCCGCGAGGGGCGCCGCCGGTCATTCAGGGCGGGAGAACTGACAGGGCCTTGGAGAAACCGGCGACATTTGAAGCCTCCCACCCCAAAATGCAGGGGCCCACAATCCCGCACCCCAGCGCCTTTACCTCGGCCCGCCCACCTCTCACCGCCCAGCCAGAGGATTGGGCCTGCTGGCCTCCTGGGGGCTAACTCTAAACCTAGGTCCGCCCACGAGGAGCCCCTCCCAAGAGGCCTGGCCCCACAACGCTGGGGATTGGGGATCCACGAGCCGCAGCCTGGGATTCACCCTGCCGCTCCACCGCCAAGGGAGCTGCTAAGGGCGCCGCTGGTTCTTCAGGGCAGGAGAACGGGCAGGGCCCTTTGAGCCATGGCAACAGTCGAAGGCCCAGGGCGTCAAAACGCTGGGGACCACGCTCCCGCACTGCATCACCCTCAACTCGGCCCGCACCTCCACTCTTCCCAGAGCCAGCGACTCGGGCCTGCCGGCCTCCTGGGAGCTCACCCTAACCCTAGGACAGCCCCTGAAGGTCCCTTCTTAAGGGGCCTAGCGCCGCAACGCCGGGGATTGGGAACCCCCAAGCCCCAGCGCTGGATGCACCCTGTCGCCCTGCCCCACACGTGCCGCTAGGGGCGCCGCCATTCATTCAGGGTGGGAGAATGGGCAGGGCCCTTCGAACCCCCGCCGACCTTCGAAGGCGCCCCGAACCAAAACGCTTGGGCCCGGGCTCATGTTCACCAGCACCCTCACCTCGGCCCAACTCTCCGCTCGACGCACAGGCGGTGTATCGGGCCTGCTGGCCTCCTGGGGGCTAACCCTAACTGGAGGTCGGCCACGGAGGGGCCCTTCCCAAGTGGCCTGGCGCCACAACGCCGGGAATGGGGACCCCAACCCAAGTGCCAGTCTCACCCTGCTGCCCTTCAGGCACCGGAGCCTCTAGGGGTCCCGCCGGTCATTGAGAGCGGGAGAACGGGCAGGTCCCTCCGAGCCCCCACTGACCTTCGAAGGCCCCCCACACTAAAACGCTTGGGCTCATGCTCAGTCTCGCCAGCGCCCTCACCTCGGCCCAACCCTCCGCGTGCCGCACAGCCGCTGATCGGGTCCACCGGCCACCTGGGGGCTAACCGCAACCCTAGATCGACCCCCGAGGGGCCCCTCCCAAGGGATCTGGCGCCGCAACGCTGGGGATTGGGGACCCCCGAGCCTCAGCACTGGACTCACCCTGCCACCCAGCCGCCACCCGGGGGCTTGGGGTGGTGCCGTTCATTCAGGGCAGGAGCACGGGCAGGGCCTTCCAAGACACGGCGACCTTCAAAGGCCCCCCGCGCCAAAACACCCGGGCCCACGCTCCCGCTCACCAGTGCCCTCACCTCGGTCCGCCACTCCAGTCTCCACATGGCTGGCGAATAGGGCCTGCCGGCATCCTAGGGGCTAAACCTAACCCTAGGTCAGCCTCCGAGGGGCCCCTCCCAAGGGGCCTGGCGCCGCAACGCGGTGGACTGGGGACCCCCGAGCCCTATGCCCGGACTTCCATGCCGCCCCGCCGCCACCTGGGCTGCTAGGGGCGCCGCCGGTCATTCAGGGAGGAGAATGGGCAGGGCCCGCCGAGTCCCCGGAGACATTCGAAGGCCCCCGGTGCCAAAACGCTTGGGCCCAGGCTCTTGCTCGCCAGCGCCCTCACCTCGGCCCGCCCCTCCGCTCCACGCACAGCGGGCGGATCCCGCCTGCCGGCCTCCCGGGTGCTAACCCTAACCCTAGGTCAGCCACCCAGGGGCCCCTCCCAAGGGTCCTGGTGCCGCTTCGCCGGGGATCGGGAACCTCAAGCCCCAGAGCCACACTCACCCTACCGCAACGCCGCCACCCAGGCCGCTAGGAGCACTGCGGGTCATTCAGGGCGAGAGAAGGGGCAGGGCCTTCTGAGCCCCCGGTGGCCTTCAAAGGCTCCCCGTGCCAAAACGCTGGTGCCCACGCTCCCGCTCCCCAACGCCCTCACCTCGGCCCCGCCCTCCGCTCCCCGGACAGTGGCCGGATCCCACCTGCCGGCCTCCTGGGGGCTAACCCTAACCCTAGGTCAGCCACCCAGGGGCCCCTCCCAAGGGTCCTGGTGCCGCTACACTGGAGATCAGGGACCCCAAGACCCAGAGCCAGACTCACCCTGCCGCCACGTCGCCACCCGGGACGCTAGTGGCGCCGCCCCTCATTCAGGGCGGGAGAAGGGACAGGGCCCTGGAGAAACCGGCGATATTTGAAGCCTCCTGCGCCAAAATGCAGGGGCCCACGCTCCAGATCGCCAGCGCCTTTACCTCGGGCCGCCCACCTCTCGCCGCCCAGCCAGAGGATTGGGCCTGCTGGCCTCCTGGGTGCTAACTCTAAACCTAGGTCCGCCCACGAGGAGCCCCTCCCAAGAGGCCTGGCCCCACAACGCTGGGGATTGGGGATCCACGAGCCGCAGCATGGACTCACCCTGCCGCTCCACCGCCAAGGGAGCTGCTAAGGGCGCCGCTGGTTCTTCAGGGCAGGAGAACGGGCAGGGCCCTTTGAGCCATGGCAACAGTCGAAGGCCCAGGGCGCCAAAACGCTGGGGACCATGCTCCCGCTCTGCATCACCCTCAACTCGGCCCACACCTCCGCTCTTCGCAGAGCCAGCGACTCGGGCCTGCCGGCCTCCTGGGAGCTCACCCTAACCCTAGGACAGCCCCTGAAGGTCCCTTCCTAAGGGGCCTGGCGCCGCAACGCCAGGGATTGGGGGCCCCCAAGCCCCAGCGCCGGATGCACGCTGCCACCCCAACCCACACAGGACGCTAGGGGCGCCGCCATTCATTCAGGGTGGGAGAATTGGCAGGGCCCTCCGAACCCCTTCCGACCTTCGAAGGCGCCCCGAACCAAAACGCTTGTGCCCAGGCTCAGGTTCACCAGCACCCTCACCTCGGCCCAACTCTCCGCTCAACGCACAGGTGGTGTATCGGGCCTGCGGGACTCCTGGAGGCTAACCCTAACCATAGGTAGGCCACCGAGGGGCACTTCCCAAGGGGCCTGGCGTCGCAACGCTGGGGATGGGGACCCCGAGCTCATGTGCCGCACTCACCCTGCTGCCCTTCAGCCACCCGAGCCGCTAGAGGCCCCGCCGGTCAATCAGGGCAAGAGATCGGGCAGGGCCCTCCGAGTCCACACTGACCTTTGAAGGCTCCCCGCGCAAAAACGTTGGCTCCCAGGATCCTGCTCGCCAGCGCCCTCACCTAGGCCCACCCCACCGCTTGCTTCAGAGCCGGTGGATATGGCCTGCCGGGCTCCTGGCAGCTAACCAAAACCCTAGGTCGGCCCTGAGGGGACATCCCAAGCGGCCTGGCTCTGCAATGCTGGGGATTGGTGAGTCAGAGCCCCAGAGCCGGACTCACCCTGCCGCACTGTCCCCACCTGGGCCGCTAGGGGCGCTGCGGGTCATAGAGGGCGAGAGAAGGGCAGGGCCTTCTGAGTCCCCGGTGACCTTCAAAGGCTCCCCTTGCCAAAACGCTGGTGCCCACGCTCCCGCTCCCCAGCGCCTTCACCTCGGGCTGCACCTCAGCTCGCCGCACAGTGTGCGGTTGGGCCTGACGGTCTCCTGGGGGCTAACCCTAACCCTAGGTCGGCCCCCCAGGGGCCCCTCCCAAGGCTTTTGGTGCCACCAAGCCAGGGATCTGGAACCCCAAGCCCCAAATCCAGACTCACCCTCCCACAACGCTGCCACCCGGGCCGCGAGGGGCGCCGCCGGTCATTCAGGGCGGGAGAACTGACAGGGCCTTGGAGAAACCGGCGACATTTGAAGCCTCCCACCCCAAAATGCAGGGGCCCACAATCCCGCACCCCAGCGCCTTTACCTCGGCCCGCCCACCTCTCACCGCCCAGCCAGAGGATTGGGCCTGCTGGCCTCCTGGGGGCTAACTCTAAACCTAGGTCCGCCCACGAGGAGCCCCTCCCAAGAGGCCTGGCCCCACAACGCTGGGGATTGGGGATCCACGAGCCGCAGCCTGGGATTCACCCTGCCGCTCCACCGCCAAGGGAGCTGCTAAGGGCGCCGCTGGTTCTTCAGGGCAGGAGAACGGGCAGGGCCCTTTGAGCCATGGCAACAGTCGAAGGCCCAAGGCGTCAAAACGCTGGGGACCACGCTCCCGCACTGCATCACCCTCAACTCGGCCCGCACCTCCACTCTTCGCAGAGCCAGCGACTCGGGCCTGCCGGCCTCCTGGGAGCTCACCCTAACCCTAGGACAGCCCCTGAAGGTCCCTTCTTAAGGGGCCTGGCGCCGCAACGCCGGGGATTGGGAACCCCCAAGCCCCAGCGCTGGATGCACCCTGCCGCCCTGCCCCACACGTGCCGCTAGGGGCGCCGCCATTCATTCAGGGTGGGAGAATGGGCAGGGCCCTTCGAACCCCCGCCGACCTTCGAAGGCACCCCGAACCAAAACGCTTGGGCCCGGGCTCATGTTCACCAGCACCCTCACCTCGGCCCAACTCTCCGCTCGACGCACAGGCGGTGTATCGGGCCTGCTGGCCTCCTGGGGGCTAACCCTAACTGGAGGTCGGCCACGGAGGGGCCCTTCCCAAGTGGCCTGGCGCCACAACGCCGGGAATGGGGACCCCAACCCAAGTGCCAGTCTCACCCTGCTGCCCTTCAGGCACCGGAGCCTCTAGGGGTCCCGCCGGTCATTGAGAGCGGGAGAACGGGCAGGTCCCTCCGAGCCCCCACTGACCTTCGAAGGCCCCCCACACTAAAACGCTTGGGCTCATGCTCAGTCTCGCCAGCGCCCTCACCTCGGCCCAACCCTCCGCGTGCCGCACAGCCGCTGATCGGGTCCACCGGCCTCCTGGGGGCTAACCGGAACCCTAGATCGACCCCCGAGGGGCCCCTCCCAAGGGATCTGGTGCCGCAACGCTGGGGATTGGGGACCCCCGAGCCTCAGCACTGGACTCACCCTGCCACCCAGCCGCCACCCGGGGGCTTGGGGTGGTGCCGTTCATTCAGGGCGGGAGCACGGGCAGGGCCCTCCAAGACACGGCGACCTTCAAAGGCCCCCCGCGCCAAAACACCTGGGCCCAGGCTCCCGCTCACCAGTGCCCTCACCTCGGTCCGCCACTCTAGTCTCCACACGGCTGGCGAATAGGGCCTGCCGGCATCCTAGGGGCTAAACCTAACCCTAGGTCAGCCTCTGAGGGGCCCCTCCCAAGGGGCCTGGCGCCGCAACACGGTGGACTGGGGACCCCTGAGCCCTATGCCCGGACTTCCATGCCGCCCCGCCGCCACCTGGGCTGCTAGGGGCGCCGCCGGTCATTCAGGGAGGAGAATGGGCAGGGCCCGCCGAGTCCCCGGAGACATTCAAAGGCCCCCGGTGCCAAAACGCTTGGGCCCAGGCTCTTGCTCGCCAGCGCCCTCACCTCGGCCCGCCCCTCCGCTCCACGCACAGTGGGCGGATCCCGCCTGCCGGCCTCCCGGGTGCTAACCCTAACCCTAGGTCGGCCACCCAGGGGCCCCTCCCAAGGGTCCTGGTGCCGCTTCGCCGGGGATCGGGAACCTCAAGCCCCAGAGCCACAGTCACCCTACCGCAACGCCGCCACCCAGGCCGCTAGGAGCACTGCGGGTCATTCAGGGCGAGAGAAGGGGCAGGGCCTTCCGAGCCCCCGGTGGCCTTCAAAGGCTCCCCGTGCCAAAACGCTGGTGCCCACGCTCCCGCTCCCCAACGCCCTCACCTCGGCCCCGCCCTCTGCTCCCCGGACAGTGGCCGGATCCCACCTGCCGGCCTCCTGGGGGCTAACCCTAACCCTAGGTCAGCCACCCAGGGGCCCCTCCCAAGGGTCCTGGTGCCGCTACACTGGAGATCAGGGACCCCAAGACCCAGAGCCAGACTCACCCTGCCGCCACGTCGCCACCCGGGACGCTAGTGGCGCCGCCCGTCATTCAGGGCGGGAGAAGGGACAGGGCCCTGGAGAAACCGGCGATATTTGAAGCCTCCTGCGCCAAAATGCAGGGGCCCACGCTCCCGATCGCCAGCGCCTTTACCTCGGGCCGCCCACCTCTCGCCGCCCAGCCAGAGGATTGGGCCTGCTGGCCTCCTGGGTGCTAACTCTAAACCTAGGTCCGCCCACTAGGAGCCCCTCCCAAGAGGCCTGGCCCCACAACGCTGGGGATTGGGGATCCACGAGCCGCAGCATGGACTCACCCTGCCGCTCCACCGCCAAGGGAGCTGCTAAGGGCGCCGCTGGTTCTTCAGGGCAGGACAACGGGCAGGGCCCTTTGAGCCATGGCAACAGTCGAAGGCCCAGGGCGCCAAAACGCTGGGGACCACGCTCCCGCTCTGCATCACCCTCAACTCGGCCCGCACCTCCGCTCTTCGCAGAGCCAGCGACTCGGGCCTGCCGGCCTCCTGGGAGCTAACCCTAACCCTAGGACGGCCCCGAGGGTCGCTTCCTAAGGGGCCTGGCGCCGCAACGCCGGGGATTGGGAACCCCCAAGCCCCAGCGCTGGATGCACCCTGCCGCCCTGCCCCACACGTGCCGCTAGGGGCGCCGCCATTCATTCAGGGTGGGAGAATGGGCAGGGCCCTTCGAACCCCCGCCGACCTTCGAAGGCGCCCCGAACCAAAACGCTTGGGCCCGGGCTCATGTTCACCAGCACCCTCTACGTTGGCCCAACTCTCCGCTCGACGCACAGGCGGTGTATCGGGCCTGCTGGCCTCCTGGGGGCTAACCCTAACTGTAGGTCGGCCACGGAGGGGCCCTTCCCAAGTGGCCTGCCGCTCCACCGCCAAGGGAGCTGCTAAGGGCGCCGCTGGTTATTCAGGGCAGGAGAACGGGCAGGGCCCTTTGAGCCATGGCAACAGTCGAAGGCCCAGGGCGTCAAAACGCTGGGGACCACGCTCCTGCACTGCATCACCCTCAACTCGGCCCGCACCTCCACTCTTCGCAGAGCCAGCGACTCGGGCCTGCCGGCCTCCTGGGAGCTCACCCTAACCCTAGGACAGCCCCTGAAGGTCCCTTCCTAAGGGGCCTGGCGCCGCAACGCCAGGGATTGGGAACCCCCAAGCCCCAGCGCTGGATGCACCCTGCCGCCCTGCCCCACACGTGCCGCTAGGGGCGCCGCCATTCATTCAGGGTGGGAGAACTGGCAGGGCCCTTCGAACCCCCGCCGACCTTCGAAGGCGCCCCGAACCAAAACGCTTGGGCCCGGGCTCATGTTCACCAGCACCCTCACCTCGGCCCAACGCTCCGCTCGACGCACAGGTGGTGTATAGGGCCTGCGGGGCTCCTGGAGGCTAACCCTAACCATAGGTCGGCCACCGAGGGGCACTTCCCAAGGGGCCTGGCGTCGGAACGCTGGGGATGGGGACCCCGAGCTCATGTGCCGCACTCACCCTGCTGCCCTTCAGCCACCCGAGCCGCTAGAGGCCCCGCCGGTCAATCAGGGCAAGAGATCGGGCAGGGCCCTCCGAGCCCACGCTGACCTTTGAAGGCTCCCCGCGCAAAAACGTTGGCTCCCAGGATCCTGCTCGCCAGCGCCCTCACCTAGGCCCACCCCACCGCTTGCTTCAGAGCCGGTGGATAGGGCCTGCCCGGCTCCTGGCAGCTAACCAAAACCCTAGGTCGGCCCTGAGGGGACATCCCAAGCGGCCTGGCTCTGCAATGCTGGGGATTGGTGAGTCAGAGCCCCAGAGCGGGACTCACCCTGCCGCACTGTCCCCACCTGGGCCTCTAGGGGCGCTGCGGGTCACAGAGGGCGAGAGAAGGGCAGGGCCTTCTGAGTCCCCGGTGACCTTCAAAGGCTCCCCGTGCCAAAACGCTGGTGCCCACGCTCCCGCTCCCCAGCGCCTTCACCTCGGGCCGCACCTCAGCTCGCCGCACAGTGTGCGGTTGGGCCTGACGGTCTCCTGGGGGCTAACCCTAACCCTAGGTCGGCCGCCCAGGGGCCCCTCCCAAGGCTTTTGGTGCCACTACGCCAGGGATCTGGAACCCCAAGCCCCAAAGCCAGACTCACCCTCCCACAACGCTGCCACCCGGGCCGCGAGGGGCGCCGCCGTTCATTCAGGGCGGGAGAACTGACAGGGCCCTGGAGAAACCGGTGACATTTGAAGCCTCCCACCCCAAAATGCAGGGGCCCACAATCCCGCACCCCAGCGCCTTTACCTCGGCCCGCCCACCTCTCACCGCCCAGCCAGAGGATCTGGCCTGCCGGCCTTATGGGGGCTAACTCTAACCCTGGGTCGGCCCACGAGGAGCCCCTCCCAAGGGGCCTGGCACCACAACGCCGGGGATTGGGGATCCCCGAGCCGCAGCCTGGGATTCACCCTGCCGCCCCACTGCCAACGGAACCGCTAGGGGCCTTGCTGGTTCTTCAGGGCAGGAGAAAGGGCAGGGCCCTCCGAGCCATGGCAACATTCAAAGGCCCAGGACGCCAAAACGCTGGGGCCCAGCTCCCGCTCGCCATTGCCCTCAACTCGGCCTGCATCTCCACTCCTCGCACAGCCGGCGGATCGGGCCTGCCGGCCTCCTGGGCGCTAACCCTAACCCTAGGACGGCCCCGAGGGTCGCTTCCTAAGGGGCCTGGCGCCGCAACGCCGGGGATTGGGAACCCCCAAGCCCCAGCGCTGGATGCACCCTGCCGCCCTGCCCCACACGTGCCGCTAGGGGCGCCGCCATTCATTCAGGGTGGGAGAATGGGCAGGGCCCTTCGAACCCCCGCCGACCTTCGAAGGCGCCCCGAACCAAAACGCTTGGGCCCGGGCTCATGTTCACCAGCACCCTCACCTCGGCCCAACTCTCCGCTCGACGCACAGGCGGTGTATCGGGCCTGCTGGCCTCCTGGGAGCTAACCCTAACTGTAGGTCGGCCACGGAGGGGGCCTTCCCAAGTGGCCTGGCGCCACAACGCCGGGAATGGGGACCCCAACCCAAGTGCCGGTCTCACCCTGCTGCCCTTCAGGCACCGGAGCCTCTAGGGGCCCCGCCGGTCATTTAGAGCGGGAGAACGGGCAGGTCCCTCCGAGCCCCCACTGACCTTCGAAGGCCCCCCGCACTAAAACGCTTGGGCTCATGCTCAGTCTCGCCAGTGCACTCACCTCGGCCCAACCCTCCGCGTGCCGCACAGCCGCTGATCGGGTCCACCGGCCTCCTGGGGGCTAACCGCAACCCTAGATCGACCCCCGAGGGGCCCCTCCCAAGGGATCTGGCGCCGCAACGCTGGGGATTGGGGACCCCCGAGCCTCAGCACTGGACTCACCCTGCCACCCAGCCGCCACCCGGGGGCTTGGGGTGGTGCCGTTCATTCAGGGCGGGAGCACGGGCAGGGCCCTCCAAGACACGGCGACCTTCAAAGGCCCCCCGCGCCAAAACACCCGGGCCCACGCTCCCGCTCACCAGTGCCCTCACCTCGGTCCGCCACTCCAGTCTCCACACGGCTGGCGAATAGGGCCTGCCGGCATCCTAGGGGCTAAACCTAACCCTAGGTCAGCCTCCGAGGGGCCACTCCCAAGGGGCCTGGCGCCGCCACGCGGTGGACTGGGGACCCCGAGCCCTATGCCTGGACTTACATGCCGCCCCGCCGCCACCTGGGCTGCTAGGGGCGCCGCCGGTCATTCAGGGAGGAGAATGGGCAGGGCCCGCCGAGTCCCCGGAGACATTCGAAGGCCCCCGGTGCCAAAACGCTTGGGCCCAGGCTCTTGCTCGCCAGCGCCCTCACCTCGGCCCGCCCCTCCGCTCCACGCACAGCGGGCGGATCCCGCCTGCCGGCCTCCGGGGTGCTAACCCTAACCCTAGGTCGGCCACCCAGGGGCCCCTCCCAAGGGTCCTGGTGCCGCTTCGCCGGGGATCGGGAACCTCAAGCCCCAGAGCCACAGTCACCCTACCGCAACGCCGCCACCCAGGCCGCTAGGAGCACTGCGGGTCACTCAGGGCGAGAGAAGGGGCAGGGCCTTCCGAGCCCCCGGTGGCCTTCAAAGGCTCCCCCTGCCAAAACGCTGGTGCCCACGCTCCCGCTCCCCAACGCCCTCACCTCGGCCCCGCCCTCCGCTCCCCGGACAGTGGCCGGATCCCACCTGCCGGCCTCCTGGGGGCTAACCCTAACCCTAGGTCAGCCACCCAGGGGCCCCTCCCAAAGGTCCTGGTGCCGCTACACTGGGGATCAGGGACCCCAAGACCCAGAGCCAGACTCACCCTGCCGCCACGTCGCCACCCGGGACGCTAGTGGCGCCGCCCGTCATTCAGGGCGGGAGAAGGGACAGGGCCCTGGAGAAACCGGCGATATTTGAAGCCTCCTGCGCCAAAATGCAGGGGCCCATGCTCCCGATCGCCAGCGCCTTTACCTCGGGCCGCCCACCTCCCGCCGCCCAGCCAGAGGATTGGGCCTGTTGGCCTCCTGGGTGCTAACTCTAAACCTAGGTCCGCCCACGAGGAGCCCCTCCCAAGAGGCCTGGCCCCACAACGCTGGGGATTGGGGATCCACGAGCCGCAGCATGGACTCACCCTGCCGCTCCACCGCCAAGGGAGCTGCTAAGGGCGCCGCTGGTTATTCAGGGCAGGAGAACGGGCAGGGCCCTTTGAGCCATGGCAACAGTCGAAGGCCCAGGGCGTCAAAACGCTGGGGACCACGCTCCCGCTCTGCATCACCCTCAACTCGGCCCGCACTTCCGCTCTTCGCAGAGCCAGCGACTCGGGCCTGCCGGTCTCCTGGGAGCTCACCCTAACCCTAGGACAGCCCCTGAAGGTCCCTTCCTAAGGGGCCTGGCGCCGCAACGCCAGGGATTGGGGGCCCCCAAGCCCCAGCGCTGGATGCACGCTGCCACCCCAACCCACACAGGCCGCTAGGGGCGCCGCCATTCATTCAGGGTGGGAGAACTGGCAGGGCCCTCCAAACTCCTGCCGACCTTCGAAGGCACACCGAACCAAAACGCTTGGGCCCAGGCTCATGTTCACCAGCACCCTCACCTCGGCCCAACTCTCCGCTAGACGCACAGGTGGTGTATCGGGCCTGCGGGGCTCCTGGAGGCTAACCCTAACCATAGGTCGGCCACCGAGGGGCACTTCCCAAGGGGCCTGGCGTTGCAACGCTGGGGATGGGGACCCCGAGCTCATGTGCCGCACTCACCCTGCTGCCCTTCAGCCACCCGAGCCGCTAGAGGCCCCGCCGGTCAATCAGGGCAAGAGATCGGGCAGGGCCCTCCAAGCCCACGCTGACCTTTGAAGGCTCCCCGCGCAAAAACGTTGGCTCCCAGGATCCTGCTCGCCAGCGCCCTCACCTAGGCCCACCCCACCGCTTGCTTCAGAGCCGGTGGAGAGGGCCTGCCGGGCTCCTGGCAGCTAACCAAAACCCTAGGTCGGCCCTGAGGGGACATCCCAAGCGGCCTGGCTCTGCAATGCTGGGGATTGGTGACTCAGAGCCCCAGAGCGGGACTCACCCTGCCGCACTGTCCCCACCTGGGCCGCTAGGGGCGCCGCGGGTCATAGAGGGCGAGAGAAGGGCAGGGCCTTCTGAGTCCCCGGTGACCTTCAAAGGCTCCCCGTGCCAAAACGCTGGTGCCCACGCTCCCGCTCCCCAGCGCCTTCACCTCGGGCTGCACCTCAGCTCGCCGCACAGTGTGCGGTTGGGCCTGACGGTCTCCTGGGGGCTTACCCTAACCCTAGGTCGGCCCCCCAGGGGCCCCTCCCTAGGGTTTTGGTGCCACTACGCCAGGGATCTGGAACCCCAAGCCCCAAAGCCAGACTCACCCTCCCACAACGCTGGCACCCGGGCCGCGAGGGGCGCCGCCGGTCATTCAGGGCGGGAGAAGGGACAGGGCCCTGGAGGAACCGGAGATATTTGAAGCCTCCAGTGCCAAAATGCAGGGGCCCACAATCTTGCTCCCCATCGCCCTCACCTCAGCCTACTCCTCCGCTCGCCCCACAGCCATCTTATTGGGCCTGCCGGCCTCCTGGGAGCTAACCCTTACCCCAGGTCGGCCCCCGAAGGGCACTCCCAAAGGGCCTGGCGCCACGATGCTGGAGATTGAGGACCCCCAAGCCCCAATGATGTACTCAACCTGCCCCTCCGCCGCCACCCGGGCCACTTGGGGCGCCACCGGTCATTCAGGGTGGGGGAACGGGCAGGGCCCTCCGAGCCCCAAGCGACATTTATAGGTCCCCCGCGCCAAAACGCTGAAGCCCATGCTCCCGCTCTACAGCGCTCTCACCTCAGCCCGCCCCCCCTCTAGCCACACAGCTGGCGGATCTGGCCTCCAGGGCTCCTCAGGGCTAATGGTAACCCTAGATGGGCCTCAGAGTGGCCCCTCCCAAGAGGCTTGGTGCCACAATGGCAGGGATTGGGGACCCGCCAGCCCCAGCGCCGGGCCACCCTGCCGCCCCGCCGCCACGCGGGCCTCTAGGAGCGACTCCGGGCATTCAGGGCGGGATAACCGGCAGGGCCCTCCGAGCCTCCGGTGAAATAAGAAGGCCCCCCACGCCAAAACACTGGGTACCACGCTACTGCTCAACTGCGCCCTACCACGGTCAATCTCTCCTCCGCTCACTGCACAGCCTGCGGATCCGGACTGCTGGCCTCCTGGCGGTTAACCTAACCCTAGGACAGTCCCAGAGGGGCCCCTCCCAAGGGGCCTGGCGCCGCAACGCTGGGGATTGGGAAACCCAAGCACCAGTGCAGGACTGACCCTGCCACCCCGCTGCCACCCGGGGAGCTAGGGGTGTCGCCGGTCCTTCATGGCGGGAGAAGGAACAGGGCCCTCCGAGCCCCCTGCGACATTTGAAAGCCCACCGAGCCAAAATGTTGGGGCCCACGCTTCCGTTCGCCAGCGACCTCACCTTGGTCCACCCCCCCATTCACCACAGAGCCGGTGGATTGAGCCTGCCGGCCTCCTGGGGGATAACCCTAACCCTAGGTCGGCCCCCAAGGTGCCCCTCCCAAAGGGACTGCCGCCGAACGCCAGGGATTGGAGACCCCCGAGTCGCAACGCTGGACTCACCGTTCCGCCCCGCCCACACCCGGGCCGCTAGGGTACCGCCAATCATTCAGGGCGGGAGAATGGGCAGGGCCCTCCCTGCCCCGGTGACCTTCGAAGGCCCCCAGCGCCAAAACGCTGGGGCCCACTCTCTTGCTCGCCAGCGCCCTGATCTTCGACCACACCTCCATTCGCCCCAGACTGTGGATCGTGCCTGCCGGCCTCCAGGAGCTAACCTTTACCCTAGTTCGGCCCCCAAGGGGCCCCGCCCAAGGGGCCTGGTGCCGCAACGCCTGGCATTGGGGACCCCCGAGCCTCAGCACCAGACCCACCCTGCAGCCCCGCCACCACTCGGGTTGCTAGGGGAGCCGCCACTCATTCAGGGCGGGAGAACGGGCAGGGCCCTCCGAGTCCCTGGCGACATTCGAGGGCCCCTGGTGCCAAAACTTTGGGTACCACCTTCCAGCTCGCCAGGGCACTCAGCTCGGCCCGCCCCTCCGCTCGCTGCACAGCTGGCGTATGGGGCCTGCCGGCCTCCTGGGGGCTAACCCTAACCCTAGGTTGGCCCCTGAGGGGCCCCTCCCAAGGGGCCTGTCCCGCAACACCGGGGATTGATGACCCCCAAGCCCCAGCGCCGGACTCACCCTGCCACCCCGCTGGCACGCAGGCCACTAGGGGCGCCACCGGTCATTCAGGTCGGGAGAATGGGCAGGGCCCTCCAAGTCCCGGTGAACATCTAAGGGCCCACGCACCAAAATGCTTGGGCCGATGCTCCCGCTCACCAGCGCCCTCACCTCGACCCGCCCTTCTGCTCACCAAACAGCCAGCGGATCGGGCCTCCAGCCCCCTGGGGGCTAACCCTAACCTTAGGTTGGCCCCCAAGGGGAACCTCCCAAGGGGCCTGGCGCAGCAACGCCAGGGATTGGGGACCCCCGAGCCCCAGCGCCATACTCACCGTGCTGCCCCGCCACGACCCGGGTCGCTAGGGACGCCTCTGGCCATTCAGGGCGGGAGAACCGGCAGGGCCATCCAATCCCCAGGCGACCTTCCAAGGCCCCCGTGCCAAACTGCGTGGGCCCATGCCCCAGCTCGCCAGCGCCCTCACCTTGGCCTGGCCCTCCGCTACTGCACAGCTGGCGGATCATGTCTACCGGACTCCTGGGTGCTAACAGTAACCCTAGGACGGCCCCAGGGGCCCCTCCCAAGGGCCCTTGCGCTGTAACGCATGGCATTGGGGACCCCCAAACCGCAGTGCCAGACTCACACTGCCACCCCGCCATGACCCAGGCCGCTAGGGGCACCGCCGGTCATTCAGGGCGGGAGAATGGGCAGGGCCCTCCGAGCCAGTAGTGGTGTTCAAAGGTCCCCTGCGCCAAAACGCGGGATACCATACTCCAGCTCACCAGCACCCTCAATCGTCCCACTCCTCCACTCGCCGCACAGCCGGCGCATCGGTCCTGCTGGCCTACTGGGGTCTAACCCTAACCCTAAACCCTAAGCCCTAACCTTAAACCCTAAACCTTAACCCCTAATCCTAACCCTAACCCCTAACACTTACCCTAACCCTAACCCTACCCTAAACCTAACCCTAAACCCTAATCCTTAAACCCTAAACCCTAACATTAACACTAAACCCTAAACCCTAACCCCTAACCCTAATCCCGAAACCCTAAACACTAAACCCTAACCTTAACCACTAACCCCAAAACCTAACCCTAAACCCTAACCCAACCCCGACCCCTACCATACCCCTAACCCTACCCCTAACCCTACCCCTTCAGCTAACCCTACCCCTAAATCGTAACCTAAACCTAAACCTAACCCTAACCCGTACCCTAACCCTAACCCTAACCTATACCCTAACCCTAACCGAAACCCTAACACGTACTCTAACCCGTACCCTAACCCTAACCCTAAACTATACCCTAACCCGTAATTTAAACCGTACCCTAAACCTAACCGTAACCCTAACAAGTACCCTAACCCATACCCTTACTTTAACACTAAACCCTAAACCCTGACCCTAACCCATATCCTAACTCGTACCATGACCCGTACCCTAACCCTACCTGTACCCTAACCCTAACCAGTACCCTTACCTTAACCTTAACCCATACCCTTACCTTAACGTTAACCCATACCCTAACCCGTACCCTAACCCATACCCTAACCCGTACCCTATCTCTAACCCGGACCCTAACCCATAGCCTAACCCATACCTAACCCTAACCTGTACCCTAACCCTTACCCTAACCCATACCCTAACCCTAAACCGTACCCAATCCCTATTCCTAACCCGTTCCCTAACCCGTACCCTAACCATAACCCGTACCCTAAGCCGTACCCAAATCCGTACGCAAACACTTACCCTAAACCGTACCCTAAACCGTACCCTAATGCGTAGACTAACCCATACCCTAACCCTGACCCGTACCCTAAACCTAACCCGTACTCCAACCCAAACCCTAACCCTAAACCCAAACCCTAAACCCTAATCTGTACCCTAACCCATAACCTCTAACCTGTAACCCCTAAACCCAACCCTAACCCGTACCCTCTCCTTACCCTAACCCTAACCCCTACCCTCACCCATACCCTAACCGTAACCCATACCCTAACCTTAACCCATACCCTAATCCGTACCCTAACCCTGGGGATTGGGTACACCTGAGCCCCACCACGGGACTAAGCCTGCCACCCCTCAGGAAACCATGCCCCTTGGGGCGCTGCAGAGCATCCTGTGCAGAAGAACTGGTAGGGCCCCCCTGAGCCACCAGTGATCCTCGGCAGCCCCCTACACCCCAACCCTGAGGCCCATGCTCATCCCGCCCCACGCCTTCCCTTCAGCTTGCCACCGACCTCGACGCAGAGCCGGCAGATCAGGCCTGCCAGGTTCCTGAGGCCTAGACCTGACCCTAGGTCCGCTGGGTAGGGCCCCTCCCCTGGGGCCCAGTGCCGCAGCACCAGGGACTGGGGACACCTGAGCCCCACTGCAGGACAAAGCCTGCCAGCCCGCAGGAAACCGTGCCCCTTGGGAGGCTGTAGAGCATTCAGGGCGGGAGAACCAGGAGGGCCCCCAGAGCCCCCGGCGAACTTCGGCGATCCCTAAACCCACCATTGAAGCCCATGCTCACCCCATCCCGCACCCTCACCTCAGGCCGCGGTGGAGCTCGCCATATACTGGGCAGATCTGGCCTGCGGGGTTCCTGGGCCCCAACCCTAACCCTAGTTCATCTGTGGAGGGGCCCCTCCCCAGGAGCCTGGAGCTGCAGCCGCGGGGATTCGGGACACCTGAGCCTCACAGCAGGACTCAGTCTGCCACCCCGCAGGAAACCGTGCACCCTGGGAGGCCATAGAGCATTCAGGGCAGGAGAACCAGTAGGGCCTTCCTAAGACACCAGCGAACTTCGGTGGCCTCCCGCACCCCAACCCTGAGGCCCACGCTCACCCTCCCCCACACCCTCACCTCAGCCCGTGTAACTAGCCATACAGCCAGCAGATCGGGCCTGCGGGGCTCCTGGGCCTAAACCTAGCCCTAGGTCGGCTGTGGGTGTGGGGGCCTCCCCAGGAGCCTTACACCGCAGCCCGGGGGAACTGGGATACCTATGCCCCACTGCAGGACTCAGCTTGCCACCTGACAGGAAACCGTGCCCCTTGGGGCTCTACGGAGCCTACAGGGCACGAGAACTTGGGGAGGCCCCCGGAGCCCATCCCCATCCTTTGGCAGCCTCCCATGCCCCAACCCTGAGGCCCATTCTCACCCTCCCCCATGGCCTCCTCTCAGCCCTCCACAGAGCTCGCCGCACAGCTTGCAGATAGTCCCTTCCGGGCTCCTGGACCCTAACCCTTACCCTAGGTTGGCCACAGAGGGGCCCCTCCCCAGGGCCCTGGCACCCCACTCCGGGGGATTGGGGACACCGAAGCCCCACTGTAGGACTCAGCCTGCAGCCCACAGGAAACTGTACCGTTTGGGGGCACAACAGAGCATTCAGGGCAAGAGAATTGGGGCACCCCCTGAGAGCCCCTTCTGGTGAACCCCGACTTTTGTGGGCCCTTCCAGATGAAACCCCAAGGCTCACACTCACCCGCCCTTGTGCCCTCATCTCACTCAGCCTGGGAGTTCTCTGAGCACTGGGCAGTTCGGACCTGCTGTCTCTTGAGGCCTAACCTAACCCTGGGTCTTCTGCTGAGGGTCCCTCCCCGTTTGCCTGCCTCCAAGGCGCCAGGCATTGGGCTCACCTCTGCACGACTAGAGGACTCAGCCTGCCCCACAGCAGGAAACTGTCCATTTGGGGCTGCAGCAAGGATTCATAGGAAAATCGGAGGGCCCCCCTCAGCCCATCCCAGGCAACCCCCACTTTCAGAGATCTCCCCGGATCCAATTAGTAGCTTCACACTGACCTTTAAACTTGCTCTCCACGGAGATCTTTTGAAATTCTCCACACTTCCAACCAATGGCATCATCCAGCTTCAGTGCCTTCCCCAGCTTTAGGTCTTGAGATAGATTAAAATGGGAAGTCATTTCACTGATAACGATGTACTGGTGATCAAAAGATACATGCATAAATGCTTCATATCACTTGGCTTCAGGGAAATACAAATGTAAACCCCTATAGATGCCATATCACACGAGGCCGAATATCTAAAAATAAGAAGACATGAAACTATATATGTTGGAGAGGATATGGAGAAACGGGAACCCTCTTACACCCCTGTACGAATGCAGTCCGGTACAGCCACTCTTGAAAATGGTACAGAATTTCCTCAAGAAGTTATAAATAAAGCTACCCTATGTCCCAGCAATTGCACTACTGGGTATTTACCCCCAGAGACAGAGGTAGTGAAGACAGGACACATGCACACCAGTGTTCATAGCAACAATATCCATAATAGAGAAGCTGCGGAAGGAGTGCAGATGACCATGGATAGATGAATGGATAAAGAAGATGTGGATCATATATATAATGGGATATTACTCAGCCATCAGATAGGATGAATACTTACCATCACACCGACCTGGGTGGAGCTGGAGGGTATTATGCTGAGTGGAATAAGTCAATGAAAGAAAGACAATGATCATATGCTTTCACTCCTATGTGGAATATCAGAAACAAGGAAGGTGACCATAGGGGAAGGAAGGGAAAATAGAATGGGAAGTCATCAGAGAGGGAGAAAACCCATGATGGACTCTTAACTATCGCAAGAAACTGATGATTGTTGGAGGAGAAGTTGGGGGGGGTAACTGGGTGAGTAGCATTAAGGAGGTCACACGATACAATGAGCACTGGGTGATACACAAGACTGAAAATTTATTGAAGACTACATCTGAAACGAATGATGTACTGTAAGTTGGCTAATTGAATTTAAATTAAAGAACAAAAGACCTCGAATAAACAATCCTAAACATTTGTATGGAACCACTAAAGATTCCGAACAGCCAGTGCAATGTGGAAAAGAAAAACAAAGGTGGAGGACTCACAATTTCAGATTTCAGGTTATACTACAAAGCTGCAGTCATCCTAACAAGACAGTACGGCACAAAAATAGAGACAGCGACCAAAGGAACAGGATACAAGTTCAGACAGAAACCCACAATTATGTGGTCCATGAATCTTCCACAAAGCAAGCAACGATATCAAAAGGGAAAAGGACAGTCTCTACAACAAATGGTGTTGGGAAAACTAGACAGCTACGCACAAAAGAATGAAATTAGACTGCTTTCTTACACAATAAAGACAAACACAAAACAGTTTCAAGACCTCAATATGAGACCTGAATCCATAAAAATCCTACAGGAGGGAAGACAGTAACTTCTTGACATGGACCATACCAACGTTTTTCTAGACTGTGTCCTGAGGCAAAGGAAATGAAAGCAAAAATAAACTATTGGGAATACAGCAAAATAAAAAGTTTCCACACGGCAGAAGAACAATGAAAACGTAAAAATAATAAGACAACCTACTCAAAGGGAGAAGATATTTGCAAAGATCATATGCAATAAAGGGATAGTGTCCAAAACATATACAACTGATACTACTCGACCCCCAAGAAACAAATAATCCAGTTAAAAAATAGGCAGAAGACATGGACAGACATTTCTCCAAAGAAGAAATACAAATGGCCAACAGTCCCGTGAAAAGATGTTCAACATCACCCATCATCAGGAAAATGTAAATCCAAAGGACAATGAGGTAATACCTCAAACCTGTCAGAATGGCTAACATCAAAAGCACAACAAAGAGCAGCTGTTGGGAGGATGTGGATAAAGGGGAATCCTCGTGAACTGTGGGTGGGAATGCAAACTGCGGTGGCCACCGTGGAAAACAGTATGAAGGTTCCTCAAAAAATTAAATATAGAACTACCCTACGATCCAACATTCACACTACTCATATTTACCCAAAGAATAGGAAAAGAGTAACTTAAAAGGATACGTGCACCCCTATGTTTCTTGCACCATTATTTACAATATCACAATATGGAAGCAACCCAAGTGTCTGTAGAAAAATTGACAAATGAGATGATAGATGTGTGTATTCACACACACACACACACACACACACACACACACACAATGGAGTATTACTCGGCTTGAAAAAGAATGAAACCTTGCCATTTGCAGCCATATGGATGGAGCTAGAGAGTATTATCCTAACTAAAATCAGTCAGTCAGAGAAAGACAAATGCCATACGATGTCACTCTACTGGGGAATTTAAGAAACAAACAAAAATAAATAACTAAAAGAGAAAAAGGAGACACACCAAAATACAAACTCTTAACAATAGAGAACAAACGGAAGGTTACCAGAGAGGAGGTGGATAGAGGGATGAGTGAAATAGATGAAGGGGATTAAGAGGACACTTTTCTTGATGACCACTGAGTAATATGTAGAATTACTGAATCACTCTATTGTATACCTGAAACTAATGTAACATTGTATGTTAGCTCTAGTGGAATTAAAATAAATTTTAAAAAAAGATTTTTCTTTCAGGAAGCTCTTTGAAAAAGCTTTTCCTGTGCAATGTGCATAAGCCCTACTTGGGAGGATTCACTCTACAATAATTATTCACTCCATGCCTCAAATTCAGATTTCACTGAGTTCTTCCCGTGGATCCCAGCCCACGGGAGCCATGGTCCTTTTCAGTCCAGGCTCAGCACCTTTGCATTCAAGATTGGAAGTAGAAAGACATATCACTTCACAGTCCAGAAAGCTATTATTGTTTCTGTTTCAGTGTGAGAGAGTCACAGACTTTGGGACAGGTTTCAGAGCAGGTTTATTATGGATCCTGGATCTCTACTTCAATGTTCATTGCCTGGATCCATTTGGCTAATAGGTTCCCTGTGGATGGGCTTGCTTCCAAGCACATACATGGAAGATGCAAAGGTGGGTGGGCTTGGTGTGGGAAAGGAAGAAGACCAAAAACAGACAAGGGTCCGACCCTCCCCTGATCCAGGAACTGCTATGGGAGAGGGTACGGGAGGTAGAATCCATGCGAAACTCCAAGGTCACCAGCTGAACACAGGAGGCACAGGTCAAGGGATCTGGAGATGCAGGGGTTGAAGGCTGCTCTGAGCTACCTCTGGGAGGAAGGGAGGGAAGGAATGAGAAGGAGACACTGCCTGCCCCTGACCCATGCCAGCTGCCCACCGCTCCAACACGCATCAGTCTATGAGCTGACACAGCCTGGGCTCAGGATGGGCTGGCTCTAGTCCCTCAATCTTCAGTGGGACAGCTGGCCTCAGGGCTCAGAGACATGCTGAGGGAGATGAGAGGGAAAGCTGCCCCACCCAGGTCGTCCCCTCCTTGAGCAGACAGCCCTTCAGAACTGCTAAAAAAACCCCACTAACGGGGTTGAAAGACATGCCATGGATGAACTAAGGCATAGAGATATGTAAAATAACATTCATTTTTAAGTTCAGAGCTGTCATCTCAGGAAGTGGGGAGAGCTTCCCTGAAGAAGACTAAGGGGAGGGCAGGCCATGCTGAAAAGGGAGACATGGCTGTCCTGATTGGGGACCTGCAGCCCCCTTCCAGGGCAGGGCATCATCCTCGCATCACCCGAGATCCATGGAAGTGTTCCATCAGGGCCAGATGTTTGTCTCGAGAAGGCTACCCTGGCATCGGACTGCACAGGGCACCAGGGACGAGGACCAGATGGAGGACGGACAATACCCCGGAGGCCATGGGGCAAGAGCAGAGGCACATGACCTTGAAGATGATGATGAAAAGCAGGAGGTGGCAGCATGGAGCTGGCCCAAAAGTACCATGGGAGCAGTGCCCACAGCTACACTGACTGGGTACCTTCTGTGCCCGGTGTGGCTGACTTCAGTGGGATCCAGACTAGTCCTGACCACAAGTCTAGGAAGTGTGCACCACCCCCGGCCTCCTCTCCCCTTGCGGCTGCTAGGAATCACGGTCACAGACCCTGGTCAGCTTTCGTGGAAACCAAGCAGTGGCTCCCCCGCACGCTGCACCTCTGGTGGTGGGCCAGTGAGACCCTCGTGCCTGGCCAGACACTGATGTCTACCTGTCTCCACACAAATCCACAGACAGGAGGGTGTCCCTGAATTCCACAGAACATGATGAGACAGATCCACAGAACCCAACACCCAGTGCGTCACTCGGGACCTCACCTATGGTCATGGAGCTCACCATACCTTATTTCTGTCACTTCCCACAGAAAGCCTGTTTCTGATCTCCCACAATACCATACATCCTGGTTGGTGACCTGGGGTCATGCCATGAACCGACATGCCATCTTTTTTTAAGTGAAGGCTATGCCTACACCTCCTAGAAAATATTTCTAATGAAGTACACGTCCATCAGGACTACGGTGTGAACGGTAGCACACAGCCTGCATGGTAGTAGTCAGTAATTCTAACAAGGGTTAACCCCACCCCCGTCTCACAAAACCTTCCTCCGTCCCCACTGAACTCATGGTCTGCCCTCAGAAAACCCTCCAGGAAACAAACCTTTCATCTGAATGCTCTCTTCACCTTCTGCTTCAAATCTTGTCCATCCACAATGATATGAAACTAGAAATCAGTCTCAAGAAAAAAATGGGACAGTCAAAAATAGGTGGAGATTTTTGGGGCCTGGGTGGCTCAGTCATTAAGGATCTCCTTTCAGCTCGGGTCTTGATCCCAGGATTCTGGGATCTAGCTCCAAATCAGGCTCGTTGCTCATTCGGAAGCCTGCTTCTCCCTCTCCCACCACCCAGCTTGCGTTCCCTCTCTTGCTGTCTCACTCTCTGTCAGATACCTAAATAATCTTAAAAAAATATGTGGAGATTTAACAACAAGCTACTGAACAACCAACAGTCAAAGAAGAAATCAAAAATTTTTTAGAAGTACCTTGACACTGATAAAAAGACAACCTACAAAAACTTATGTGATGCAGCAAAAGTAACTTTATGGGGGACATTCATAGAAATTCAAGTCTTCATCAATCCATGAGAATGCTCTCCAATAAACAACCTGATTTATGTGGTAAAGAAGTAGAAAATAAAACAACAAACAAAGCCCCAAATTAGTAGAAATAAGGAAATAACAAAAAGGAATGCATAAATAAATCCAACGGAGACTAAAAAGACAAAAAAAAAAAAACAATGAAAATGAGAGCGGCCTTTTTTGGAACGATAAACAAAACTGACAAACTTAGCTAGACTCACCAAGAAAGACAGAGGACTCGAATACAATCAGGAAAATAAGATAATGGATTCCTGTCTCATATCAAAATCAAAAGAACTCTTCAACTTTGAACACAACAACTTCTTGCAAGCCACGTCTCTAAAGGCAAAGAAATAAAAGCAAAAATGAACTATGGGCACTTCATCAGGATAAAAAGCTTCTGCTTGGCAAAGCAAATGATCAAAAAACAAAAAGGCATCCTATGGAATTGAAGAAGATATCTGCAAATGATTTTACAGATAAAGGGCTGGTATCCAAGATCTATAAAGAACTCCTCAAACTCGACACCCAAAAAATGGGCAGAAGACACAAAGAGATACTTCTCCAGAGAAGACATACAAATGGCCGACACATGAAAAAATGCTCCACATGAATTGCCATCAGGCAAATACAAATCAAAACGACAATGAAATACCACCTTACACCAGTTAGAATGGTTAAAATTAACAAGGCAGGGGGCACCTGGGTCTCACATTGGTTAAGCGTCTGCCTTCGGCTCAGGGCGTGATCCTGGCCTTATGGGATCGAGCCCCACATCAGGCTCCTCCGTCATGAGTCTGCTTCTTCCTCTCCCACTCCCCCTGCTTGTGTTCCCTCTCTCGCTGGCTGTCTCTATCTCTGTAGAATAAATCAATAAAATCTTGAAAAAAAATTAATAAGACAGAAATAAAAAAAAAAGTCAGAGAGGATGTGAAGAAAGGGGAGCCCTCTTACACTACTCGTGAGAATTCAAGCTGGTACAGCCACTTTTGAAACCAATATGGAGGTTCCTCAATATGTTAAACACAGAGCTATCCTACGACCCACCAATTGCACTACTGGGTATTTACCCCATAGACACAGAGTAATGAAAAGAAGGGGCACCTGTATCCCAATGTTCATAGCAGCAGTGTCCATAATATCCAAACTGTGGAAGGAGCCAAGATGTCCTTCAGCAGATGAATGGACAAAGAAGATGTGGTTCATCTATACAATGGACTATTACTCAGTCATCAGAAAGGATGAATACCCACCATTTGCACCAACGTGGATGGATCAGGAGGGGATTATGCTAAGTGAAATTAAGTCAAGCAGAGAAAGACAATTATCATATGCTTTGACTCCTATGTGGAATGGAAGGAATAGCATGGAGGACATTAGGAGTAGGAAGGGAAAAGTGAAGGGGGGAATGAGAGGGGGAGATGAACCATGAGAGACTACTAACACTGGGAAACAAACTGAAGGTTGCAGAAAGAGAGAGGAAGGGGAATGGGTAATCCTGGTGATGGGTATTAAGGAGGGCACGTGTTGGGGCGCCTGGGTGGCACAGCGGTTAAGCGTCTGCCTTCGGCTCAGGGCGTGATCCCGGCGTTATGGGATCGAGCCCCACAACAGGCTCCTCCGTCATGAGCCTGCTTCTTCCTCTCCCACTCCCCCTGCTTGTGTTCCCTCTCTCGCTGGCTGTCTCTATATCTGTCGAATAAATAAGTAAATTCTTTAAAAAAAAAGGAGGGCATGTGTCATAATGAGCACTAGGTGTTATATGCAAACAATGAATCATGGAACACTACATCAAAAACAAATGAAGTACTGTAGGGTGACTAACATCATTTTAAAAAAAGAGAAAGATATGAAATCCTTACAGGAATACTATCAATATTTGCAAAGGACATGAAATCCCGAAAGATTCCACACACACACAAAAAATCTGTTAGAATAAACAAATTCAAGAAAGCTGCAGGATATAAAGTCAATATACAGAGACCTGTTGTCTTTTTTTTTCAGATTTTATTTATTTATTTGATAGGAAGAGAAAAAGTACGAGCAGGGGGAGTGACAGAAAGAGGGAGAAGCAGACCCTCGATAAGCGGGGAGCCCAACAGGGGGCTCGATCCCAGATCTCTGGGTTCATGACCTGAGCTGAAGGCAGACGCTTCACCTATGGGGCCACCCAGATGACCCAACTTCTTGCATTTCTGTATACTGATGACACACTTCCGCAAAGATAAATTAAAAAAGCAATGCCATTTACAATTGCATCAAAAAAAAATCTAGGAATAAAAGTAACCAAAAATGAGAAAGACAGTACACTCAACACATGGCAGAAAGGAAATGAAAAACACGTGTGTCAAGGGGCGCAGGATGTATGGGTCAAAGATTTGGAAGGCAACACAAACAAATGGAAACTTACGCCATGCTCCTTAACTGGAAGAGTTAATTATGTGAACATGTACATCGTACCCAAAGCAATCGACAGATGTGATGAAATCCCTATCTGAATTCTAGCGGCACTATTCGAGGAAATAGATAACAGTCCTCAAACTTGTATGGAATCACAAAAGACCCCAAATACCCAAAGTAACATGGAGAAAGAAAGGTGCAGTCAACACACTCCTGGATTTCAAGCTAGATTACAAAGCTGTTGTCATCAAAACAGGATGGAACTGGCATAAACACAGACACCAGGTCAGTGGAACAGAACAGAAAGCTCACAAACTTACCCACACGTAGATGATCCTAACTTACGACACAGCAGCAGAAGATACACCATGAGGGAAGGACTGTCTCTTCAGTGAGCGGTAACAGGCAAACTGGACACTAAATGCAGAAGAATATAACTGGGTCACTTTCTTACACCACACACAAAATTTTTAATGGATGAACGATTTGAACATAAGACCTGAATCCATAAACCTCCAAGAAGACACAGGTACTAAGTCTCTCGACATTAGTTTTGGCAAAGAGTCTTCAGATCGGACACCAAATGCAAAGGCAACAAAAGCAAAAATAAACAAGTGGAACAACTTCAAACTGAAATCTTCCACACGGCAAAACAAACCAGCAAAAACTAAAAAGGCCACTGACCCAATAAGAAAAAAAATATCTGCGAATCATATGTGTGAGAAGAGGCTAATATCCAAAATACACACAACACTCATACAAATCAAAACAAAAAAAAAGTATAAAAAATGGGGGGAATATGTGAATAGATACTTTCCAAAGATGGCACACATGTGCCAACAGACAGAGAAAGTTGTTCGACATCACTTAATATGGTCAGGGAAACATCATCAAACCCACAATCGGCTATCCCCTCACAACTGTTGGAACAACAATTGTCCCAGAGACAGACACCAGGTGGGGTCAAGGGTGTGCAGATGAGGAGACACTGTGCACTGTTGGTGGGAATGGAAATTGGTGCAGCCACTGTGACAAACGGTATGGAGGTTCCTGAAAAAATAAATGCACTACCACATGGACAAGTAATGGCTCTACTGAGTATTGATTTGGAGAACACAAAAATACTGCCTCAAAAAGACAGATGCACTCCCACGTTCACTGCAGCATTATTCACAAGAACCAGACATGGAAACACAGACCTTGGGGGCCTTATGCCAAGTAACTCAGACACAGAAAGACCAATACCAGATGCTCTCATGTACATTCAATGTGGAATAAACAAATACTGAACGCATAGATACTGAGAGCAGATTGGTAGGTGCCAGATTCGGAGATGGGGTGCTAGAAACGGGTGAAGGTGGTCAAAGTCTCAAGGTTTGAGTGAGAAAATCCGGCAGTCATGAAATGTTCTGTCCAGCATGGAGACTAAAACTAACCCCGCAGCATGGGGTATAGGTTTCCCTGCTCTTTGAAAGTACAGGGCTTCTGAGAAACCTTGCACAGCAGAAATGGTGTCAAGAAGGAATGGCCATTAATTTACACGGAACAATTAGATAGTGTCCTCAGACTCCAAAATTCCTTCTCTTTGGCTTTTCTTAGGCCTCAGGAAACAAGTTTCTGACGGAGGCCCAGCATAAATGAAGATAAAGCACAGCAGAGGCTCACAGACACAATTCAAAGTGCTGGTGGCTGGATGCAGAGAGCGGTTCCCAGCGGAAGGAGCTGGTTGGGGTGCACGCCGCCTCTGTCATGCTTCTCCCCAAAACAGATGCTGACCGCAATTCTCACTGTTCACCTTTTTTCATAAGAGGGAAATCCTCTTCAGGTCTCTTCCTCTTACTGAAGCTGGGTAATAACGTAGTTCTTTCAAGAAAGCCCAATGTCTTACTGTGAACGTTTAAAAAGTGGGGAATACTTGTACTTGAGCATTGCTGAGGGAGGAGATGTGAAAGGTTCTCCCAGACACAAACCTCAGCAGATCCACCAGGAAAGGCACATTCCTCAGCATGCAGAACACGGACTACCTCCTACCCCCAGAAACCCTCTCCTTCCCCTCGATCAGGACAACCCACAACAGCTGGGAGTTACCCCAACTCCTCCGTTCTCCTGCTCCTAATAGCTAACCCATCAGCAAATCCTGTGAGCTCCATCTTCAAAATGGACCCAGAATAGGTCTAACCACTCCATCCAAGGCCACCTGTCTGGTCCACAGTGCCTGAGTTCCTGTAAAAGCTTTGTCATTGACCTGCCTTGCCATCTTCAACCCTCTGTCATCTGTTCTCAACACTGTAGCCAGGATGGCCCAGTGAAACAGGGTCTCATGGGGTTATAGCCCTGGAATGGTTTTTTCTGTCACCTCTCTGAGGTCATGTCCTAAGGTGTCTCCTGTGGCCACAGGGCCTTCTTGCTGCTCCTGGACATACCTGAAATTCTCCTGCCCCAGAGCCTTTGCACATGCTTTCCCTTCTGTTAAGAATGCTCTTGATGTGTTCTCACTCACCTTCGGAGAAGTCTGAATTGGAGTGACAGGAACAGAAGATGAGGCTGTGTGTTGGGTGAGGCTGGTGGCCCAGAAGAAGGTTCTCTGCCAGCTCGCCGCCTGTACCTCCCTTGCCCTCAGCCAGGAACTTGCACACAGCCCTCACCTGTCACAACTCTCACCCAGGAGACCCACAGCCACCCCTTCCCACACCCTGCTGCAGAATGCATTCAGCTCTCCTCTGGGACCCCTGTCAGCTTTACCCAGTCCTGGAACTCCCCTGTCTCCTGCAAAGCTCCCGGATTCCCCCTCTGCTTCCAAAATCGCAAGGCGTTCATGAGAAAGCTATAATGCTAAGTATTGAAAGTTTCGCACCTGCTTTCCCATTCTGTTGCCTCTCTCTCCACCTTCTTTCCTACCTGTGCAAACTGTAACATATCAGTGGAACATGAACATGCTCTGAGACCTGAATCTTTCATTGCAGCTTTCTGAGGACTCCTTATGTGATAAGAAACTAGTGTATCCTACAACAGGGTGTTTCACATCTCTCATCTATAGAATAGTACAGCCCAAATCACTACAATTTTACCTCACTCTTCATGAAGCAGAACACTTTTTCCTTTCTTCTTTTACTTAAATTCCAGTTAGTTCACATGCCATGGAGTATTCGCTTCAGGGGTAGGATTTAGTGATTCCTCACCTGCATACAGTACCCGGTGCTCATCACAAGTGCCCTCCTTAATACCCCTCACCCATTTAACTCTTCCCCCCACGCCCCTGTCCTGCAGCAACACTCAGTTTGTTCTCCAAGTTTGAGTCTATTTCCTTGTTTGCCTCTCTCATCACCCCTCCACTCTGTTCATCTGTTTTCTTTCTGAAATTCCACAAGCATGAGAGCATAGGATATTTCTCTTTCCTCAATGATTTTGCTTAGCTCAATACACTCTAGGTCCATCCGCATCCTTGCAAATGGTAAGATTTCATTCTTTTTGAAGCTGGGTCATATTCCATTATATATACGTATCCCACTTCTGCTTTATCCATTCATCAGTGCATGGACTTTGGGATTCTCTCCATAGTTTGGCTACTGTGGACATTGCTGCTATAAACATCATGGTGCATGTACCCCCTTTGAATCTGCATTTTTGTATCCTTTGGGTAAATACCTAGGAGAGCAATTGCTGGATCATGGGGTTGTTCAATGTTTAACTTTTTGAGGAACCCCCACACTGTTTCCCAGACTGGCTGCACCACTTTGCATTGCCACCAACAGGATGGGAGTGTTCCCCTTTAAGCAGAACATTATCTGCCGGCAATTTCATAAGAGGAAACAAAACCTCTGGGAGATGCACCCAGGGTCAGGCAAGCAGTTGCAGAATTCACCCCAAGGCTCCTGACGCCAAGCCCCTTGAAGCCACCAGCATGCCACTATCCAAAAGAATTCCCAGACTCTCCTTCTGACTCCACCACCAAAGAAACTACAGAGAGAATATGGCACCTCAAAATATGGAGATAATACATTTAGTAAAACTAGAAAGTCAAGCTCAACTTTTAAACAGGAACAGGCCGCTTTGGATAATTTTGAATTTTCCCTCCACCCTAATTTTAACTCTTCTGATGAATAAACTAATCAATGATGAAACATCACCTTTGCCAAATGACATCATCCAAGTCTGTATCAGATGAAAATAAGCCACCTAACTCTAGATGCTGGTCACTCAACCATATCTTAGGCCCAATTGAATAAACACTGTTAGATGAAGGAACAAATTAGATGTTACAAACAGGCACAGAGTGAATCTCACCTTCCCTTTCTAATAAAAGAGGGTTGCTAGGAAACAGATGGGCAAAATACATTTGTAAGCAATAAATGGACAGAGAAATTGTGATCCCCTGCAAAGTTCTACCTGCAGGGAAACTAAGTAATTCTTGTACCAAACCCAGAATGCTGACAGCTACTTCAATTTTACTTTGTGGCTCAACTAGAGAAAAGAGAAAAGCCTAGGAGGTTTTGGGATAAAGAGAGGTTTTACCTCCAGCCCTGACATAGATAGGACATTTTGCCAAACATACCTGTGCTTTCTCTGAGCACTGGTGTCCTGTGACAAGCTGCCTCGCTGACTCCGATGCTGACGTTCAAAACCTCGTGTGTCTTGGAGCCAGAGCAGAGAAGTGCCGTCAGCTGGGGAGAAGAAGGCACCTCTGACCTAAAGCCTGCACACCTGCTTCGGTTTCTGGGGGAAGGGGCAACACATACTTGTTGTTTAGCAGTAATTATCTTCATTCTCAATAGACCAATGACCTTGCCTTTTCTGGAAGGCAGACTTACTCTTCTAAAGAAACCCTCAATTCGTCTATTCCCAATGCAACTAGAGTGGGGTCTGGTTTATGCCCGCCTCCAGGCCCCCACCTGGAGGATTTTCCTGCATGATTCTAATAGCCAATTACCACTAACCCGGGGGCACACGGGGCATAATGCTGAAGTTGGGGGATGGCTCTGGGGCATGCTACTGCCACACCTGTGCCTGGGGACCAGGGCACACCCTGCTGAACTCAGGGTACTGCTCAAGATGCATCACCTGCACTGTGTCAGAGAACTGAAGGTGGGGATTGTGTGAAGTCCTTACCCGCACTCTTCCAGGGGAACAGGGGAAACCTTGAAATTCTGCAACCCATCCCACAAAAGCTCAGGTGAGTGGGTGTCCTGGAGTTCACGGGTATGGGGAATAAAGTCAGTTGAGGACATGGGGCAGAAGAGACTTTAAAGGGAAAAAGAAAACTCACCTGAGTCCCCACAAGGAACCCTCTCCACATGCCCTTCCAGAACCCTGAATCCCACCTGGGGCGCACCCTACCCCCGGACCCCCACCCCAGTGCACGCTGCTCACTCACCAGCAGGGATCTCCACAGGGCAACTCTCTCTCTCTCTCAGTGCCCCTTCTTTGCCCCAAGTCTGCAACCCACTGCAAGTCTGGGACTGCCCACAGAGACATAGCTCCACCCCCAAGCGGTGAATGGTTGGTGAGGGTGGTGCCTGAGCCCCTTGGATGCTGGGCAACCCGCCCTCAAGCCCCTGGAACCCTGAAAGTGCAGGGGGCCCAAGAAGCGCCTGCTCGACCCAACACCCAGCACAGGCATGGGTGGGGTCGTGGGCCGAGGTCCCCCCACACACCTGGCCCCTTCCAGGGACCCCTCTAGCTGCAGACCACCCTCAGAGTCCTGCCCCTTCCCTTTCTGCACCAGCCCTCCCTGCTGGGGTGTGCCTGGTTTTGGGCAAGTCTCTCAGACCCTCCAAGGCTTGGGCTTTAGGAAATGCAATGTTTTTATGCATTTTCAGTATGTACATGTCAGTATGACTTTAATCTTATGGGAGCCAAAGAGGTTCTTTATTTTTTCTTATCTTTATGTTGGCATTTTTGGTTATTGTTTTCTTCTCGAAGCAGATGTACAACATGTGCTTGGGGCAGAAATAGGGCCCATGCTTTCAGGTTTTGCCCAGTCATTTTGAGCCGGGTAAAATGTTAAAGGATAGCTTCCCTGGGAGCCCAGGATCAGGGCCCACAGATGATATAAGATAAAAATTACTTTCATCATTATAATTACTCCTAAATGGAGGAATTTGAGACAAAAGCACCTTCACAAGAGTACCAAGAAATCAAAATGATGCCCACAGAAGGCTACCTGCTCCATGGTCAGCACAGGTAACAGAAGTGTTCACAGTCTCTGGACTCCTGCCCTTCTCTTGCCCAAATCTCTAAAGTACACAGACCACTTAAAATCGGAATTGTAGAACTGCTAGACACCTTAGAGATGTCTGGCACCATTCCCTTGGACTGCAGAAGAAAACACAGTAGCTCGTTGTCACAAACTAATTTCAACATGAAGTGCCCCCTGGATGCACTAAGTTCTTTCTCTGCAAATGTTGACTAATGTAAGTCACAGTCATACCATTTAAAAACTACGATGGCTGGGAAGTCATCGTAGGTAAGGGAATATTTTAGCCATGTTTATAAGCATTGGCTCACTTTGTAGAAGAGGCTGAGCTGAGTGTTTTTAAATACTATTTCAGGTACAAGAGAGGAGTTAAGATGGCGGAGGAGTAGGAGACCCCTTTTTCAGCAGGTCCCCTGAGTTGAGCTGGATAGGTACCAGACCAGCCTAAACAACCACGGAATCAGCCTGAGAGGCAGGAAGATACATCTGGACCTCTACAAATGAACATCTCCAGCGCTGAGTATTGAGGTATGAAGCGGGGAGCCTTGAAACCGGGCACAGATATCAGAAGATAAACGGAAGGGGGGGAGCCGCCATGTTCTGGCACCCGGAAGCAGCAACCACCTGCACCAGGGAGCGGGCGGACTCATGGATGGCACACGGGAGAGAGTGGACTGAGACCGGTGAGCCCAGAGCGTGCGCCACCAGGCTTCTCCTGGAACACCGGAATCCCGGTGTGCTCACCAGGCATAGACTGAGACCAGGAGACCCGGGAGCCCACGGGGCGGCTGGCGGCTGGCAGGCCACCTGCACAGGGGATCTGGCGGACTTGCGGTAGGCACCTGCGAAACAGCAGACTGAGACCCTGAACCAGGTGCCAGAGCCACCAGGCTTCTCATGGAACTCTGGAATCCCGGTGTGCTCAGGGGATCCAGGCTGAGACCAGGAGCTTCCAGAGAGAGATCAGGTCTTCTGGTGGCTGGCAGCATTAGAAACACAAAGGACAGAGATGCACTAGCCCCGGAATTGAGGCCAGGGACACCAGGTGTGGGGTGCACATCCCAGGATGCTACAGGGTTGAGCAGCACCAACAGTAATGGAGTTAAAGTGGCCAGAACAAGGGTGGAGAACAGGCCGCATTCCCTCTGTTCTGTGACAATTCAGCCTCTGCTGCTCTGACTCTCAGAAAAGGCACAGCAGATCACCAGAGAAAGCCGCCAGGGAACAAAAGCCTGGAAATACTGGCCCAGAGCATGCCCACCCCCATTCACCCTTGCAGGGGACACGGAAACTCTACCCAAACAGGGTTGCCTGAGTATGGGCATGGGAAAATACAAACCCTTAACAATAGAGAACAAATGGATGGTTACCAGAGAGGAGGTGGATAGAGGGATGAGTGAAATAGATGAAGCGGATTAAGAGGACACTTTTCTTGATGACCACTGAGTAATATATAGAATTACTGAATCACTCTATTGTACACCTGAAACGAATGTAACACTGTATGTTAGCTCTACTGGAATTAAAATAAATTTTTAAAAAAGATTTTTCTTTCAGGAACTTCTTTAAAAAAGCTTTTCCTGTGCACTGTGCATAAGCCCTACTTGGGAGGATTCACTCTACAATAATTATTCACTTTATGCCTTGAATTCAGATTTCACTGAGTTCTTACTGTGGATCCCAGGCCACGGGAGCCATGGTCCTTTTCTGTCCAGGCTCAGCACCTATGCATTCAAGATTGGAAGTAGAGACACATGTCACTTCACAGTCCAGAAAGCTATTATTGTTTCTGTTTCAGTGTGAGAGAGTCACAGAGTTTTGGACAGGTTTCAGAGCAGGTATATTATGGATCCTGGATCTCTACTTCAATGTTCATTGCCTGGATCCATTTGGCTAATAGGTTGCCTGTGGATGGGCTTGCTTCCAAGCACATACATGGAAGATGCAACGGTGGGTGGGCTTGGTGCGGGACAGGAAGAAGATCAAAAACAGACAAGGGTCCAACCCCTCCCCTGATCCAGGAACTGCTACAGGAGAGGGTACGGGAGGTAGAATCCATGCGAAACTCCAAGGTCACCAGCTGAACACAGAAGGCATAAGTCAGGGGATCTGGAGATGCAGGGGTTGAAGGCTGCTCTGAGCTACCTCTGGGAGGAAGGGAGGGAAGGAATGAGAAGGAGACACTGCCTGCCCCTGGCCCATGCCGGCTGCCCACCGCTCCAACACACATCAGTCTACACAACTGACACAGCCTGGGTTCAGGATGGGCTGGCTCGGGTCCCTCAATCCTCAGTGGGACAGCTGGTCTCAGGGCTCAGGGACATGCTGAGGGAGATGAGAGGGAAAGCTGTCCCACCCAGGTCATCCCCTCCATGAGCAGACAGCCCTTCAGAACTGCTAAAAAGAAACCCCACTAATGGGGCTGAAAGACATGCCATGGATGAACTAAGGCATAGAGATATGTAAAATAATATTCATTTTTAAGTTCAGAGCTGTCCGCTCAGAAAGTGGGGAGAGATTCCCTGAAGAAGACTGAGGGGAGGGCAGGCCATGCTGAAAAGGGAGACATGGCTCTCCTAATTGGGGACCTGCAGCCCCCTTCCAGGGCAGGGCATCATCCTCGCATCACAAGAGATCCATGGATGTGTTCCATCAGGGCCAGATATTTGTCTCGAGAAGGCTACCCTGGCATCAGACAGCACAGGGCACCAGGGACGAGGGCCAGATGGAGGACGGACAATACCCTGGAGGCCATGGGGCAAGAGCAGAGTCACATGACCTTGAAGATGATGATGAAAAGCAGGAGGTGGCAGCATGGAGCTGGCACGAAGTACCATGGGAGCAGTGCCCAAAGCTACACTGACTGGGTGCCTCCTTGCCAGGTGTGGCTCACTTCAGTGGGCTCCAGACTAGACCTGACCACAAGTCTAGGAAGTGTGCACCACCCCCGGCCTCCTCTCCCCTTGCGGCTGCTAGGAATCACAGTCACAGACGCTGGGCAGCTTTCGTGGAAACCAAGCAGTGGCTCCCCCGCACGCTGCACCTCTGGTGGTGGGCCAGTGCGACCCTCATGCCTGGCCAGACACTGATGTCTACCTGTCTCCACAAAAATCCACAGACAGGAGGGTGTCCCTGAATTCCACAGCACCTGATGAGACAGATCCACAGAACCCAACACCCAGTGGGTCACTCGGGACCTCACCTATGGTCTTGGAGCTCACCATATCTTATTTCTGTCACTTCCCACAGAAAGCCTGTTTCTGATCACCCACAATACCATACATCCTGGTTGGTGACCTGGGGTCATGCCATGAACCCACATGGCACCTTTCTTTAAGAGAAGGCTATGCCTACACCTCCTAGAAAATATTTCTAATGAAGTACAAGTCCATCAGGACTACGGTGTGAACAGTAGCACACAGCCTGCATGGTAGTAGTCAGTAATTCTAACAAGGGTTAACCCCACCCCCGTCTCACAAAACCTTCCTCCGTCCCACGGAACTCATGCTCTGCCCTCAGAAAACCCTTCAGGAAACAAACCTTTATCTGAATGCTCTCTTCACCTTCTGCTTCAAATCTTGTCCAACCACAATGATATGAAACTAGAAATCAGTCTCAAGAAAAAAATGGGACAGTCAAAAATAGGTGGAGATTTTTGGGGCCTGGGTGGATCAGTTGTTAAGGATCTGCCTTCAGCTCAGGTCCTGATCCCAGGATCCTGGGATTTAGCCTGGAATCAGGCTCCTTGCTCAGCGGGAAGCCCGCTTCTCCCTCTCCCACCCCCCTGCTTCCATTCCCTCTTTCACTGTCTCACTCTCTGTCAGATACCTAAATAATCTTAAAAAAATATGTGGAGATTTAACAACAAGCTACTGAACAACCAACAGTCAAAGAAGAAATCAAAAAAGATTTTAGAAGTACCTTGACACTGATGAAAAAGACAACTTACAAAAACATAAGGGATGCAGCAAAAGTAGCTTTATGGGGGACATTCATAGAAACTCAAGTCTTCATCAATCCATGAGAATGGTCTCCAATAAACAACTTGATTTATGTGGTAAAGAAGTAGAAAATAAAACAACAAACAAAGCCCCAAATTAGTAGAAATAAGGAAATAACAAAAAGGAATGCATAAATAAATCCAACGGAGACTAAAAAGACAAAAAAAAAACAATGAAAATGAAAGCTGCCTTTTTTGGAAAGGTAAACAAAACTGACAAACTTAGCTAGACTCACCAAGAAAGACAGAGGACTCGAATACAATCAGGAAAGAAAGATAATGGATTCCTGTCTCATATCAAAATCAAAAGAACTCTTCAAACTTGGACACAACAACTTCTTGCAAGCCACGTCTCTAAAGGCAAAGGAAATAAAAGCAAAAAAGGAACTATTGGCACTTCACCAAGATAAAAAGCTTCTGCTTGGCAAAGCAAATGATCAACAAAACAAAAAGTCAACCTATGGAATCGAAGAAGATATCTGCAAATGATATTAAAGATAAAGGGCTAGTATCCAAGATCTATAAAGAACTCCTCAAACTCGACACCCAAAAAATGGGCAGAAGACACAAAGGGATACTTCTCCAAAGAAGACATACAAATGGCCAACAGACACATGAAAAAATGCTCCACATCACTTGCCATCAGGCAAATACAAATCAAAACGACAATGAGATACCACCTTATACCAGTTAGAATGGTTAAAATTAACAACACAGGGGGCACCTGGGTATTACAGAGGTTAAGCGTCTGTCTTCGGCTAAGGGCGTGATCCTGGCATTACGGGATCGAGCCCCACATCAGGCTCCTCCGCTATGAGCCTGCTTCTTCCTCTCCCACTCCCCCTGCTTGTGTTCCCTCTCTCGCTGGCCATCTCTATCTCTGTGGAATAAATAAATAAAATCTTGAAAAACAAATTAACAAGACAGGAAATTACAAAAAGTCAGAGAGGATATGGAGAAAGGGGAGCCCTCTTACACTACTCGTGAGAATTGAAGCTGGTATAGGCACTTTTGAACAATATGGGGGTTCCTCAAGACATTAAACACAGAGCTATCCTATGACCCACCAATTGCACTACTGGGTATTTACCCTATAGACACAGAGTAATGAAAAGAAGGGACACCTGTATCCCAACGTTCATAGCAACAATGTCCATAATAGCCAAACTGTGGAAGGAGCCAAGATGTCCTTCAGCAAATGAATGGACGAAGAAGATGTGGTTCATCTATACAATGGAATATTACTCAGTCATCAGAAAGGATGAATACCCACCATTTGCACCAAGGTGGATGGACCAGGAGGGGATTATGCTAAGTGAAATTAAGTCAAGCAGAGAAAGACAATTATCATAAAGTTTGACTCCGATGTGGAATGGAAGGAATAGCATGTAACATTAGAAGAAGGAAGGGAAAAGTGAAGGGGGGGGAATGAGAGGGGGAGATGAACCATGAGAGACTATTGACACTGGGAAACAAAATGAAGGTTGCAGAAAGGGAGGGTAGGGGAATGGGTAATCCTGGTGATGGGTATTAAGGAGGGCACGTGTCATAATGAGCACTAGGGGTTATATGCAAGCAATGAATCATGGAACACTTCATCAAAAACAAATGAAGTACTGTAGGGTGACTAACATCATTTTAAAAAAGGAGAAAGATATGAAATCCATACAGGAAAACTGTCACTATTTGCAAATGACATGAAATCCCGAAAGATTCCACAAAAAAAAAACTGTTAATTTAAACAAATTCAAGAAAGCTGCAGGATATAAAGTCAATATACAGAGACCTGTTGTCTTTACTTTTTTTCAGATTTTATTTATTTATTTGAGAGGAAGAGAAAAAGCACATGCAGGGGTAGTGTCAGAAAGAGGGAGAAGCAGACCCTCGATAAGCGGGGAGCCCTACACGGGGCTCAATCCCAGAACTCTGGGATCATGACCCAACTTCTTGCATTTCTGTATACTGATGACACACTTTCGCAAAGAGAAATTAAAAAAGCAATGCCATTTACAATTGCATCAAAAAAAATCTAGGAATAAAAGTAACCAAAAATGCGAAAGACATAGTACACTCAACACATGGCAGAAAAGAAATGAAAAACATGTGTGTCGAGGGGGGCAGAATGTGTGGTTCAAAGATTTGGAAGGCAACACAAACAAATGGAAGCATACGCCATGCTCCTTAACTGGAAGAGTTAATTATGTGAACATGTCCATCGTACCCAAAGCAATCGACAGATGTGATGAAATCCCTATCTGAATTCCAGTGGCATTATTCAAGGAAATAGATAACAGTCCTCAAACTTGTATGGAATCACAAAAGGCCCCAAAAACGCAAAGCAACCTGAAGAAAGAAAGGTGCAGTCAACACACTCCTGGATTTCAAGCTAGATTACAAAGATGTTGTCATCAAAACAGGATGGTACTGGCATAAACACAGACCCAAGGTCAGTGGAACAGAACAGAAAGCTCACAAACTTACCCACACGTAGATGATCCTAACTTATGACACAGCAGCAGAAGATATGCCATGAGGGAAGGACTGTGTCTACAGTGAGCGGTAACAGCCAAACTGGACACTAAAGGCAGAAGAATATAACTGGGTCAATTTCTTACACCACCAAAATTTTTAATGGATGAATGATTTCAAAATAAGACCTGAATCCATAAACCTCCAAGAAGACACAGGTACTAAGTCTCTCGACATAGGTTTTGGCAAAGAGTCTTCAGATCCGACACCAAACGCAAAGAAACAAAAGCAAAAATAAACAAGTGGAACAACTTCAAACTGAAATCTTCCACTTGGCAAAAGAAACCAGCAAAAACTTAAAAGGTCACTGACCCAATAAGAAAAAATATCTGCGAATCATATGTGTGAGAAGAGGCTAATATCCAAAATACACACAACACCCGTACAAATCAAAACAAAAAAAAAATCTGTATTAAAAAATGGGAGAATATGTGAATAGATACTTTCCAAAGATGGCACACAGGTGCCAACAGACAGAGAAAGTTATTCGACATCACTTAATATCGACAGGGAAACATCATCAAACCCACAATCGGCTATCCCCTCACAATTGTTGGAACAGCAATTTTCCCAGAGACAGACACCAGGTGGGGTCAAGGGTGTGCAGACAAGGAGACACTGTGCACTGTTGGTGGGAATGGAAATTGGTGCAGCCATTGTGACAAACGGTATGGAGGTTCCTGAAAAAATAAATACAACTACCACATGACCCAGTAATGGCTCTACAGAGTATTGATTTGGAGAACACAAAAATACTGCCTCAAAAAGACAGATGCACTCCCACATTCAGTGCAGCATTATTCACAAGAACCAGACATGGAAACACAGACCTTGGGGTCCTTATGCCAAGTAACTCAGACACAGAAAGACCAATACCAGATGCTCTCATGTACATTCCACGAGGAATAAACAAATACTGAACGCATAGATACTGAGAGCAGATTGGTAGGTGCCAGATTCGGAGATGGGGTGCTAGAAACGGGTGAAGGTGGTCAAAGTCTCAATGTTTGAGTGAGAAAATCCGACAGTCATGAAATGTTCTGTCCAGCATGGAGACTAAAACTAACCCTGCAGCATGGGGTATAGGTTTCCCTGCTCTTTGAAAGTACAGGGCTTCTGAGAAACCTTGCACAGCAGAAATGGTGTCAAGAAGGAATGACCATTAATTTACACGGAACAATTAGACAGTGTGCTCAGACTCCAAAATTCCTCTCTTTGGCTTTTCTTAGGCCTCAGGACACAAGTTTCTAACGGAGGCCCAGCATAAATGAAGATAAAGCAGAAGCAGAGGCTCACAGACACCATTCAAAATGCTGGTGGCTGGATGCGGAGAGCGGATCCCAGCGGAAGGACCTGGTTGGGGTGCACGCCGCCTCTGTCGTGCTTCTCCCCAAAACAGATGCTGAACGCTATTCTCACTGTTCACCTTTTTTCATAAGAGGGAAATCCTCTTCAGGTCTCTTCCTCTTACTGAAGATGGGTAATAACATAGTTCTTTCAAGAAAGCCCAGTGTCTTACTGTGAACGTTTAAAAAGTGGGGGATACTTGTACTTGAGCATTGCTGAGGGAGGAGATGTGAAAGGTACTCCCAGACACAAACCTCAGCAGATCCACCGGGAAAGGCACTTTCCTCAGCATGCGGAACACGGACTACCTCCTACCCCCTGAGAAAACCTCTCCTTCCCCTCGATCAGGAAAACCCACAACAGATGGGATTTACCCCAATTCCTCCGTTCTCCAGCTCCTAATAGCTAACCCATCAGCAAATCCTGCGAGCTCCATCTTCAAATTGGACCCAGAATATGTCTAACCACTCCATCCAAGGCCACCTGTCTGGTCCACAGTGCCTGAGATCCTGGAAAAGATTCGTCATTGACCTCCCTTGCCATCTTCAACCCTCTGTCATCTGTTCTCAACACTGTAGCCACGATGGCCCAGTGAAACAGGGTCTCATGGGGTTATAGCCCTGGAATGGCTTTCTGACACCTCTCTGAGGTCATGTCCTAAGCTGTCTCCTGTGGCTACAGGTCCTTCTTGCTGCTCCTGGACATACCTGAAATTCTCCTGCCCCAGAGCCTTTGCACATGCTTTCCCTTCTGTTAAGAATGCTCTTGATGTGTTCTCACTCAACTTCGGAGAAGTCTGAATTGGAGTGACAGGAACAGAAGATGAGGCTGTGTGTTGGGTGAGGATGGCGGCCCAGAAGAAGGTTCTCTGCCAGCTCTCAGCCAGTGCCTCACTTGTCCTCAGCCAGGAACTTGCACACAGCCCTCACCTGTCACAACTCTCACCCAGGAGACCCACAGCCACCCCTGGAGCCCACCCTGAACACACCCTGCTGCAGAATGCATTCAGCTCTCCTCTAGGACCCCTGTCAGCTTTACCCAGACCTGGAACTCCCCCCTGTCTCCTGCAAAGCTCCCGGATTCCCCCTCTGCTTCCAAAATCACACTGACATAAAGCTTTCATGAGAAAGCTATAATGCTAACAAATGAAAGGTTCACACCTGCTTTCCCCTTCTGTTGCCTCTCTCTCCACCTTCTTTCCTACCTGTGCAAACTGTAAAATATCATTGGAACATGAACATGCTCTGAGACCTGAATCTTTCATTGCAGCTTTCTGAGGACTCCTTATGTGATAAGTAACTAGTGTATCCTACAACAGGGTGTTTCACATCTCTCATCTATAGAATAGTACAGCCCAAATCACTACAATTTTACCTCACTCTTCATGAAGCAGAACACTTTTTCCTTTCTTCTTTTACTTAAATTCCAGTTAGTTCACATGCCATGGAATATTCGCTTCAGGGGTAGGATTTAGTGATTCCTCACCTGCATACAGTACCCGGTGCTCATCACAAGTGCCCTCCTTAATACCCCTCACCCATTTAACTCTTCCCCCCATGCCCCTGTCCTGCAGCAACACTCAGTTTGTTCTCCAAGTTTGAGTCTATTTCCTTGTTTCCTCTCTCATCACCCCTCCACTCTGTTCATCTGTTTTCTTTCTGAAATTCCATAAGCATGAGAGCATAGGATATTTCTCTTTCCTCAAATATTTTGCTTAGCTTAATACACTCTAGGTCCATCCACATCCTTGCAAAGGGTAAGATTTCATTCTTTTTGAAGCTGGGTCATATTCCATTATATATATGTATCCCACTTCTGCTTTATCCATTCATCAGTGCATAGACTTTGGGATTCTCTCCATAGTTTGGCTACTGTGGACATTGCTGCTATAAACATCATGGTGCATGTACCCCCTTTGAATCTGCATTTTTGTATCCTTTGGGTAAATACCTAGGAGAGCAATTGCTGGATCATGGGGTTGTTCAATGTTTAACTTTTTGAGGAACCCCCACACTGTTTCCTAGACTGGCTGCACCACTTTGCATTGCCACCAACAGGATGGGAGTGTTCCCCTTTAAGCAGAACATTATCTGCTGGCAATTTCATAAGATGAAGCAAAACCTCTGTGAGATGCACCCAGGGTCAGGCAAGCAGTTGCAGACTTCACCCCAAGGCTCCTGACGCCAAGCCCCTTGAAGCCACCAGCATGCCACTATCCAAAAGAATTCCCAGACTCTCCTTCTGACTCCACCACCAAAGAAACTCAGAGAGAATATGGCACCTCAAAATATCGAGATAATACATTTAGTAAAACTAGAAAGTCAAGCTCAACTTTTAAACAGGAACAGGCCGGTTTGGATAATTTTGAATTTTCCCTCCACCCTAATTTTAACTCTTCTGATGAATAAACTAATCAATGATGAAACATCACCTTTGTCAAATGACATCATCCAAGTCTGTATCAGATGAAAAAAAGCCACCTAACTCTAGATGCTTGCCACTCAACCATATCTTAGGCCCAATTGAATAAACACTGTTAGATGAAGGAACAAATTAGATGTTACAAACAGGCACAGAGTGAATCTCACCTCTCCTTTCTAATAAAAGATGGTTCCTAGGAAACAGATGGTCAAAATACATTTGTAAGCAATAAATGGACAGAGAAATTGTGATCCCCTGCAAAGTTCTACCTGCAGGGAAACTAAGTAATTCTTGTACCAAACCCAGAATGCTGACAGCTACTTCAATTTTACTTTGTGGCTCAACTAGAGAAAAGAGAAAAGCCCAGGAGGTTTTGGGATAATGAGAGGTTTTACCTCCAGCCCTGACATAGATAGGACATTTTGCCAAACATACCTGTGCTTTCTCTGAACACTGGCGTCCTGTGACAAGCTGCCTCGCTGACTCCAATGCTGACGTTCAAAACCTTGGGAGTCTTGGAGCCAGACCAGAGAAGTGTTGTCAGCTGGGGACAAGAAGTCACCTCTGACCTAAAGCCTGCACACCTGCTTCGGTTTCTGGGCGAAGGGGCAACACATACTTGTTGTTTAGCAGTAATTATCTTCATTCTCAATAGACCAATGACCTTGCCTTTTCTGGAAGGCAGACTTACTCTTCTAAAGAAACCCTAAATTCGTCTATTCCCAATAAAACTAGAGTGGAACATTTATTTCTCACTTAAATAGAAAACACTGTTATTATCGACATTGCGTGAATGAACTTTTAAAAACATTTTAGAGAGAAAGGAAGAGACCTTTATTCAAACCCAAGTCAGGACAGCTTCCTGGGAGACACAATCTTCACCAAGAAGGGAGTGCTCCGGGGAAGGAACATTTGGGGCAGGCTTATATATTTTTTTCTGTTTTCTTTTAAGTACAGAGTTACACACCACAATGAGGATATTCTTAGATTCTAGAAAGTGACAGACTCTTTCTTATGTTTTCAGTATGTACATGTCAGTATGACTTTAATCTTATGGGAGCCAAAGAGGTTCTTTATTTTTTCTTATCTTTATGTTGGCATTTTTGGTTATTGTTTTCTTCTCGAAGCAGATGTACAACATGTGCTTGGGATAGTAATAGGGCCCATGCTTTGAGGTTTTGCCCAATCAATTTGAGCCGGGTAAAATGTTAAGGATAGCTTCCCTGGGAGCCCAGGATCAGGGTCCACAGATGATATAAGATAAAAATTACTTTCATCATTATAATTACTCCTAAATGGAGGAATTTGAGACAAATGCACCTTTCACAACAGTACCAAGAATTCAAAATGAATCCCACAGAAGGCTACCTGCTTCATGGTCAGCACAGGTAACAGAAGTGTTCACAGTCTCTGGACTCCTGCCCTTCTCCTGCCCAAATCTATGAAGCACACAGACCACTTAAAATCAGAATTGTAGAACTGCTAGACACCTTAGAGATGTCTGGCACCATTCCCTTGGACTGCAGAATAAAACACAATAGCTCGTTGTCAGAAACTAATTTCAACATGAAGTGCCCCCTGGATGCACTAAGTTCTTTCTCTGCAAATGTTGACTAATGTAAGTGACAGTCATACCATATAAACACTACGATGGCTGGGAAGTCATCGTAGGTAAGGGAATATTTTAGCCATATTTATAAGCATTGGCTCACTTTGTAGAAGAGGCTGAGCTGAGTGTTTTTAAATACTATTTCAGACCTGTTTTACAGCACCCTCTGAACATACCAGAGCCTGAATGGACTAAAAAAGATAGTTGGTTTCAGTAACTTTAATACCAGAAAAATATTATACTGTCTCTATTCCTAAGGATCTTTGAGTATCTTACCCAGAGGTCCTCCACTGAGATAATGATCTTAATGATCACCATGGGCAGATGTGAAAAGGCCCGCTGAATTCGTTCCAGTTGTCCACATGACAAGAAAATCCTGATACTTGATAGGTTTCCAGATTGAGAAGACCAGAGATAAGAGGGAAATAGTACCCTGTATGGAACAACAAGCGATTTGGAGTCAGTTTGGGGATCCCACTTAGGTTTCTGACACTAAAATCCTCTGTGACTCATATCATCCGAGTCCCTTTCTAACCGTCTGAAAATGTGCCTAAAAATATCTACACCCTAGTTGGGAAGTTTAAGAGGCAGAATGCTACAAAGAGCCAGTATGATGTCTCTCAAGAACAAGATCTCAGGAAGCCATAATTGCTATTGGGTCTATTGCTTTTCCAGAATAAAGTACACATGTTGAATCCATATTTCGAATAGATGACTCACCAGATGATTTTCAAACCTGAAGGAATGCCAAGAAGTCACTCTTGTGTCATAGTTCACTCAGAAATCATGTTGTTGGACTGGTGAGGATGATACGATAGCAACGTCATCACTAAGAGTGGGGAGCTTCTAATTTCCATACGGCCATGTTGACCCCCTTAGCTCAAAGCCACCAGAGAGGGCAGCTGGGTAGTGGGCACCGTCATCATTATGAGTGGGCAGCTTCCCATTTCCATATGGCCATGTTGACCCCCTTAGCTCAGGACCACCAGAAAGGACAGCTGAGGGGGACCACAGGCCAAGCCTGCCAGGTGTGGCTGGGGCAGGCAGAACTCTGACTTAAGGCTCATCTCCTGTCTAGGTTATTATAATGCTCTTCACAAAGAAAGTGCCATTGTGTGTGAGCCCTCATGTAGAAAAGGTTCAGAATTTCCATTGAGATTCCCTCTTTGACCTTTAGGATATGTAGCAAAGTTCCATTTAATTTTAAACATTGAAGGACTTCTTGATTTTCTTTTCGCTATGACTGTGGCTCAATTCCGCAGTGGTCTAAGAATAGAATCTAGTTAATTTCAGGGTTTAACATTTGTAGACTTGATTCTTGGCCCCACCTATCATCTATTTGGGTAAAGAGTCTATGACCACTTGAAAATAATGTATTCTGCACTTATTATGGAATGTTCCCTATATGTCAATTAGGTCACATTTGTTACCAATGTTTTGTCTGCTTTTTCTGTCAGATATTGAGAAAGGTATATTAAAATCTTCAAACAATGATGCTCTATTTATTGTGACATCAGAGAATCTACCAGTGTTTTAAGGCAAGAGAAACAAAAAGGATAAGAATTGAGGGGATAATTGTGACTATTCACAGATAATACGATTGTGTACATAGAAAATCAAAAACAGTGTTTAAATATCATATTAGAATTAAAAATGCAATTTAAAATAATAATAATAATAATAATAATAATAATAATAATAATAATAATAATAAAAGAGGTTTCCTGGGAAACAGATGGTCAAAATACATTTGTAAGCAATAAATGGGCAGAGAAATTGGATTGTAGCTTCCCATTGGACAGTTTCTGAAGAAAACGTAGAACCTGTCAATCTTGGGGTATGACATAGGGTGCACTAACCATTTAAAAGAATTCAGTGGGACTTCATAAAAATGTGACATTTGTAAGCAATAAATGGACAGAGAAAATGGATTGTAGCTTCCCATTGGACAGTTTCTGAAAGAAAACGTAGAACCTGTCAATCTTGGGGTAGGACATAGGGTGCACTAACCATTTAAAAGAATTCAGTGGAACTTCATAAAAATGTGACATTTCTCCTTATCTTATGACCATAAGAAAATGAAAAAGTGAACCGCAGGCTGGGAAGTAAAGATTTGCAATACACACACTGACAAAGACTTGTCAATAAAGAATTCCTGCTCATCAACCATAGAGTCTATTTATAAACGAATACTTCACAAAAGATTGACTGATGGCCAATAAGAACAGGAAAGGGTGCTCTACAGTATTATTTTCAGGAACAGCAAAGCCTTTCCTAAAATGAAAACATACAAACAAACCAGTATTCCCTAGATGGATGACGTCCTTATTTCTGAGGACAGCTTGAAGAACAGACTAGCATCAAAGTAAAGTGATGGAATTCCTGACACTCAGAGGATGGACAATTAACCTCAAACTACAGTACAATTTCTAGGCATCATTTGTTCCTCTGAAGGCAGACAACTAGCACACCCCTTCCTCCACCACACAGGTTGCTTCCCAACCCCTACCATAAAAGAAGAAGATGAGAAACAGATAGGACTAGTAGGAAATAGCAAAAATCACATGGGGGATTATCCTGAAACACACTGATCACATAACTAGTGTAAGGAAGTGTAGGGAACTGACAAGGACAGAGACTCAAGAGGTACTTCTTTGGGAAATGCTGTCTGAAATCGTCACACCTTGGTACCAGCTAATGAGGGCTCTGACCATACCCTAGGGTTTGCTCACAAGGTTCTGCAACACCATCGCTGAGGACTGAAACTCTTCAAGACCTCAAAGCTTGCCTGATTGACTATTGGACTAAGAGATTCCCATGTTCTGAAAACAGATACCAACTCATTGAAAGGTTCACCTGGGCTCTCTCGGAAGCCCTACAAGGAGCTGAACCATTCACTGAAAATCAATTACACACACACACACACACACACACACACACACACACACACACACACACCTGTCATTTCAGCAATTACTTAAACATTCAAGGTTCTTCCTACCTTTTCTTTTTCACATTGATATTTATACTCACATGAAATGTCATCATTTCTAATGAACACTGATGTCAAAATAGAGATCCATTGACACAATATTTACAAAATGGAACTTCCCTGCAGTCATTTTCAATATAGCGCGTTTAAAGTTCATACATATTTTAGGTTTTTGGTAACTTATACAGGAGAAGATCAGCATTGAAAAACTCTGAATACTTGACAATGAGTTTTAAGCCTAGAGAACAAAAATTGTCCAATTTCATAGATAATAAGGAACCAAAGGGAAAGCATGGAAGCTGTAGTCGAATAATTTTACACATATGCATCCTCTCTTATTCTACTACTGAGGGGCGTGTTTTATTACCACTATGCATGCATCAATTGTCTTCCACGTGCACCTTCACAGGTATAATGAATTACTACAGTAGAATGAAATGTCTGGGAACTACTTGGCGGCATCTATAATGAACAATGAAATTTCTATCTTATATTTGGTGAACTTCCACTGTCTGTCCCTTTAGATGATGGACCCTAAACAGAAGGGGGAATGAACCACGAGAGACTATGGACTCTGGGAAACAAACTGAGGGCTTCAGAGGGGAGAGGGGTGGGGGATTGGGATGGGCCAGTGATGGGTATTAAGGAAGGTACATATTGCATGGAGCACTGGGTGTTATATGCAAATAATGAATCATGGAACACTACATCAAAAACTAAGGAAATACTGTATAGTGACTAACATATCATAATAACAAATTATTAGTAGAAAAAAATTAAAGGTAAAAAAAACCAATACAGCTTTTCTGTTTCAAGAACAATCACAATTGAGAAAAAACTAACTTAAATCCCTAAAGCAAAACACAGACCAAGTTCCATTTCACTCCCCTTTATTCACATTCTCTGTGGGTTCTAAGCTATTTCCCTACCTCCTTTCCTGCTCAGCAGGGAGCCCGGGCTCAATCCCAGAACCCTGGGATCATAACCTGAGCCAAAGGCACATGCTTAACTGGCTGAGCCAGCCAGGAGCCCCAGCTCCGTGTTTTTCTTAAGCAAAAGGACACTTTCTCACAATGCCTTCACATGACTTCACATGGTACCAGAGACCTGCATTTGCTTCTAGGAGGTTGCAGATGAAGGCAATTGCAAACTCTCACAGTGGTTTATCAAATACAATGACCTGCCTGGTGACAGTGAAACCCTTATGAGCCCACGAGAGGGTGCTGTGACACTCAGCTGTGGCTGGGCTGGCACAGAGAACCAAATCCATTTCCCTGCCTGATGTCTGTGAGGAACAGATGCCCCCACTGTGAATGAGACCCTGTCACTGAGCTGTCCAGAGATGACCATCCTCACGGAGGATGAGGATAAAGGACAATGCCTGAGTAGACCTCATCTGTCTCTTATCTTTTCATATTTTTGACAGTGGACAAATCACTGCCTAGGAGTCCCCAACTACCTTAGTCTCATCTGTGAATGACCAAGAGGTTTTACAAAACACTTAAGATTTTCACCTCACAAATGGCCACAACCACTTACCATAGGGATTCAACATTAAGCAAAGATACTGTTCGTTGGAAGAGAGGTCCTGCCCACTGTTGTTTCTCACTTATATGCTCATCTTCCTTACCTCATGGTAACATAACCACCTTGATTCCTGCTTCCATCTTCAGGAAGGCTGAGGTGACTTGAAGGGCATTACCCTGACATCGTTCTTTCTTAGCAATAAGATGTGGACATTTCCCTAGTCCTACACACCCAAAGTTGAATTGGAATCAGGATTGAGGAGGCTGATGAGAGTTGAAGGTGTTTTCCCATACAGGGTGGTTTATTACCAATAAGGATGGGTCAGAGTCCTCGAAATTCCAGAACCTTTTCATTAATGCTTCCTACTCCTGAAAGATGATGTACTTTGGTCTTTCCCTGCATAGTGTGGAGACTCAGAGAAAAGTGCTTAGCCCTTTCGTCAGACTTCCAGGACCACCTTGGGGCTGGCTTCCATATTCAGAAAGGATGATGTTAGGGCTAAGAGGGTTCCTGTACACTGTTATTTCTTACAGATAAGTGTATGGCATTTTTGTTACATTGCCAGAACCACTTAGCGCTGGGCTTGCCGTCCTCCTGGGGACAAACCCTAACCCTAGTCAGCCCCCAAGGGGCCCTTCCCAAGGGGCCTGGCACCACAACGCCAGGGATTGGGGACCGCCGAGGCCAGTGCCTAAGTCTCCCTGCCGCCCCACAGCAACCCGGGCTGCTAAGGGCGCCGCCAGTCATTCAGGGCGAGAGAATGGGCAGGGCCCTCCAAGCCCCGGCGACATTCAAAGGCCCCCCGCGCCAAAACGCTTGGGCCCACACTCCCTCTCGCCAGCACCTTCACCTCGGCCTGCCCCTCCGCCTGCTGTAGAGCTGGGGGAACGGGCCTGCTGGACTCCTGGGGGCTAACACTTACCCTAGGTCGGCCCCCGAGAGGCCCCTCCCAAGGAGCCTGGCACCGCAATGCCGGGGATTTGGGAACCCCGAGCCCCAGTGCTGGACTCACTCTGCCACCCCACAAGTACCCAGGGCGCTAGGGGCGTTGCCAGTCATTCAGGAAGTGAGAACGGGCAGGGCCCTCCTATCCCCCTGCAACGTTTGAAGGCCCCCCGCGAAAAAACTCTGGCTCCCACGCTCCTGCTTGCCAGCGCCCTCACCTCGGCCCACCCCCCGCACGGTGCAGAGCTGGTGGATGAGGCCTGCCCTCCTCCTGGAGGCTATCCATAACCCTAGGTTTGCCCCTGAGGGGCCCCTCCATAGGGGCTTGGCACCGCAATGCCTGGGATTGGGGACCCCCGAGTCCCAGTGCCGGACTCATCATGTTGCCCCGCCGCCACCTGGGCCGCTAGGAGCACTGTCGGTCATTCATGGAGGGAGCACAGGCAGATCCCTCCAAGCCCCTGGTGACATTCGAAGGCCCCCCGCGCCAAAACGCTTGGGCCCATGCTCCCGCTCGCCTATGCCCTCACCTCGGTCCGCCCCTCCGCTCACAGCACAGCCAGTGGATTGGGACTGCCATCCTCCTGGGTGTTACCCTAACCTTTGGTGGGCCCCCGAGGGGCCCATCCCAGGTTCCTATTGCCCCAACACGGGGAATTTGGGAATCCCGAGCCCCAGCGCCCGACTCACCCTCCTGCCCTACCGCCACCTGGACCGCTAGGGGCACCGCCGGTCATTCAGGGAGGGAGAAGGGGCAGGGCCCTCCAAGACTCCAGCGACCTTCGAAGGCCCCCCGCACCAAAACGCTAGGGCCCACGCTCCTGCTCGCCAGCGCCCTTACCTCGGCCATCCCCTCAGCTCGCCACACAGATGGCGGATGGGGCCTGTGGGCCTTCTGGGGGCTAACCTGAACCCTAGGTCGACTCCCTAGTGGCCCCTCCCAAGGGGCCTGGCGCCGCAATGAGGAGGATTGGGGACTTCTGAGCCCCAGCGCCGGACTCACCATGCCTCCCACCGCCACCTGGGCCACAAGGGGCACCACCAGTCATTCAGGGCGGGAGAACGGCAGGGCCCTCCGAGCCCCCAGCGACTTTCGAAGGCCCCCTGCCTCAAAGCGCTTGGGAACACGCTCCCATTCACCATCGCCCTTACCTCGGCCTGACCCTCCTCTCGCCGTACAGCCCACGGATCAGGCCTCCCAGCCTCCTGGGGGCTAACCCTAACCCTAGGTAGGCCCCCCAGGGGCCCATCCCAAAGGGCCTGGCGCAGCAACGCCGGGATTTGGGACTACTGAGCCCCAGCGCTGGACTCACCCTGCAGCTCAGCCACCACCCGGGCCGCTAGGGGAGCCGCCGGTCATTCAGTGCGGGAGAACCGGTAGGGCCCTCTGAGCCCCCAGAGACCTTTGAAGGCTCCCCACGACAAAACGCTTCGGCTCACGCTCCCACTCGCCAGCGCCCTCACCTCGGCCCACCCCTTCGCTGCACACCCGGCTGATAGGGACTGCCGACCTCCTGGGGCCTAAGCCTAACCCTAGGTCGGCCCTCCAGGGGCCCGTCCCAAGAGGCCTGGCGCCGCAACCCCGGGTATTGGGGACCCCTGAACCCCAGCGCTGGACTCACTGTGTTGCCCCGCCGCCACCCGGGCCGCTAGGAGCACTGTCGGTCATTCAGGGAGGGAGTACGGGCAGATCCCTCCGAGCCCCTGGCGACCTTCGAAGGCCCCCCCACGCCAAAACCCTTGGGCCCATGCTCCCGCTCCCTGTGCCCTTACCTCGGTCCGCCCCTCCGCTCGCTGCACAGCTTGTGGATCGGGACTGCCAGCCTCCTGGGTGTTACCCTAACTTTGGTGGGCCCCCGAGGGCCCCATCCCAGGTTCCTATTGCCACAATACCGGGGATAGGGGACCCCCGAGCCCCAGCGCCGGACTCACCCTCCCGCCCTACCGCTCCCTGGGCCGCTAGGGGCACCGCCAGTCATTCAGGGAGGGAGAACGGGCAGGGCCCTCCGAGCCACCGGCGACTTTTGAAGGCCCCCCACACTAAAACGCTTTGGGCCCACGCTCCCGCTCACCTGTGCCCTTACCTCAGTCCGCCACTCCGCTCGCCGCACAGCTGACGGATCGGGCCTCCCAGACTCCTGGTGGATAACCCTAACCCTAGGTAGGCCCCCTAGGGGCCCATCCCAAGGGGCATGGCGCTGCAACGCCAGGGATTGAGGACTCCCGAGCCCCAGCGCCGGACTCACCCTGCAGCTCCGCCACCACCCAGGCTGCTAGGGGAGCCGCCGGTCATTCAGTGCGGGAGAACGGGTAGGGCCCTCTGAGCCCCCGGAGACCTTTGAAGGCTCCCCACGACAAAACGCTTCGGCCCACGCTCCCACTCGCCAGCGCCCTTACCTCGGCCCTTCCCTCCACTCGCCGCACAGCTGGCGGATCGGGCCTGCGGGCCTTCTGGGGGCTAACCCGAACCCTAGGCCTACCCCCTAGTGGCCCCTCCCAAGGGGCCTGGCACCGCAATGACGAGTATTGGGGACTCCTGAGCCCCAGCGCCAGACTCACCATGCCCCCACCGCCACCTGGGCCACAAGGGGCACCACCGGTCATTCAGGGCGGGAGAATGGCAGGGCCCTCCAAGCCCCCAGCGACTTTCGAAGGCCCCCCGCGCCAAAGCGCTTGGGACCACGCTCCCACTCGCCATCGCCCTTACCTCGGCCTGCCCCTCCGCTCACCGCACAGCCAGCGGATTGGGCCTCCCAGCCTCCTGGGGGCTAACCCTAACCCCATGTAGGCCCCCTAGGGGCCCATCCCAAGGGGCCTGGAGCTGCAACACAAGGGATTGGGGACAACTGAGCCCCAGCGCCAGACTCACTGTGCCGCCCCACTGCCACCCAGGCCCCTAGCTGCACCGCCGGTCATTCAGGGCGTGAGAACAGGCAGGGCCCTCCGAGCCACGGGCGACCTTCGAAGGCACCCCGCATCAAAACGCTTGTGCCCACGCTACCGCTTGTCAGCGCCCTCACCTCAGCCCGCCCCTCCACTCACCGCAAAGCTGGCTGATCTGGCCTGACGGTCTCCTGGGGGCTAACCCTAACCCTAGATTGGCCCACGAGGGGCCCCTCCCAAGGCACCTGCTGCTGCAATGCCGGGGATTGTGGACCCCTGAGCCCCAGCACCGGACTCACCTTGCTTCCCCGCCACCAACCAGGCTGGTAGAGGCGCTGCTGGTCATTCAGGGAGGGAGAACGGGCAAGGCCCCCTTAGCCCCTGGCGACCTTCGAAGGCTACTCGCGCCAAAACGCTTGGGCCCATGTTCCCGCTCGCCAGCACCCTCATCTCGGCCCGCCCCTCCGCTCGCCAAACAGCCGGCAGATCGGGCCTGCCGGCCTCCCGGGGGCTAAACCTAACCCTAGGTCCGTCCCCAAGGGGTCCCTCCCAAAGGCCCTGGCGCCGCAAAGCCGGGGATTGGGGAACCCCGAGCCCCAGTGCCACACTCTCCCTGCCGCCCCACTGCCAACCGGGCCACAAGGGATGCCGTCGGTCATTCAGAGCAGGAGAATGGGCAGGGCCCTCCAAGCCCCTGGTGACCTTTGAAGGCGCCTCGTGCCAAAATGCTTGGGCCCACATTCCCCGCTGGCCAGTGCTCTCATCTCAGCCCGCCCCTCCGCTCGTCGCACAGCTGGCAGATCGGGCCTACTGGCCTCCTGGGGGTAACCCTAACCCTAGGTCGACCCCCGAGCGGGCCTTCCCAAGGGGCCTGGCGCAGCAACGCCGGATTTTGGGGACCCCGAGCTCCAGCGCTGGACTCACCCTGCCGACCCGACACCACCGGAGCCGCTAGGGGCGCCACCAGTCATTCAGTGCGGGAGAACAGGCAGGGACCTTCAAGCCCCTGGCGACATTTGAAGGCCGCACTTGCGAAAATGCTTGGGCCCACGCTCCTGCTCCCCAGCACCCACATCTTAGCCCACTCCTCCACTTGCCGCACAGGCTGTAGATCAGGCCTGTCGGCATCCTGGGGGCTAACCCTAACACTTGGTCGGCCCACGAGGGGCCCCGCCCAAGGAGCCTTGCGCCGCAACACCGGGGATTGGGGACACCCGAGCCCCAGCGCCAGACTCTCCCTGCTGCCCCACCGCCAAGTGGGATGGTAGGGGCACCACCGGTCATTCAAGGAGGGAGAAGGGGCAGGGCCCTCTGAGCCCCAGGCAACCTTCAAATACCTCCCTCGCTAAAACGCTTGGGCCCAACTTCCCCATCGCCAGCACCATCACCTTGGCCCTCCCCTCCGCTCACCGCACAACCGGCTGATGAGGCCTGCAGGCCTCCTGTGGGCTAACCCTAACCCTAGGTCGGCCCTCGAGGGGCCCGTCCGATGGGGCCTGGCGCCACAACGCCTGGGATTGCTGACACCCGAGCCCCAGCGCTGGACTAACCGTGCCACCCTGCCGCCACGCGGGCCGCTAGTGGCGCTGCCGGTCATTCAGGGTGGGAGTACGGGCGGGGCCCTCCGAGCCCCCAGCGACATTCGAAGGACCCCATGCCAAAACGCTTGGGCCAATGCTGCCGCTCGCCAGCGCCCTCACCTCGGCCCGCCCCTCCGCTCTCCAAACAGTGGGCGGATCAGGCCCGCTGGACTCCTAGGGGCTAACCCTAACCATAGGTCGGCCCCCGAGGGGCATATCCCAAGGGGCCTGGCTCCGCAACACAGGGCATTGGGGACCCCCGTGCCCCAGTGCCGGACTCACCGTGTCACCCCGCTGCTACCCGGGCCACTAGGGGTGCCGCCGGTCATTCAGGGCGGGAGAACGGGCAGGGCCCTCCGAGCCTCCGGCGACCTTTGAAGGCCCCCCGCACCAAAACGTTTGGACACACGCTCCCACTTGCTAGCGCCCTCACCTCGGCCCACCCTTCGCTGCACACCCGGATGATAGGGACTGCCGACCTCCTGGGGCCTAAGCCTAACCCTAGGTCGGCCCTCGAGGGGCCCATCCCAAGGGGCCTGGCGCCGCAACCCTGGGTATTGGGGACCCCCGAACCCCAGCGCTGGACTCACTGTGTTGCCCTGCCGCCACCCGGGCCGCTAGGAGCACCGTCGGTCATTCAGGGAGGGAGTACGGGCAGATCCCTCCGAGCCCCTGGCGACCTTCGAAGGCCCCCCCGTGCCAAAACGCTTGGGCCCATGCTCCAGCTCCCTGTGCCCTTATCTCGGTCCGCCCCTCCGCTCGCTGCACAGCTTGTGGATCGGGACTGCCAGCCTCCTGGGTGTTACCCTAACCTTTGGTGGGCCCCCGAGGGGCCCATCCCAGGTTCCTATTGCCACAATACCTGGGATAGGGGACTCCCGAGCCCCAGCGCCAGACTCACCCTCCCGCCCTACCGCCCCCTGGGCCGCTAGGGGCACCGCCAGTCATTCAGGGAGGGAGAACGGGCAGGGCCCTCCGAGCCACCGGAGACTTTTGAAGGCCCCCCGCACCAAAACGCTTTGGGCCCACGCTCCCGCTCACCTGTGCCCTTACCTCAGTCCGCCACTCCGCTCGCCGCACAGCTGGCGGATTGGGCCTCCCAGACTCCTGGTGGATAACCCTAACCCTAGGTAGGCCCCCTAGGGGCCCATCCCAAGGGGCATGGCGCTGCAACGCCAGGGATTGAGGACTCCTGAGCCCCAGCGCCGGACTCACCTTGCTGCCCCGCCACACCCGGGCCACTAGGGGAGCCAATTGTCATTCAGGGCGGGAGAACAGATAGGGCCCTCTGAGCCCCTGGAGACCTTTGAAGGACCCCCGCGACAAAATGCTTCGGCCCACGCTCCCGCTCGCCAGCGCCCTCACTCGGCCCACCCCTCCACTCGCCGCACAGCTGGCGGATGGGACCTGCCGGCCTCCTGGGGGCTAACCCTAACCCTAGGTCGTCCCCCGAGGGGCCAGTCCAATGGGGCCTGGCACGACAACGCCTGGGATTGCTGACCCCTGAGCCACAGAGCCGGACTCACCATGCCGCCCCCCCGCCACACGGGCCGCTAGCGGCACCATCGGTCATTCAGGGCGTGAGAACAGGAAGGGCCCTCCGAGCCACGGGCGACCTTTGAAGGCCCCCCTCAACAAAACGCTTGTGCCCACACTCCCACTTGTCAGCGCCCTCACCTCGGCCTGCCCCTCCGCTCACCGCAAAGCTGGCCGATCAGGCCTGCTGGCTTCCTGGGGGCTAACCCTAACCATAGGTCAGCCCATGAGGGGCCCCTCCCAAGGCACCTGGCGCCGCAACGCCAGGGATTGTGGACCCCCAAGCCCCAGCGCCAGAGTCACCCTGCTGCCCCGTTGCCACACGGTCCGCTAGGGGTGCCATTGGTCATTCAGGGCGGGAGAAGGGGCAGGGCCCTCTGAGCCCCAGGCAACTTTCGAAGGCCCCCCGCGCCAAAACGCTTGGGCCCATGCTCCCACGCGCCAGCGCCCTCACCTTGGCCCGTCCCTCCGCTAGACTCACAGCCAGCGGATCGGGCCTGCCGGCCTCCTGGGGACTATCCCTATTCCTAGCTTGGCCCACTAGGGGCCCTTCCCAAGGGGCCTGGCGCAGCAATGCTGGGGATCGGGAACCCCCGATCCCCAGCGCCAGACTCACCCTACTGCCCCGCTGCCACCCGGGCTGGTAGGGGCGCCGCCGGTCATTCACGGTGACAGAATGTGCAAGGCCCTCCGAGCCCCCGGCAACCATCGAAGTCCCCCCACGCCAAAACGCTTGGGCCCTCGCTCCCGCTCTCCAGAGCCCTCACCTCGGCCCACCCCTCCGCTCAACGCACAGCTGGCGGATAGGGCCTGCTGGCCTACTGGGGGCTAACCCTAACCCTAGTTCTGTCCTCAAAGGGCCCCTCCCAAGGGGCCTGGCGCCATAACGCCGGGGATTGGGGAACCCCGTGCCCCAGCGCCGGACTCACCCTGCCGCCCCGCCGCCACCCGGGCCACTAGGGTTGCCGCTGGATATTCAAGGCTGGAAAACGGGCAGGGCCCTTTGAGCCCCCGGCAAACTTCAAAGATACCCCGCGCCAAAACGCTTGAACCCAGGCTCCCGCATGCCAGCGCCCTCACTTTGTCCTGCCCCTCCGCTCACCGGATAGCCAGTGGATCAGGCCCGCCGGGCTTCTGGTGGCTAAACCTAACCCTAGGTCAGCCCCCGAGGGGCCCCTCTGATGGGGCCTGGCGCCACAACGGCTGGGATTGCTGACCCCGAGCCCCAGCGCGGGACTAACCGTGGCACCCCGCCGCCACCCCGGTTGCTAGGAGCACCATCAGTCATTCAGGGCGGGAAAACAGGCAGGGCCCTCCAAGGCCCTGGTGACCTTCGAAGACCCCCGTGCCAAAACGATTGGGCCCAAGCTCCTGCTCGCCTGTGCCCATACCTTGCACCACCCCTCCGCTCGCCGCATAGCTGGCGGATCGGGCCTGTGGGCCTCCTGGGGGCTAACCTAACCCAAGGTCGACCCCCAAATGGCCCTTCCCAAGGTCCTGGCGACACAACGCCGGGCATTGGGGACCCCCGAGACCCAGTGCCAGACTCACCCTGCTGCCCCGCTGCCACCAGTACTGTGAGGGGCACCGTCGGTCATTCAGGGAGGGAGAACGGGCAGGACCCTCTGAGCCCCTGGCGACCTTCTAGGACCCTCCCTCTAAAACTTTGGTCCCACATTCCCACTCGCCAACGCCCTCATCTCAACCTGCCCCTCCGCTCGCCACACAGCCGGCAGACCGGGCTTCCCGGCCTCCTGGGGGTAACCCTAACCCTAGGTCGGCACCTGAGGGGGCCCTCCCAAGAGGCCTGGGGCTGCAATGCTGGGGATTGGTGACCCCCGAGCAGCAGCTCCGGACTCACTTTGCTGCTCCACTGCCACCGGGGCCGCTAGGGGCCCCTATGGTCATTTAGGGAGGAAGAACAGGCAGGGCCCTCCAAGTCCCCAACGACCTTCGAAAGCCCCCCCAGGCAAAACGCTTCACCCAACACTTCCGTTCCCCAGTGCCCTCACCTCGGTCCGCCCCTCCGCTCGCCGCACAGCCGGTGGATTGGGTCTGCCGGCCTCCTGTGGGCTAACAGTAATGCTTGGTCGGCCCCCTAGAGCCCTTCCGAAGGGGACTGGCACCCCAACGCCGAGGACTGGGGACCCCGAGCCCCAGCGCCAGACTCACCCTACCACCCCTCCTCTAACTGGGCCGCTAGGGTAGCCGCCTGTCATTCAGGGCGGAAGAACGTGTACGGCACTTCGAGCACTCGGCAACCTTCGAAGGACCCCCCCGCGAAAACTCCTGGGCCCGGGCTCCTGCTTGCCAGTGGCCTCACCTCCGCCCGACACTCCGCTCGCCGTACAGCTGGCGAATCGGGCCTGCCGGCCTCCTGGGTGCTAACCCTAACACTAGGTCGCACCCAAGGGGCCCCTCCCAAGGGGCCTGGCGCTGCAACAACGGGGATTGGGGATCCCCGAGCCGCAGCGTGGGATTCACCCTGCCACCCCACCGCCAACGGAGCCGCTAGCGGCGTCGCTGGTCATTCAGGGAGAGAGAAGGGGCAGGGACTTCTGAGCCCATGGTGACCTTCAAAGGCTCCCCACACCAAAACGCTGGTGCCCACGCTCCCACTCCCCAGCGCCCTCACCTCGGCCCGCCCTTCTACTCGCCACACAGCGGGCAGATAGGGCCTGCTGGCCTCCTGGGGGCTAATCCGAACCCTAGGTCGGCCCCCCAGGGGCCCCTCCCAAGGGTCCTGGTGCCGCTACACCAGGGATCGGGGACCCCAAGCCCCAGAGCCAGACTCACCCTGCCGCAACCCCGCCACCCATGCCACAAGGGGCGCCGCCAGTCATTCACGGCGGGAGAAGGGACAGGGCCCTGGAGAAACCGGAGACATCTGAAGCCTCCCGCGCCAAAATGCAGGGGCCCAGGCTCCCGCTCGCCAGCGCCTTTACCTATGCCCACCCACCTCTCGCCGCCCAGCCAGAGGATTGGGCCTGCCGGCCTCCTGGGTGCTAACTCTAACCCTAGGTCGGCCCACGAGGAGCCCCTCCCAAGGGGCCTGGCCCCGCAACGCTGGGGATTGGGGATCCCCAAGCCCCAGCGCGGGACTCACCCTGCCGCCCCACTGCCAACGGAGCCGCTAGGGCCGTCGCTGGTTATTCAGGGCAGGAGAAAGGGCAGGGCCCTCCGAGCCATGGCAACATTCGAAGGCCCAGGGCGCCAAAATGCTGGGGACCACCCTCCTGCTGGGCATCGCCCTCAACCTGGCCCGCACCTCCGCTCCTCGCACAGCCGGCGACTCGGGCCTGCCGGCCTCCTGGGCGCTAACCCTAACCCTAGGACAGCCCCTGAAGCTCCCTTCCTAAGGGGCCTGGAGCCGCAACTCCGGGGATTGGGGACCCCCAGGCCCCAGCGCCGGATGCACGCTGCCGCCCCACCTCACACGGGCCGCTAGGGGCGCCGCCATTCATTCAGGGTGGGAGAACTGGAGGGCCCTCCAAGCCCACGCTGACCTTTGAAGGCTCCCCGCGCAAAAACGTTGGCTCCCAGGATCCTGCTCGCCAGCGCCCTCACCTCGGCCCGCCCCTCCGCTTGCTTCAGAGCCGGTGGATAGGGCCTGCCGGGCTCCTGGCAGCTAACCAAAACCCTAGGTCGGCCCTGAGGGGACATCCCAAGGGGCCTGGCTCTGCTATGCTGGGGATTGGTGAGTCAGAGCCCCAGAGCCAGACTCACCCTGCCGCACTGTCCCCACCCAGGCCGCTAGGGGCGCCGCTGGTCATAGAGGGTTAGAGAAAGTCAGGGCCTTCCAAGCCACCGGTGACCTCCAAAGGCTCCCCGCGCCAAAACGCTGGTGCCCACGCTCCCGCTCCCCAGTGCCCTCACCTCGGCCCACACCTCTGCTCGCCTCACAGCGTGCGGATTGGGCCTCACGGTCTCCTTGGGGCTAACCCTAACCCTAGGTCGGCCCCCCAGGGGCCCCTCCCAAGGGTCCTGGTGCCCGTACGCCTGGGATCTGGGACCCGAAGCCCCAGAGCCAGACTCACCCTCCCACAACGCTGCCACCCGGGCCGCTACGGGCGCCGCCGGTCATTCAGGGCGGGAGAACTGACAGGGCCCTAAGGAAACCAGCAACATTTGAAGACTCCCGCGCCAAAATGCAGGGACCCATGCTTCTGCTCGCCAGAGCCTTTACCTGGGCCCGCGCACCTCTCACCGCCCAGGCATAGGATTGGGCCTGCCGGCCTCCTGGGTGCTAACTCTAACCCTAGGTCGGCCCAGAAGGAGCCCCTCTCAAGGGGCCTGGCGCCGCAACAGTGGGGATTGGGGACTCCAAGGCTCAGCACAGGACTCACCCTGGCGCCCAGCCACCACCCGGGGGCTTGGGATGCTGCCATTCATTCAGGGTGGGAGAATGGGCAGGGCTCTCTGAGACAGGGCGACCTTCAAAGGCCCACCGCGCCAAAACGCCCGGGTCCACGCTTCCGCTCGCCAGCGCCCTCACCTCGGACCGCGTCTCCGCACACTGCACAGCCAGCCAATCAGGCCTGCTGGCCTCCTGGGGGCTAACCCTAAGCATAGGTCGGCCCCCGAGGGGCCCTTCCCAAGGGGCCTGGCATCGCAACGCCGGGGATTGGGGACCCACAAGCCCCAGCACCGGATGCACCCTGCCGCCCCGCCTCAGACGGGCCGCTAGGGGCGCCGCCATTCACTCATGGTGGGAGAACTGGCAGGGCCCTCCGAACCCCCGCCCACCTTCGAAGGCGCCCGGAACCAAAACGCTTGGGCCCAGGCTCATGTTCACCAGCACTCTCACCTCGGCCCAGCTCTCCCCTCGACGCACAGGTGGTGTATCGGGCCTGCGGGGCTCCAGGAGGCTAACCCTAACCATAGGTCGGCCCCCGAGGGGCCCTTCCCAAGGGGCCTGGCGTCGCAACGCTCGGTATGGGGACCCCGAGCCCATGTGCCGGACTCACCCTGCTGCCCTTCAGCCACCCGAGCCGCTAGAGGCCCCGCCAGTCAATCAGGGCAGGAGATCGGGCAGGGCCCTCCGAGCCCACGCTGACCTTTGAAGTCTCCCCGCGCAAAAACGTTGGCTCCCAGAATACTGCTCACCAGCGCCCTCACCTCGGCCCGCCCCTCCGCTTGCTTCAGAGCCGGTGGATAGGGCCTGCCGGGCTCCTGGCAGCTAACCAAAACCCTAGGTCAGCCCTGTGGGGACATCCCAAGCGTCCTAGCTCTGCAACGCTGGGGATTGGTGACTCAGAGCCCCAGAGCCAGACTCACCCTGCCGCACTGTCCCCACCCAGGCCGCTAGGGGCGCCGCCGGTCATAGAGGGTGAGAGAAGGGCAGGGCCTTCCAAGCCACCAGTGACCTTCAAAGGCTCCCCGCCCCAAAACGCTGCTGCCCACGCTCCCGCTCCCCAGTGCCCTCACCTCAGCCCACACCTCTGCTCACCTCACAGCGTGCGGATTAGGCCTCATGGTCTCCTTGGGGTAACCCTAACCCTACGTCGGCCCCCCAGGGGCCCCTCCCAAGGGTCCTGGTGCCACTACACCGGGGATCTGGGACCCCAAGCCCCAGAGCCAGACTCACCCTCCCACAACGCTGCCACCCGGGCCACTAGGGGCGCCGCCAGTCATTTAGGGCAGGAGAACTGACAGGGCCCTGGAGAAACCAGCAACATTTGAAGCCTCCTGCGCCAAAATACAGGGACCCATGCTTCTGCTCGCCAGAGCCTTTACCTGGGCCCACGCACCTCTCGCCGCCCAGCCAGAGGATTGGGCCTGCCGGCCTCCTGGGTGCTAACTCTAACCCTAGGTCGGCCCAGGAGGAGCCCCTCCCAAGGGGCCTGACTCCGCAACAGTGGGGATTGGGGACCCCAAGGCTCAGCACAGGACTCACCCTGGCGCCCAGCCACCACCCGGGGGCTTGGGGTGCTGCCGTTCATTCAGGGTGGGAGAATGGGCAGGGCGCTCTGAGATACGGCGACCTTCAAAGGCCCACCGTGCCAAAACGCCCGGGCCCACGCTCCCGCTCGCCAGTGCCCTCACCTCGGACCACGTCTCCGCACACCGCACAGCCAGCTGATCAGGCCTGCTGGCCTCCTGGGGGCTAACCCTAAGCATAGGTCGGCCCCCGAGGGGCCCTTCCCAAGGGGCCTGGCATCGCAACGCCGGGGATTGGGGACCCACAAGCCCCAGCACCGGATGCACCCTGCCGCCCCGCCTCAGACGGGCCGCCAGGGGCGCCGCCATTCACTCATGGTGGGAGAACTGCCAGGGCCCTCCGAACCCCCGCCCACCTTCGAAGGCGCCCCGAACCAAAACGCTTGGGCCCAGGCTCATGTTCACCAGCACCCTCACCTTAACCCAACTCTCCGCTCGACGCCCAGGTGGTGTACCGGGACTGCTGGCCTCCTGGGGGCTAAACCTAACTGTAGGTCGGCCCCCGAGGGGCCCTTCCCAAGTGGCCTTGTGCCGCAACGCCGGGGATGGGGACCCCAAGCCCAAGTGTGGACTCACCCTGCTGCCCTTCATCCACCCCTGCCGCTAGGGGCCCCACCGGTCATTCTGAGCGGGAGAACGGGCAGGTCCTCAGAGCCCCCGCAAACACTAACTCTTTGCTCATGCTCAGTCTCGCCAGTGCCCTCACCTCGTCCCAAACCTCCGCGTGCCGCACAGCAGCTGATCAGGTCCACCGGCCTCCTGGGGTTAACCATAACCCTACATGATCCCCAAGGGTCCCCTCCCAAGGGGCTTGGCGACGCAACGCCGGGGATTGGGGACCCCGAACCTCAGCACCTGACTCACCCTGCTGCCCAGCCGCCACCCGGGGGCCTGGGGTGTTGCCGTTCATTCAGGTCGGGATAACAGGCAGGGCCCTTGGAGACACAGCGACCTTCGAAGGCCCCCCCCGCGCAAAAACACCCAGGCCCACCCTCCCACTCACCAGCGCCCTCTCCTCGGTCCGCCACTCCACTCTCCACACAGCTGGCGAATAGGGCCTGCTGGCCTCCTGGGGGCTAAACCTAACCCTAGGTTGCACCAGAGGGGCCTCTCCCAAGGGGCCTGGCGCCACAACGCCGGGGATTGGGGACCCCCAAGCCCCAGCGCCAGATGCACGCTGCTGCTCCGCCCCACACGGGCCGCTAGGGGCGCCACCGTTCATTCAGGGTGGGAGAAGGGGCAGGGATCTCCGAGCCCCCACCTATGTTCCAAGTCTCCCCGAATCAAAACACTTGGGCCCAGGCTCATGTTCACCAGCACCCTCAACTCGGCCCGCACCTCCGCTCCTCGCACAGCCAGTGACTCGGGCCTGCCGGCCTCCTGGGCGCTAACTCTAACCCTAGGACGGCCCCTGAGGGTCTCATCCTAAGAGGCCTGGAGCCACAACGCCTGGGATTGGGGACCCCCAAGCCCCAGCGCCGGATGCACGCTGCCGCTCCACCCCACACGGGCCGCTAGGGGCGCCGCCATTCATTCAGAGTGGGAGAACTGGCAGGGCCCTCTGAACCCCCGCCGACCTTCAAAGGCGCCCAGAACAAAAACGCTTGGGCCCAGGCTCATGTTCACCAGCACCCTCACCTCGGCCCAACTCTCCGCTCGATGCACAGGTGGTGTATCCGGCCTGCGTGGCTCCTGGGGGCTAACCCTAACCATAGGTCGGCCCCCGAGGGGCCCTTCCCAAGGGGCCTGGCGTCACAACGCTGGGGATGGGGACCCCGTGTTCAAGTGCCGGACTCACCCTGCTGCCCTTCAGGCACCCAAGCCACTAGGGGACCACCGGTCAATCAGGACAGGAGAACGGGCAGGGACCTCCGAGCCCCCGCTGACCTTCGAAGGCCCCCCACGCAAAAACGTGGGCTCCCAAGCTCCCGCTCCCCAGCACCCTCACCTTGGCCCGCCCCTCCACTCCATGCACAGCGGGCGGATCGGGCCTGCCGGCCTCCTGGGGGCTAACCCTAACCCTAGGTCGGACCCCATGGGGCCCCTCCCAAGGGTCCTGGTGCCGCAACGCTTGGGATTGGGGACCCCCGAGCCCCAGCCAGGACTCACTTTGCCGACCCGCCGCCACCCGGGCTGCTAGGGGCGCCGCCGTTCATTCAGGGTGGGAGAACGGGCAAGGCCCTCCTAGCCCCCAGAGACCTTCAGAGGCCCCCCGCGCCAAAATTCTTGGGCTCACATTCCAGCACGCCGGCGCCTTCACCTTGATCCAGTCCTCCGCTACCACACAGATGGTGGATCATGCCTGCTGGACTCCTGGTTGCTAACACTAACCCTAGGACGGCCCAGAGGGGCCACTCCCAAAGGGCCTTGCGCTACAACACACGGCATTGGGGACCCCCAAACCGCAGTGCCAGACTCACACTGCCACCCCGCCACCACCCGGGCTGCTAGGGGCTCCACTGGTCATTCAGGGCGGGAGAAAGAGCAGGGCCCTCCGAGCCTCTAGCGACGTTAAAAGGCCCCCGGCGCCAAAACACTGGATACCATACTCCCACTCGCCAGCACCCTCACCTCGGCCCACTCCTCCGCTCGCCGCACAGCCGGCGCATCAGTCCTGCTGGCCTACTGGGGTCTAACCCTAACCCTAAACCCTAACGCCTAACCTTAAACCCTAAACCTTAACCCCTAACCTAAACCTAACCCTAACCCCTAATCCTTACCCTAACCCTAACCTAACCCTAAACCTAACACTAACCCGGACCCTAACCCATACTCTAACCCTAACTCTAACCCGTACCCTAACCCTAACCCTAACCTGTACCCTAACCCTAACCATAACCCTAACACGTACTCTAACCCGTACCCTTAACCCGTACCCTAACCTTAACCGTAAACTGTACCCTAACCTGTAACTTAAACCATACCCTAAACCTAACCGTAACCCTAACAAGTACCCTAACCCGAACCCTAACCTTAACCCTAAATCCTGACCTTAACCCATACCCTAACTCGTACCATAACCCGTACCCTAACCCTACCCGAAACCTAACCCTAACCCATACCCTAACTGTAACCCTAAACCCTAAACCGTAACCCGTACCCTAACCCTAACCAGTACCTTTACCTTAACCTTAACCCATACCCTAACCCGTACCATAACCCATACCCTAACCCGTCCCTTATCCCTAACTCAGACACTAACCCATACCCTAACCCTAACCCGTACCCTATACCTATCCCTAACACGTTCCCTAACCCGTACCCTAACCCTAAACCTACACCGTAACCTAACCTGTACCATAACCCTAAACTGTACCCTAACCCTAATCCGTACCCTAAACCATACACAAATCGGTACGCCAACACTTACCCTAAACCGTACCCTAACCTGTACCCTAAACTGTACCCTAATGCGCACCCTAACCCGTACCCTAACCCTAACCCGTACCCTAAACCTAACCCGTACTCCAACCCTAACCCTAACCCTAAACCGAAACCCTAAACCCTAACCCATACCCTAAACCCTAATCTGTACCCTAACCCATAACCTCCAACCTGTAACCCCTAAACCCAACCCTAATCAGTACCCTCTCCTTACCCTATCCCTAACCCCTACCCTCACCCATACCCTAACCGTAACCCATACCCTAACCTTAACCCATACCCTAATCCGTACCCTAACCCCGGGGATTGGGTACACCTGAGCCCCACCACGGGACTCAGCCTGCCACCCCTCAGGAAACCATGCCCCTTGGGGCGCCACAGAGCATCCCCTGCATGAGAACTGGTAGGGCCCCCCTGAGCCCCCAGTGATCCTCGGCGACCCCCTACACCCCAACCCTGAGGCCCACGCTCATCCCGCCCCACACCTTCCCTTCAGCTTGCCACTGAGCTCGTCGCAGAGCCGGCAGATCAGGCCTGCCGGGTTCCTGGGACCTAGACCTGACCCTAGTTCGGCTGGGTAGGGCCCCTCCCCTGGGGCCCGGTGCCGCAGCCCCAGGGACTGGGGACACCTGAGTCCCATTGCAGGACAAAGCCTGCCAGCCCGCAGGAAACCGTGCCCCTTGGGAGGCTGTGGAGCATTCAGGGTGAGAGAACCAGGAGGGCCCCCAGAGCCCCCGGCGAACTTCGGCGATCCCTAAACTCAACCTTGAAGCCCATGCTCACCCCACCCCGCACCCTCACCTCAGCCCGCGGCAGAGCTCACCACATAGTGGGCAGACCTGGCCTGCGGGGTTCCTGGGCCCCAACCATAACCCTAGTTCATCTGTGGAGGGGCCCCTCCCCAGGAGCCTGGAGCCACAGTTGCGGGGACTCAGTACACCTGAGCCCCACAGCAGGACTCAGTCTGCCACCCTCCAGGAAACCGTGCACCTTGGGAGGCCATAGAACATTCAGGGCGGGAGAACCAGGAGGGCCCTCCTGAGCCACCAGCGAACATCGGCGGCCACCCGCACCCCAACCCTGAGGCCCACGCTCACCCTCCCCACACCCTCACCTAAGCCTGTGTAGCTCGACATACAGCCAGCAGATTGGGCCTGAGGGGCTCCTGGGGCCTAACGCTAGCCCTAGCCTGGCCGCAGGTTTGGGGGTCTCCCCAGGAGCCTTACACCGCAGACCTGGGGAATTGGGATATCTGTGCCCCACCGCAGGACTCAGCTTGCCACCCGACAGGAAAACGTGCCCCTTGGGGCTCTACGGAGCCTACAGGGCACGAGAACTTGGGGAGGCCCCCGGAGCCCATCCCTACCTTTGGCAGCCCCCCCCCATTCCCCAACCCTGAGGCCCATTCTCACCCTCGCCCATGGCCTCCTCTCAGCCCTCCACAGAGCTCGCCGCACAGCTTGCAGATTGTCCCTGCTGGGCTCCTGGACCCTAACCCTTACCCTAGGTTGGCCACAGAGGGGTCCCTCCCTAGGGTCCTGGCACCACACTCCGGGGGATTGGGGACACCCAAGCCCCACCGTAGGACTCAGCCTGCAGCCCACAGTTAACTCCACCATTTTGGGGAACAACAGAGCATTCAGGGCAAGAGAATTGGGGCACCCGCTGAGAGCCCCTTCAGGTGTACCCCGAACTTTGTGGGCCCTTCCAGATGAAACCCCAAGGCTCACACTCACCGGCCATTGTGCCATCATGTCACTCGGCCGGGGAGTTCTCTGAGCACTGGGCAGTTCGGACCTGCTGTCTCTTGAGGCCTAACCTAACCCTGGGTCCTCAGCTGAGGGTCCCTCCCCGTTTGCCTGCCTCCAAGGCACCAGGCATTGGGCTCACCTCTGCACGACTAGAGGAATCAGCCTGCCCCACGGCAGGAAACTGCCCATTTGGGGCTGTAGAAAGGATTCATTGGAAAATCGGAGGGCCCCCCTCAGCCCATCCCAGGCAACCCCCACTTTCAGAGATCTCCCCGGATCCAATTAGTAGCTTCACACTGACCTTTAAACTTGCTCTCCATGGAGATCTTTTGAAATTCTCCACACTTCCAACCAATGGCATCATCCAGCTTCAGAGCCTTACCCAGCTTTAGGTCTTGAGATGGATTAAAATGGGAAGTCACTTCACTGATGACAACGTACTGGTGACCAAAAGATACATGCAGAAATGCTTCATATCACTTGGCTTTAGGGAAATGCAAATCTAAACCCCTATAAATGCCATATAACACGAGGCCGAATATCTAAAAATAAGAAGACATGAAACTATACATGTTGGAGAGGATGTGGAGAAATGGGAACCCTCTTACACCCCTATACGAATGCAGTCCGGTACAACCACTATTGAAAATGGTACAGAGTTTCCTCAAGAAGTTATAAATATAGCTACCCTATGTCCCAGGAATTGCACTACTGGGTATTTACCCCAAAGAGGCAGAGGTAGTGAAGAAGGGACACATGCACCCCAGTGTTCATAGCAGCAATATCCATAATAGACAAACTGTGGAAGGAGTGCAGATGAGCATGGATAGATGAATGGATAAAGAAGATGTGGATCATATATATAATGGAATATTACTCAGCCATCAGAAAGGATGAATACTTACCATCACACCGACCTGGGTGGAGCTGGAGGGTATTATGCTGAGTGGAATAAGTCAATGAAAGAAAGACAATGATCATATGCTTTCACTCCTATGTGGAATATCAGAAACAAGGAAGAAGACCATAGGGGAAGGAAGGGAAAATAGAATGGGAAGTCATCAGAGAGGGAGAAAACCCATGATAGACTCATAACTATCGCAAGACACTGATGAATGTGGGAGGAGAAGTTGGGGGGGATGTAACTGGGTGAGTAGCATTAAGGAGGTCACACGATACAATGAGCACTGGGTGTTACACACAACTGAAAATTTATTGAAGACTACATTTGAAACTAATGATGTACTGTAAGTTGGCTAACTGAATTTAAATTAAAGAACAAAAGACTTTGAATAAACAATCCTAAACATTTGTATGGAACCACTAAAGATTCCGAACAGCCAGTGCAATGTGGAAAAGAAAAACAAAGCTGGAGGACTCACAATTTCAGATTTCACGTTATACTACAAAGCTGCAGTCATCCTAACAAGACAGTACGGCACAAAAATAGACACAGCGACCAAAGGAACAGGATACAAGTTCAGACAGAAACCCACAATTATGTGGTCCATGAATCTTCCACAAAGCAAGCAACGATATCAAAAGGGAAAAGGACATTCTCTACAACAAATGGTGTTGGGAAAACTAGACAGCTACGCACAAAAGAATGAAATTAGACTGCTTTCTTACACAATAAAGACAAACACAAAACAGTTTCAAGACCTCAATATGAGACCTGAATCCATAAAAATCCTACAGGAGGGAAGACAGTAACTTCTTGACATGGACCATACCAACGTTTTTCTAGACTGTGACCTGAGGCAAAGGAAATGAAAGCAAAAATAAACTATTGGGAATACAGCAAAATAAAAAGTTTCCACACGGCAGAAGAACAATGAAAATGTAAAAATAATAAGACAACCTACTCAAAGGGAGAAGATATTTGCAAAGATCATATGCAATAAAGGGATAGTGTCCAAAACATATACAACTGATACTACTCGACCCCCCAAAAAACAAATAATCCAGTTAAAAAATAGGCAGAGGACATGGACAGACATTTCTCCAAAGAAGAAATACAAATGGCCAACAGTCCCGTGAAAAGATGTTCACCATCACCCATCATCAGGAAAATGTAAATCCAAAGGACAATGAGGTAATATCTCAAACCTGTCAGAATGGCTAACATCAAAAGCACAACAAAGAGCAGGTGTTGGGAGGATGTGGATAAAGGGGAATCCTCGCAAACTGTGGGTGGGAATGCAAACTGTGGTGGCCACCGTGGAAAACAGTATGAAGGTTCCTCAAAAAATTAAATATAGAACTACCCTACAATCCAACAATCACACTACTCGTATTTACCCAAAGAATAGGAAAAGAGTAACTTAAAAGGATACGTGCACCCCTATGTTTCTTGCACCATTATTTACAATATCACAATATGGAAGCAACCCAAGTGTCTGTAGAAAAATTGACAAATGAGAGGATAGATGTGAGTATTCACACACACACACACACACACACACACACACACACACACAATGGAGTATTACTCGGCTTGAAAAAGAATGAAACCTTGCCATTTGCAGACACATGGATGGAGCTAGAGAGTATTATCCTAACTAAAATCAGTCAGTCAGAGAAAGACAAATACCATACGATGTCACTCTAATGGGGAATTTAAGAAACAAACAAAAATAAATAACTAAAAGAGAAAAAGGAGACACACCAAAATACAAACTCTTAACAATAGAGAAGAAACGGATGGTTACCAGAGAGGAGGTGGATAGAGGGATGAGTGAAATAGATGAAGGGGATTAAGAGGACGCTTTTCTTGATGACCACTGAGTAGTATATAGAATTACTGAATCACTCTATTGTACACCTGAAACGAATGTAACACTGTATGTTAGCTCTACTGGAATTAAAATAAATTTTAAACAAGATTTTTCTTTCAGGAACCTCTTTGAAAAAGCTTTTCCTGTGCAATGTGCATAAGCCCTACTTGGGAGGATTCACTCTACAATAATTATTCACTCCATGCCTCAAATTCAGATTTCACTGAGTTCTTACCATGGATTCCAGCCCACGGGAGCCATGGTCCTTTTCAGTCCAGGCTCAGCACCTATGCATTCAAGATTGGAAGTAGAGACACATGTCACTTCACAGTCCAGAAAGCTATTATTGTTTCTGTTTCAGTGTGAGAGAGTCACAGACTTTGGGACAGGTTTCCGAGCAGGTTTATTATGGATCCTGGATCTCTACTTCAATGTTCATTGCCTGGATCCATTTGGGTAATAGGTTCCCTATGGATGGGCTTGCTTCCAAGCACATACATGGAAGATGCAAATGTGAGTGGGCTTGGTGCGGGACAGGAAGAAGACCAAAAACAGACAAGGGTCCGACCTCTCCCCTGATCCAGGAACTGCTACGGGAGAGGGTACGGGAGGTAGAATCCATGCAAAACTCCAAGGTCACCAGCTGAACACAGGAGGCATAAGTCAAGGGATCTGGAGATGCAGGGGTTGAAGGCTGCTCTGAGCTACCTCTGGGAGGAAGGGAGGGAAGGAATGAGAAGGAGACACTGCCTACCCCTGGCCCATGCCACCTGCCCACCAACATGCATCAGTCTATGAGCTGCCACAGCCTGGGCTCAGGATGGGCTGGCTCGGGTTCCACAATCCTCACTGGGACAGCTGGCCCCAGGGCTCAGAGACATGCTGAGGGAGATGAGAGGGAAAGCTGCCCCACCCAGGTCATCCCCTCCTTGACCAGACAGCCCTTCAGAGCTGCTAAAAAAGAAAAAACCCACTAACGGGGTTGAAAGACATGCCATGGATGAATTAAGGCATAGAGATATGTAAAATAACATTCATTTTTAAGTTCAGAGCTGTCATCTCAGGAAGTGGGGAGAGCTTCCCTGAAGAAGACTGAGGGGAGGGCAGGCCATGCTGAAGAGGGAGACATGGCTCTACTGATTGGGGACCAGCAGCCCCCTTCCAGGGCAGGGCATCATCCTCGCATCACCCGAGATCCATGGAAGTGTTCCATCAGGGCCAGATATTTGTCTCAAGAAGGCTACCCTGGCATCGGACTGCACAGGGCACGAGGGACAAGGGCCAGATGGAGGACGGACAATACGCCGGAGGCCATGGGGCAAGAGCAGAGGCACATGACCTTGAAGATGATGATGAAATGCAGGAGGTGGCTGCATTGAGCTGGCCCGAAAGTACCATGGGAGCAGTGCCCACAGCTACACTGACTGGGTGCCTTCTGTGCCCGGTGTGGCTGACTTTTTGTGCTCCAGACTAGTCCTGACCACAACTCTAGGAAGTGTGCACCACCCCCGGCAGCCTCTCCCCTTGTAGCTGTTAGGAATCATGGTCACAGACCCTGGTCAGCTTTCCTGGAAACCAAGCAGTGGCTCCCCCTCACACTGCACCACTGGTGGTGGTCCAGTGCAACCCTCGTGCCTGGCCAGACACTGATGTCTACCTGTCTCCACACAAATCCACAGACAGGAGGGTGTCCCTGAATTCCACAGCACCTGATGAGACAGATCCATAGAACCCAACACCAAGTGGGACACTCGGGACCTCACCTATGGTCATGGAGCTCACCATACCTTATTTCTGTCACTTCCCACAGAAAGCCTGGTTCTGATCCCCCACAATACCATACATCCTGGTTGCTGACCTGGGGTCATGCCATGAACACACATGGCATCTTTCTTTAAGTGAAGGCTATGCCTACACCTCCTAGAAAATATTTCTAATGAAGTACAAGTCCATCAGGACTATGGTGTGAACGGTAGCACACAGCCTGCATGGTAGTAGTCAGTAATTCTAACAAGGGTTATCCCCACCCCCCATCTCATAAAACCTTCCTCCTGCCCACTGAACTCATGGTCTGCCCACAGAAAACCCTCCAGGAAACAAACCTTTCATCTGAATGCTCTCTTCACCTTCTGCTTCAAATCTTGTCCAACCACAATGATATGAAACTAGAAATCAGTCTCAAGAAAAAAATGGGACAGTCAAAAATAGGTGGAGATTTTTGGGGCCTGGGTGGCTCAGTCGTTAAGGATGTGCTTTCAGCTCAGGTCGTGATCCCAGGATCCTGGGATCTAGCCCCGAATCAGGATCCTTGCTCAGTGGGAAGCCCGCTTCTCCCTCTCCCACCCCGCTGCTTGCGTTCCCTCTCTCGCTGTCTCACTCTCTGTCAGATACTTAAATAATCTTAAAAAAATATGTGGAGATTTAACAACATGCTACTGAACCAACAGTCAAAGAAGAAATCAAAAAAATTTTAGAAGTACCTTGACACTGATGAAAAAGACATCCTATAAAATCTTATGGGATGCAGCAAAAGTAGCTTTATGGGGGATATTCATAGAAATTCAAGTCTTCATCAATCCATGAGAATGCTCTCCAATAAACAACCTGATTTATGTGGTAAAGAATTAAAAAAAAAAAAAACAACCAACAAAGCCCCAAATTAGTAGAAATAAGGAAATAACAAAAAGGAAGGCATAAATAAATCCAACAGAGATGAAAAAGACAAAAAAAAAAAAAAACAATGAAAATGAGAGCTGCCTTTTTTGGAAAGAAAAACAAACTGACAAACTTAGCTAGACTCACCAAGAAAGACAGAGGACTCGAATACAATCAGGAAAGAAAGATAATGGATTCCTGTATCATATCAAAATCAAAAGAACTCTTCAACTTTGGACACAATAACTTCTTGCAAGCCACATCTCTAAAGGTAAAGGAAATAAAAGCAAAAATGAATTATTGGCACTTCATCAGGATAAAAACTTCTGCTCGGCAAAGCAAACGATCAACAAAACAAAAAGGCAACCTATGGAATTGAAGAAGATATCTGCAAATGATATTACAGATAAAGGGCTGGTATCCAAGATCTATAAAGAACTCCTCAAACTCGACACCCAAAAAATGGGCAGAAGACACAAAGAGATTCTTCTCCAGAGAAGACATACAAATGGCCAACAGACACATGAAAAAATGCTCCACATCACTTGCCATCAGGCAAATACAAATCAAAACGACAATGAGATACCACCTTACACCAGTTAGAATGGTTAAAATTAACAAGGCAGGGGGCACCTGGGTGGAACACCGGTTAAGCGTCTGCCTTCAGCTCAGGGCATGATCCTGGCGTTATGGGATCGAGTCCCACAACAGGCTCTCTGCTGTGAGCCTGCTTCTTCCTCTCCCACTCCCCCTACTTGGGTTCCCTCTCTCGCTGGCTGTCTCTATCTCTGTTGAATAAATAAATAAATTCTTAAAAAAAAAGGAGGGCACTTGTCATAATGAGCACTAGGTGTTATATGCAAACAATGAATCATGGAACACTACATCAAAAACAAATGAAGTACTGTAGGGTGAATAACAATTTTAAAAAAAGAGAAAGATATGAAATCCATACAGAAAAACTGGCACAATTTGCAAATGACATGAAATCTCGAAAGATTCCACAAAAAAAACCTGTTAGAATAAAAAAATTCAAGAAAGCTGCAGGATATAAAGTCAATATGCAGAGACCTGTTGTCATTATTTTTTTCAAATTTTATTTATTTATTTGACAGGAAGAGAAAAAGCACGAACAGGGGGAGTGTCAGAAAGAGGGAAAAGCAGACCCTTGCTAAGCAGGGAGCCCAACACGGGGCTCGATCCCAGAACTCTGGGATCATGACCTGAGCTGAAGGTAGACGCTTCCATTATGGAGCCACCCAGATGACCCAACTTCTTGCATTTCTGTATACTGATGACACACTTTCGCAAAGAGAAATTAAAAAAGCAACGCCATTTACAATTCCATAAAAAAAATCTAGGAATAAAAGTAACCAAGAATGAGAAAGACATAGTACACTCAACACATGGCAGAAAAGAAATGAAAAATATGTGTGTCGAGGGGGGCAGAATGTATGGGTCAAAGATTTGGAAGGCAACACAAACAAATGGTAGCATACGCCATGCTCCTTAACTGGAAGAGTTAATTATGTGAACATGTCCATCGTACCCAAAGCAATCGACAGATGTGATGAAATGCCTATCTGAATTCCTGTGTCATTATTCAAGGAAATAGAAAACAGTCCTCAAACTTATATGGAATCACAAAAGACACCAAATCCACAAAGCAACCTGGAGAAAGAGGTGCAGTCAACACACTCCTGGATTTCAAGCAGGATTATAAAGCTGTTGTCATCAAAACAGGATGGTACTGGCATAAACACAGACACCAGGTCAGTGGAACAGTACAGAAAGCTCAGAAACTTACCCACATGTAGATGATCCTAACTTACGACACAGCAGCAGAAGATATGCCATGAGGGAAGGACTGTCTCTTCAGTGAGCGGTAACAGGCAAATGGACACTAAATGCAGAAGAATATAACTGGGTCACTTTCTTACACCACACACAAAATTTTTAATGGATGAATGATTTGAACATAAGACCTGAATCCATAAACCTCCAAGAAGACACAGGTACTAAGTCTCTCGACATTGGTTTTGGCAAAGAGTCTTCAGATCGGACACCAAATGCAAAGGCAACAAAAGCAAAAATAAACAAGTGGAACAACATTAAACTGAAATCTTCCACACAGCAACAGAAACCAGCAAAAACTTAAAAGGCCACTGACCCAATAAGAAAAAAATATCTGCGAATCATATGTGTGAGAAGAGGCTAATATCCAAAATACACACAACACTCATGCAAATCAAAACAAAAAAAAAAACTATATAAAAAATGGGAGGAATATGTGAATAGATACTTTCCAAAGATGGCACACAGGTGCCAACAGACAGAAAATGTTGTTCGACATCACTAATCATCGTCAGAGAAACATCAGTCAAACCCACAATCGGCTATCCTCTCACAACTGTTGGAACAGCAATTGTCCCAGAGACAGACACCAGGTGGGGTCAAGGGTGTGCAGACAAGGAGACACTGTGCACTGTTGGTGGGAATGGAAGTTGGTGCAGCCACTGTGACAAACGGTATGGAGGTTCCTGAAAAAATAAATACAACTACCCCATGACTCAGTAATGGCTCTATTGAGTATTGATTTGAAGAACACAAAAATGCTGCCTCAAAAAGACAGATGCACTCCCACGTTCACTGCAGCATTATTCACAAGAACCAGACATGGAAACACAGACCTTGGGGGCCTTATGCCAAGTAACTCAGACACAGAAAGACCAATACCAGATGCTCTCATGTACATTCCACGTGGAATAAACAAATACTGAACGCATAGATACTGAGAGCAGGTTGGTAGGTGCCAGATTTGGGGATGGGGTGGTAGAAACGGGTGAAGGTGGTCAAAGTCTCAATGTTTGAGTGAGAAAATCCTACAGTCATGAAATGTTCTGTCAGGCATGGAGACTAAAACTAATCCCGCAGCATGGGGTATAGGTTTCCCTGCTCTTTGAAAGTACAGGGCTTCTGAGAAACCTTGCACAGCAGAAATGGTGTCAAGAAGGAATGACCATTAATTTAAACGAACAATTAGACAGTGTGCTCAGACTCCAAAATTCCTTCTCTTTGGCTTTTCATAGGCCTCAGCACACAAGTTTCTAACAGAGGCCCAGCATAAATGATGATGAAGCACAGCAGAAGCTTACAGACACAATTCAAAGTGCTGGTGGCTGGATGCGGAGAGCGGTTCCCAGAGGAAGGAGCTGGTTGGGGTGCACGCCGCCTCTGTTGTGCTTCTCCCCAAAACAGATGCTGAACACGATTCTCACTGTTCACCTTTTTTCATAAGAGGGAAATCCTCTTCAGGTCTCTTCCTCTTACTGAAGCTGGGTAATAACATAGTTCTTTCAAGAAAGCCCAGTGTCTTACTGTGAACGTTTAAAAAGTGGGGTATACTTGTACTTGAGCATTGCTGAGGGAGGAGATGTGAAAGGTTCTCCCAGACACAAACCTCAGCAGATCCACCGGGAAAGGCACCTTCCTCAGCATGCAGAACACGGACTACCTCCTACCCCCTGAGAAACCCTCTCCTTCCTCTCGATCAGGACAACCCACAACACCTGAGAGTTACCCCAATTCCTCTGTTCTCCTGCTCCTAATAGTTATCCCATCAGCAAATCTTGTGAGCTCCATCTTCAAAATGGACCCAGAATAGTTCTAACCACTCCATCCAAGGCCACCTGTCTGGTCCCAAGTGCCTGAGTTCCTGGAAAAGCTTCGTCATTGACCTGCCTTGCCATCTTCAACCCTCTGTCATCTGTTCTCAACACTGTAGCCAGGATGGCCCAGTGAAACAGCATCTCAAGGGGTTATAGCCCTGGAATAGCTTTCTGTCACACTCTTTCACCTCTCTGAGCTCATGTCCTAAGCTGTCTCCTGTGGCCACAGGGTCTTCTTGTTGCTCCTGGACATAACAGGAATTCTCCTGCCCCAGAGACTTTGCACATGCTTTCCCTTCTCTTCAGAATGCTCTTCATGTGTTCTCACTCACCTTTCAAGAAGTGTGAATTGGAGTGACAGGGACAGAAGATGAGGCTGTGTGTTGGGTGAGGCTGGTGGCCCAGAAGAAGGTTCTCTGCCAGCTCTCCGCCTGTGCCTCACTTGTCCTCAACCAGGAACTTGCACACAGCCCTCACCTGCCACAACTCTCATCCAGGAGACCAACATCCACCCCTGGAGCCCACCCTGCCCACACCCTGCTGCAGAATGCATTCAGCTCTCCTCTGAGACCCCTGTCAGCTTTACCCAGACCTGGAACTCCCCTGTCTCCTGCAAAGCTCCCGGATTCCTCCTCTTCTTCCAAAATAACACTGGCGCAAGGCTTTCATGAGAAAGCTATAATGCTAACTAATGAAAGGTTCACACCTACTTTCCCCTTCTGTTGCCTTTCTCTCCACCTTCTTTCCTACCTGTGCAAACTGTAACATACCAGTGGAACATGAACATGCTCTGAGATCTGAATCTTTCATTGCAGCTTTCTGAGGACTCCTTATGTGATAAGAAACTAGTGTATCCTACAACAGGGTGTTTTCCATCTATCCTCTATAGAATAGTACAGCCCAAATCACTACAATTTTACCTCACTCTTCATGAAGCAGAACACTTTTTTGCTTTCTTCTCTTACTTATATTCCAGTTAGTTCACATGCCATGGAATATTCGCTTCAGGGGTAGGATTTAGTGATTCCTCATCTGCATACAGTACCCAGTGCTCATCACAAGTGCCCTCCTTAATACCCCTCACCCATTTAACTCTTCCTCCCATGTCCCTGTCCTGCAGCAACACTCAGTTTCTTCTCCAAGGTTGAGTCTATTTCCTTGTTTGCCTCTCTCATCACCCCTCAACTCTGTTCATCTATTTTCTGTCTGAAATTCCACAAGTGTGAGAGATAGGATATTTGTCTTTCCTCACTGATTTTGCTTAGCTTAATATACTCTAGATCCATCCACATCCTTGCAAATGGTAAGATTTCATTCTTTTTGAAGCTGGGTCATAATCCATTATATATATATATATATATATATGTATATATATACATATATATATATATATATGTATCCCACATCTGCTTTATCCAATCATCAGTGCATGGACTTTGGGTTTCTCTCCATAGTTTGGCTACTGTGGACATTGGTGCTATAAACATCATAGTGCATGTTCCCCCTTTGAATCTGCATTTCTGTATCCTTTGGGTAAATACCTAGGAGAGCAATTGCTGGATCATGTGGTTGTTCAATGTTTAACTTTTTGAGGAACCCCCACACTGTTTCCCAGACTGGCTGCACAACTTTGCATTCCCACCAACAGGATGGGAGGGTTCCCCTTTAAGCAGAACATTATCTGCCGGCAATTTCATAAGAGGAAACAAAACCTTTGGGAGATGCACCCAGGGTCAGGCAAGCAGTTGCAGACTTCACCCCAAGGCTCCTGACGCCAAGCCCTTTGAAGCCACCAGCATGCCACTATTCAAAAGAATTCCCAGACTCTCCTTCTGACTCCACCGCCAAAGAAACTACAGAGAGAATATGGCACCTCAAAATATTGAGATAATACATTTAGTAAAACTAGAAAGTCAAGCTCAACTTTTAAACAGGAATAGGCCGCCTTGGATAATTTTCAATTTTCCCACCACCCTAATTTTAACTCTTCTGATGAATAAACTAATCAATGATGAAACATCACCTTTGTCAAATGACATCATCCAAGTCTGTATCAGATGAAAAAAAGCCACCTAACCCTAGATGCTGGCCACTCAACCATATCTTAGGCCCAACTGAATAAACACTGTTAGATGAAGGAAGAAATTAGATGTTACAAACAGGCACAGAGTGAATCTCACCTCCCCTTTCTAATAAAAGAGGGTTCTTAGGAAACAGATGGTCAAAATACATTTGTAAGCAATAAATGGACAGAGAAATTGTGATTCCCTGCAAAGTTCTACCAGCACGGAAACTAAGTAATTCTTGCACCAAACCCAGAATGCTGACAGCTACTTCAATTTTACTTTGTGGCTCCACTAGAGAAAAGAGAAAAGCCCAGGAGGTTTTGGGATAATGAGAGGTTTTACCTCCAGCCCTGACATAGTTAGGACATTTTGCTAAACATACCAGTGCTTTCTCTAAACACTGGCGTCCTGTGACAAGCTGCCTCGCTGACTCTGATGCTGACCTTCAAAACCTCGGGTGTCTTGGAGCCAGAGCAAGAAGTGCTGTCAGCTGGGGAGAAGAAGGCACCTCTGACCTAAAGCCTGCACACCTGCTTTGGTTTCTGGGCGAAGGGGCAACACATACTTGTTGTTTAGCAGTAATTATCTTCATTCTCAATAGACCAATGAGCTTGCCTTTTCTGGAAGGCAGACTTACTCTTCTAAAGAAACCCTCAATTCGTCTATTCCCAATGCAACTAGAGTGAAACATTTATTTCTCACTTAAATAGAAAACACTGTTATTGTCGACACTGCGTGAATGAACTTTTAAAAACATTTTAGAGAGAAAGGAAGAGACCTTTATTCAAACCCAAGTCAGGACAACTGTCTGGGAGACACAATCTTCACCAAGAAGGGAGTGCTCCGGGGAAGGAACATTTGGGGCAGGCTTATATATTTTTTTCTGTTTTGTTTTACATACAGAGTTACACACCACAATGAGGATCTTCTTAGATCCAGAAAGTGACAGATTCTTTCTTATGTTTTCAGTATGTACATGTCAGTATGACCTTAATCTTATGGGAGCCAAAGAGGTTCTTTATTTTTTCTTATATTTATGTTGGCATTTTTTGGTTATTGTTTTCTCCTCGAAGCAGATGTACAACATGTGCTTGGGGTAGAAATAGGGCCCATGCTTTGAGGTTTTTGCCCAGCCATTTTGAGCTGGTAAAATGTTGAAGGATAGCTTCCCTGGGAGCCCAGGATCAGGGCCCAAAGATGATATAAGATAAAAATTCCTTTTATCATTGTAATTACTCCTAAATGGAGGAATTTGAGACAAAAACACCTTTCACAAGAGTACCAAGAAATCAAAATGATACCCACAAAAGCCTGCCTGCTCCATGGTCAGCACAGGTAACAGAAATGTTCACAGTCTCTGGACTCCTGCCCTTCTCCTGCCCAAATCGCTGAAGCACACAGACCACTTAAAATCAGAATTGTAGAACTGCTAGACACCTTAGAGATGTCTGGCACCATTCCCTTGGACTGCAGAATAAAACACAGTAGCTCGTTGTCACAAACTAATTTCAACATGAAGTGCCCCCTGGATGCCCTAAGTTCTTTCTCTGCAAATGTTGACTAATGTAAGTCACAGTCATACCATATAAACACTACGATGGCTGTGAAGTCATCATAGATAAGACAATATTTTAGCCATGTTTATAAGCATTGGCTCCTGTTGTAAAGAGGCTGAGCTGAGTGTTTTTAAACACTATTTCAGACCAGTTTTACAGCACCCTCTGAACATACCAGAGCCTGAATCGACTAAAAAAGATAGTTGTTTTCAGTAACTTTAATACCAGAAAAATATTATACTGTCTCTATCCCTAAGGATCTTTGAGTATCTTACCCAGAGGTCCTCCACTGAGATAATGATCTTAATGATCACCATGGGCAGAGGTGAAAAGGCCCGCTGAATTTGTTCCAGTTGTCCACATGACAAGAAAATCCTGATACTTGATAGGTTTCCAGATCGAGAAGACCAGAGATAAGAGGGAAATAGTACCCTCTATGGAACAACAAGGGATTTGGAGTCAATTTGGGGATCCCACTTAGGTTTCTGACACTAAAATCCTCTGTGACTCATATCATCCGAGTCCCTGTCTAACCACCTGAAAATGTGCCTAAAAATATCTATACCTAGTTTGAAGTTTAAGAGGCAGAATGCTACAAAGAGCCAGTATGATGTCTCTCAAGATCAGGTGCTCAGGAAGCCAAAATTGCTATTGGGTCTATTTCTTTTCCAGAAGAAAGAACACATGTTGAATCCACATTCCTAATAGATGACTCACCAGATGATTTTCAAACCTGAAGGAAGGACAAGAAGTCACTCTTGTGTCATAGTTCACTCAGAAATCATGTTGGACTGGTGAGTATGATACGATAGCAACGTCATCACTAAGAGTGGGGAGCTTCTAATTTCCATACGGCCATGTTGACCCCCTTAGCTCAGAGCCACCAAAAAAGGGCAGCTGGGAAGGGGGCACCGTCATCACTATGAGTGGGGAGCTTCCCATTTCCATATGGCCATGTTGACCCCCTTAGCTCAGGGCCACCAGAAAGGACAGCTGAGGGGGACCACAGGCCAATGCGGCCGGGTGTGGCTGGGGCAGGCAGAACTCTGACTTAAGGCTCAACTCCTATCTAGATTATTATAATGCTCTTCACAAATAAAGTATCATTGTGTGTGAGCCCTCATGTAGAAAAGGTTCAGAATTTCCATTGAGATTCCCTCTCTGACATTTAGGATATGTAGAAAAGTTCCATTTAATTTTAAACATTGAAGGACTTCTTGGTTTTCTTTTCTCTATGACTGTGGCTCAATTCCCCTGTGGTCTAAGAATAGAATCTAGTTAATTTCAGGGTTTAACATTTGTGGACTTGATTCGTGGCCCCACCTATCATCTATTTGGGTAAAGAGTCTATGACCACTTGAAAATAATGTATTCTGCACTTATTATGGAATGTTCCCTATATGTCAATTAGGTCACATTTTTTACCAATGTTTTGTCTGCTTTTTCTGTCAGATATTGAGAAAGGTATATTAAAATCTTCAAACAATGCTGCTCTATTCAACGGTGCATCGGAGAATTTACCAGTGTTAGAAGGCAAGAAAAACAAAAAGTATAAGAATTGAGGGGATAATTGTGATTATTCACAGATAATACGATTGTGTACATAGAAAATCCAAAACAGTCTATAAATACCCTATTAGAATTAAAAATGCAATTTATAAATTTGAGATGGATTGTAGCTTCCCATTGGACAGTTTCTGAAAGAAAACGTAGAACCTGTCAATCTTTGGGTAGGACATAGGGTGCACTAACCATTTAAAAGAATTCAGTGGGACTTCATAAAAATGTGACATTTCTCCTTATCTTATGACCATAAGAAAATGAAAAAGTGAACCGCATTCTGGGAAGTAAAGATTTGCAATACACACACTGACAAAGACTTGTCAATAAAGAATTCCTGCTCATCAACCATAGAAAGTCTATTTATAAACGAATATTTCACAAAAGATTGACTGATGGCCAATAAGAACAGGAAAGGGTGCTCTGCAGTATTATTTTCAGGAACAGCAAGGCCTTTCCTAAAATGAAAACATACACACAAACCAGTATTCCCTAGATGGATGACGTCCTTATTTCTGAGGAAGCTTGAAGAACAGACTAGCATCAAAGTAAAGTGATGGAATTCCTGACACTCAGAGGGTGGACAATTGACCTCAAACTACAGTACAATTTCTAGGCATCATTCGGTTCTCTGAAGGCAGACAACTACCACACCCCTTCCTACACCACACAGGTTGCTTCCCAACCCCTACCATAAAAGAAGAAGATGAGAAACAGATAGGACTAGTAGGAAATAGCAAAACTCACATGTGGGGATTATCCTGAAACACACTGATCACATAACTAGTGTAAGGAAGTGTAGGGAACTGACAAGGACAGAGACTCAAGAGGTACTTCTTTGGGAAATGCTGTCTGACATCGTCACACCGTGGTACCAGCTAATGAGGGCTCTGAGCATACCCTAGGGTTTGCTCACAAGGGTCTGCAACACCATCGCTGAGGACTGAAACTCTTCAAGACCTCAAAGCTTGCCTGATTGACTATTGGACTAAGAGATTCCCATGTTCTGAAAACAGATACCAACCCATTGAAAGGTTCACCTGGGCTCTCTCGGAGGTCCTACAAGAAGCTGAACCATTCACTGAAAATCAATTACACACACACACACACACACACACACACACACACACACACACACCTGTCATTTCACCAATTACTTAAACATTCAAGGTTCTTCCTACCTTTTCTTTTACACATTGATATTTATACTCACATGAAATGTCATCATTTCTAATGAACACTGATGTCAAAATAGAGATCCATTGACACAATATTCACAAAATTGAACTTCCCTGCTGTAATTTTCAATATAGCATTTTTTAAAGTTCATACATATTTTAGGTTTTTGGTAACTTTTACAGGAGAAGATCAGCATTGAAAAACTCTGAATACTGACAATGAGTTTTAGGCCTAGAGAACAAAAATTGTCCAATTTCATAGATAATAAGGAACCAAAGGGAAAGCATGGAAGCTGTAGTCGAATAATTTTACACATGTGCATCCTCTATTATTCTACTACTGAGGGGCGTGTTTTATTACCACTCTACATGCATCAATTGTCTTCCACGTGCACCTGCACAGGTATAATGAATTACTACAGTAGAATGAAATGTCTGGGAACTACTTGGCGGCATCTATAATGAACAATGAAATTTCGATCTTATATTTGGTGAACTTCCACTGTCTGTCCCTTTAGACAATGGACCCTAAACAGAAGGGGGAATGAACCACGAGCGACTATGGACTCTGGGAAACAAACTGAGGGCTTCAGAGGGGAGAGGGGTGGGGGATTGGGATGGGCCAGTGATGGGTATTAAGGAAGGTACATATTGCATGGAGCACTGGGTGTTATATGCAAATAATGAATCAGGGAACACTACATCAAAAACTAAGGAAATACTGTATAGTGACTAACATATCAAAATAAAAAATTATTATTAGAAAAAAATTAAAGGTAAAAAAAAAAAACCAATACAGCTTTTCAGTTTCAAGAACAATCACAATTGAGAAAAAACTAACTTCCAATCCCTAAAGCAAAACACAGACCAAGTTCCATCTCACTCCCGTTTATTCACATTCTCTGTGGGTTTTAAGCTATTTCCCTACCTCCTTTCCTGCTGAGCAGGGAGCCCGGGCTCGATCCCAGAACCCTGGGATCATAACCTGAGCCAAAGGCACATGCTTAACTGGCTGAGTCAGCCAGGAGCCCCAGTCATGTTTTCCTTAAGCAAAAGGACACTTTCTCACAAATGCCTTCACATGACTTCACATGGTACCAGAGACCTGCATTTGCTTCTAGGAGGTTGCAGATGAAGGCCATTGCAAACTCTCACAGTGGTTTATCAAATACAATGACCTGCCTGGTGACAGTGAAACTCTTATGAGCCCACGAGAGGGTGCTGTGACACTCAGCTGTGGCTGGGCTGGCACAGAGAACCAAATCCATTTCCCTGCCTCATGTCTGTGAGGAACAGATGCCCCCACTGTGAATGAGACCCTGCCACTGAGCTGTCCAGAGATGGCCATCCTCACGGAGGATGAGGATAAAGGACAATGCCTGAGGAGACCTCATCTGTCTCTTTTATCTTTTCATATTTTTGACAGTGGACAAATCACTGCCTAGGAATCCCCAACTACCTTAGTCTCATCTGTGAATGACCAAGAGGTTTTACAAAACACTTAAGATTTTGACCTCACAAATGCCCACAACCACTTACCATAGGGATTCAACATTAAGCAAAGATACTGTTCGTTGGAAGAGAGGTCCTGCCCACTGTTGTTTCTCACTTATATGCTCATCTTCCTTACCTCATGGTAACATAACCACCTTGATTCCTGCTTCCGTCTTCAGGAAGGCTGAGGTGACTTGAAGGGCATTACCCTGACATCGTTTTTCTTAGCAATAAGATGTGGACATTTCCCTAGTCCTACACACCCAAAGTTGAATCAGAATCAGGATTGAGGAGGCTGATGAGAGTTGAAGGTGTTTTCCTGTACACGATGGTTTATTACCAATAAGGATGGGTCAGAGTCCTCGAAATTCCAGAACGTTTTCATTAATGCTTCCTACTCGTGAAAGATGATGTACATTGGTCTTTCCCTGTACAGTGTGGTAACTCAGAGAAAAGTGCTTAGCCCTTTCGTCAGACTTCCACGAGCACTTTGGGGTTGGCTTCCATATTCACAAAGGATGATGTTAGGGCTAAGAGGGTTCCTGTACACTGTTATTTCTTTCAGATAAGTGTATGGCATTTTTGTTACATTGCCAGAGCCTCTTAGCGCCGGGCTTGCCGGCCTCCTGTGGAAGAACCCTAACCCGAGGTCGGCCCCCGAGGGACCCCTCCCAAGGAGCCTGGCACCACAATGCCGGGGATTTGGGACCCCCGAGCCCCAGTGCTGGACTCACTCTGCCACCCCGCAAGCACCCAGGGCGCTACGGGTGTTGCCAGTCATTCAAGAAGGGAGAACGGGCAAGGCCCTCCGATCCCCCTGTGACCTTCAAAGGCCCCTGTGCAAAAACTCTGGCTCTTTCGCTCCTGCTCCCCAGCGCCCTAACCTCGGCCCACCCGTCCTCTCGCGGCAGAGCTGGCGGATCGGGCCTGCGGGCTTCCTGGGGGCTAACCCTATGCCAAGTTGCCCCCGAAGGGCCCCTCCCAAGTGGCCTGGCGCTGCATGCCAGGGATTGGGGACCCCCAAGTCCCACCGCCGGATGCACCGTGCCACCCTGCCGCCACATGGGGCACTAGGGGCGTCACCAGTCCTTCAGGGCGACAGAACGGGCAGGACCCTCCAAGCCTCCTGCGACCTTCGAAGGCACCCCAAGCCAAAGCGTAAATGCTCTGGCCCATGCCCCCACTCGCCAGCTACCTCACCTCAACCCACACCTCCATTCACCGCACATGGGCGGAACGAGCCTGGCAGCCTCCTGGGGGCTAACCCTAACCCTAGGTCTGCCACCGAGGGGCCCGTCCCAAGGGGCCTGAGGCTGCAATGCCGGGTATTAGGGAGCCCCGATCCCCAGCGCCGGAGTCTCCCTGCCGCCCCATCACCACCCGGGCCGCTAGGGGTGCCGCTGGTCATTCAGGGCGGTAGAACGGGCAGGGCCCTCTGAACCCGTGGCGAACTTCGAAGGCCCCCCCATCCAAAACGCTGGAGCCCACGCTCCTGCTCCTCAGCGCCCTCACCTCGGCCCACCCCTCCGCTCGCCACAGAGCCGGCGGATGAGGCCTGCACTCCTCCTGGTGGCTACACAGAACCCTAGGTTGTCCCCTTAGGTGCCCCTCCGAAGGGGCCTGGCACCGCAATGCCTGGGATTGGGGACCCCCGAGCCCCAGCGCCGGACTCACCATGTCGCCCCCCCGCCACCCGGGCCGCTAGGAGCACCGTCGGTCATTCAGGGAGGGAGAACGGGCACATTCCTCCGAGCCCCTGGTGACATTCGAAGGCCCCCAGTGCCAAAATGCTTGGGCCCATGCTCCCGCTCGCCTGCGCCCTCACCTCGGTCCGCCCCTCCACTCGCTGTAGAGCCAGTGGATCTGGACTGCAGCCCTCCTGGGTGTTACCCTAACCATTGGTGGGCCCCCGAGGGGCCCATCCAGGTTCCTATTGCCGCAACACCAGGGATTGGGGAATCCCGAGCCCAAGCGCCGGACTCACCCTCCCGCCCTACCGCCACCTGGGCCGCTAGGGGCGCCACCGTTCATTCAGGGAGGGAGAACAGGCAGGGCCCTCCTAGCGACCTGCGACCTTCGAAGGCCCCCCGCACCAAAATGCTTGGCCCCACGCTCCCGCTGGCCAGCGCCCTTACCTCGGCCCTCCCCTCCGCTTGCCGCACAGCTGGCGGATCGGGCCTTTGGGCCTTCTGGGGGCTAACCCTAAACCTATGTCGGCCCCCTAGTGGCCCCTCCCAAGGGGCCTGGTGCCGCAACGACGGGGAAAGGGGACTCCTGAGCCCCAGCGCCGGACTCACCATGCCCCCCGCTGCCACCCGCGTCACTATGGGCACCGCCGGTCATTCAGGGCGGGAGAATGGGCAGGGCCATCCGAGCCACCGGTGACATTTGAAGGCCCCCCGTGCCAAAATGCTTCGGCCCACGCTTCTGCTCACCAGTGCCCTCACCTCGGCCAGCCCCTCCGCAAGCCGCACAACCAGCAGATCGGGCCTGGCGGCCTCCTGGGGTCTAACCCTAACCCTAGGTTGGCTGTCAAGGGGCCCCTCCGAAGGGGTCTGGCACCAACACGCTGGGGATTGGGGACCCCCGAACACCAACGCCGGACTCACCCTGCTGCCCTGCCGAGACCCGGCCCGCTAGGGTCGCCATCCTCATTCAGAGTGGGAGAACTTGCAGGGCCCTCCGTGCCCCCTGCGACCTTCGAAGGCAACCCACGCCAAAATGCTAGGGCCCACGCTCCCGCTCACCATTGCCCTCACCTGGGACCCACCCTCCGCTCGCCACACAGCCGTCAGATCGGGCCTGCCAGCCTCCTGGGGGCTAACCCTAACCCTAGTTCAGCCCCTGAGGAGCCCCTCCCAAGGGGACTGGCGCCATCACGCCGGGGATTGGGGACAATCCAGCCCCAGTGCTGGACTTTCACTGCCACCCCGCCGCCACCCGGGTTGCTAGGGGCGCTGCCGGTCCTTCGGGGCAGGAGAAGGGGTAGGGCCCTCTGAGCCCCCCGTGACCTTCGAAGGCCCCCTGTGCCAAAAGGCTTGGGCCCACGCTCCCGCTCACCATTGCCCTCACCTCAGCCCACCCCTCCGCTCGAACACACAGCTGGCGGATAGGGCCTGCTGGGCTCCTGGGGGCTAACCCTAAACCTAGGTCGGCCCCCGAGGGGCCCTTTCCAAGGGTCCTGGCTCCGCCACGCCGGGGATTGGGGACCCACGAGCATGAGCACCAGACTCACCCAGCCGCCCCACCGCCACCCGGGCTGCTAGGGGCACCGCCACTCATTTAGGGCGGGAGAAGGGGCATGGATCTCTGAGCCCCCGGCGACTTTCGAAGGCCCCCCACGCCAAAACGCTTGGGCCCACGCTCCCGCTCGCCAGCACCCTCACCTCTGCCCACCACTCCTCTCGCCGCACAGCTGGCAGAATGGGCCTGCCGGCCTCCTTTGGGCTAACCCTAACCCTAGGTAGGCCCCCAAGGTACCACTCCCAAGTGCCTGGCGACACCACGCTGGGGATTGGGGACCCACGAGCCCTAGCTCCAGACTCACCCTGCCACCCCGCCATGACCCGGCCCGGTAGGGGCAACGTCCTCACAGGGCGAGAGAATAGGCAGGGCCCTCTGAGCCCCCGGTGACCTTCGAAGGCTCCCCGCGCCAAAACGCTTGGGCCCACACTCCCACTCGCCAACGCATTCACGTCGGCCCGCCCCTCCGCTCAATGCACAGCCAGCGGATCAGGCCGCCGGACTCCTGGGGGTAACCCTAAAGCTAGGCAGGAACCAGAGGGGCCCCTCCCAAGGGGCCTGGCGCCACCAAGCCTGGGACTAGGACCATAGGCCCCATCGCCAGACTCACCCTGCCTCCCTGCTGCCACTCGGGCCACTAGGGGCGCCGCTGGTCATTCAGGGCGCAAGAATGGACAGGGTCCTCCGAGCCACTGGCGACCTTCGAAGGCTCTCCGCGCCAAAACCCTGGTGCCCACGCTCCCGCTCCCCAGCGCCCTCACCTTGGCCCGCCCCTCTGCTCCCTGCACAGAGGGCGGATCCGGCCTGCCGGCCTTGTGTGGGCTAACCCTAACCATAGGTCGGCCCTCCAGGGTCCCTCCCAAGGATTCTGGTGCCTATACGCCAGGGATCTGGGACCCCAAGCCCCAGAACCAGACTCACGCTGCCGCAACGCCGCCACCTGGGCCGCTAGGGGCGTGGCCGCTCATTCAGGGCGGGAGAATGGACAGGGCCCTGGAGAAACCGGCGACATTTGAAGCCTCCCGCGCCAAAATGCAGGGGCCCATGCTCCCACTCACCAGCGCCTTTACCTCGGCCCGCCCACCTCTTGCCACCCAGCCAGAGGATTGGGCCTGCTGGCCTCCTGGGTGCTAACTCTGACCCTAGGTCGGCCCATGAGAAGCCCCTCCCAAGAGGCCTGGCCCTACAATGCTGGGGATTGGGGATCCCTGAGCCGCAGCTCAGGACTCACCCTGCAGCCCCACTGCCAATGGAGCCGCTAGGGGCGCCACTGGTTATTCAGGGCAGGAGAATGGGCAGGGCCTTTCCAGACATGGCAACATTCGAAGGCCCAGGGTGCCAAAACGCTGGGGCCCATGCTCCCGCTCTGCATCCCCCTCAACTCAGCCCACACCTCCACTCCTCGCACAGCCGGCGGATCGGGCCTGCCAGCCTCCTGGGCACTAACCCTAACCCTACGACGGCCCCTGAGGGTCCCTTCCTAAGGAGTCTTGCAGCGCAATGCCGGGGATTGGCGACCCCCAAGCCCCAGGGCCGAGTGCACCCTGCCACCCTGCCCCACAGGGCCCGCTAGGGGCGCCGCCATTCATTCTGGGTGGGCGAACTGGCAGGGGCCTCCGAACCCCCGCCCACCTTCGATGGCGCCCAGAACCAAAATGCTTGTGCCCAGGCTCATGTTCACCAGCGTCCTCACCTCGGCCCAACTCTCCGCTCCACGCACAGGCGGTGTATAGGGCCTGCCAGCCTCCTGGGTGCTAACCGTAACTGTAGGTCGGCCCCCGAGGGGCCCTTCTCAAGTGGCCTGGCGCCCCAACGCCGGGGATGGGGCAACTGAGCCCAAGTGCTGGACTCACCCTGCTGCCCTTCACCACCTGAGCCACTAGGGGCCCCGCTGGTCATTCAGAGCGGGTGAATGGGCAGGTCCCTCCAAGCCACCACCGACCTTCGAAGGCCCCCCACGCTAAAACGCTTGGGCTCATGCTCAGGCTCGCCAGCGCCCTCACCTCGGCCCACCCTGCCGTGTGCCGCACAGACGCTGATCGGGTCCACCGGTCTCCGGGGGGCTAACTGTAACCCTAGATCGACCCCCGAGGGGCCCATCCCAAGGGGCCTGGCGTTGCAACGCCGGGGATTGGGGACCCTGAGCCTCAGCACCCGACTCACCCTGCCACCCAGCCGCCACCCAGGGGCTTGGGGTGCTGCCATTCAATCAGGGCGGGAGAACGGGCAGGGCCCTCCGAGACACGGTGAACTTCGAATCCCCCCCGCTCAAAACGCCCGAGCCCACGCTCCCAAACACCAGTGCCCTCACCTGGGTCCGCCACTCCACTCTCCACACAGCTGGCGAATAGGACCTGCCGAGATCCTAGGGGGTAAACCTAAACCTAAGTTGTCATCCAAGGGGCCCCTCCCAAGGGGCCTGGTGCCGCATCGCTGGGGATTGGAGATACCTGAGCCGCAGGGCCTGACTCACCCTGCCACCCCTCACGACCCGGGCTACTAGGGGCGCCACCGTTCGTGCAGGGTGGGAGAACGGGCAGAGCCCTTTGAACCCCCGCCGACCTTTGAAGGTGTTCTGAACCAAAACGCTTGGGCCCAGGCTCATGATCACCAGCATCCTCACCTTGGCCCAACTCTCCCCTTGATTCAGACCCATTGGATAGGGCCTGCCGGGCTCTTGGTTCTAATGAAAACCCTAGGTCGGCCCCGTGGGGCACATCCCAAGGGGCCTGGCTCTGCAACGCTGGGGATTGGTGACTCAGACCCCAGAGCCAGACTCACCCTGCCGCACTGTCGCCACCCAGGCCTCTAGGGGCACCGCCGGTCATTCAGGGCGAGAGAAGGGAAGGGCCTTCGGAGTCCCCGGTGACCTTCAAAGGCTCACCTCGCCAAAATGCTGGTGCCCACGCTCCCGCTCCCCAGCGCCCTCACCTCGGCCCGCCCCTCCGTTTGCTGCAGAGCCAGTGGATAGTGCCTGCCGGGCTCCTGGGGGCTAACTGAAAACCTAGGTCAGCCCTGTGGGGCACATCCCAAGGGTTCTGGCTCTGCAATGCTTGGGATTGGTGACTCAGAGCCCCAGAGCCGGACTCACCCTTCCACACTGTCGCCACCTGGGCAGCTAGGGGCGCCGCCGGTCATTCAGAGTGAGAGAAGTGGCAGGTCCTTCCGAGTTCCCGGTGACCTTCAAAGGCTCCTGGAGCCAAAACACTGGTGCCCATGCTTCCACTCCCCAGCGCCCTCACCTCGGCCCGCCCCTCCGCTCCCCGCACAGCAGGCGGATCGGGCCTGCCAGCCACCTGGGGGCTAACCCTAACCCTAGGTCGGACCCGAGGGGCCCCTCCCAAGGGGCCTGACGCCACAATGCCGGGGATTGGGGACCCCAAGCCTCAGCACCTGACTCACCTGCCGCCCAGCCGACAATCGGGGGCTTGGGGTACTGCCGTTCATTCAGGGCAGGAGAACGGGCAGGGCCCTCCGAGACATGGGGACCTTCAAAGGCCCCCCAGGCCAAAACGCCCAGGCCCACCCTCCCAATCACCAGCGCCCTCACCTAGGTCTGCCACTCTGCTCTCCACACAGCTGGCGAATAGGGCCTGTTTGCCTCCTAGGGGCTAAACCTAACTCTAGGTTGGCCCCCGAAGGGCCCCTCCCAAGGGGCCTGGTGCCGCAACGCCAGGGATTGGGGACCCCCAAGCCCCAGCGCCCGATGCACCCTGCCGCCCCTCCCCACCTGGGCCGCTAGGGGCGCCGCTGTTCATTCACCTTGGAAGGATGGACAGGGCCCTCCGAATCCCCGCCAATTTTCAAAGGCGCCCCAAATCAAAACACTTGGGCCCAGGCTCATATTCACCAGCACCCTCACCTCAGCCCAACTCTCTTCTCGATGCCCAGGTGGTGTATCGGGCTTGCCAGCCTCCTGGGGGCTAACCCTAACCATAGTTCGGCCCCCGAGGGGCACTTCCCAGGGGCCTGGAGTCACAACGCTGCGGATGGGGACCCCGAGCCCTAGTGCCGGTCTCACCCTGCTGCCCTTCAGCCACCCGAGCCGCTAGAGACCACTGGTCAATCAGGGTGGGAGAATGGGCAGGGCCCCCGGAATCCCCGCTGACCTTCAAAGACCCCCCGCGCAAAAAAATTGGCTCCATTCCTCCTGCTCCCCAGCGCCCTCAGCCAGGCCAGCCCCTCCGCTTGCTGCAGAGCCAGTGGATAGTGCCTGCCAGGCTCCTGGGGGCTAACTGAAATCCTGGGTAGGACCCGTGGGGCACAACCCAAGGGGCCTGGCTCTGCAACGCTGGGGATTGGTGACTCAGAGCCACAGAGCCAGACTCACCCTGCAGCACCATCACCACCCGGGCAGCTTGGGGCACCGCCGCTCATTCAGGGCGGGAGAAGGGACAGGGACCTGGAGAAACTGGCGATATTTGAAGCCTCCTGCGCCAAAATGCAGGGGCCCAAGCTCCCGATCGCCAGCGCCTTTACCTCGGGCCGCCCACCTCTCGCCGCCCAGCCAGAGGATTGGGCCTGCTGGCCTCCTGGGTGCTAACTCTAAACCTAGGTCCGCCCACGAGGAGCCCCTCCCAAGAGGCCTGGCCCCGCAACGCTGGGGATTGGGGATCCCCGAGCCGCAGCATGGACTCACCCTGCCGCTCCACCGCCAAGGGAGCTGCTAAGGGCGCCGCTGCTTATTCAGGGAAGGAGAACGGGCAGGGCCCTCCGAGCCATGGCATCAGTCAAACGCCCAGGGCGCCAAAACGCTGGGGCCCACGCTCCCGCTCGCCATCGCCCTCAACTCGGCCTGCATCTCCACTCCTCGCACAGCCGGCGGATCGGGCCTGCAGGCCTCCTGGGCGCTAACCCTAACCCTAGGACGGCCCCGAGCGTCGCTTTCTAAGGGGCCTGGCGCCACAACGCCGGGGATTGGGAACCCCCAAGCCCCAGCGCTGGATGCACCCTGCCGCCCCGCCCCACACGTGCCACTAGGGGCGCCGCCATTCATTCAGGGTGGGAGAAAGGGCAGGGTCCTTCGAACCCCCGCCGACCTTCGAAGGCGCCCCGAACCAAAAGGCTTGGGCCCAGGCTCATGTTCACCAGCACCCACACCGCGGCCCAACTCTCCACTCGACGCACAGGCGGTGTATCGGGCCTGCTGGCCTCCTGGAGGCTAACCCTAACAATAGGTCGGCCACCGAGGGGCCCTTCACAAGGGGCCTGGCGTCGCAACGCTGTGGATGGGGATCCCGAGCTCACGTGCCGCACTCACCCTGCTGCCCTTCAGCCACCCGAGCCACTACAGGCCCCGCCGGTCAATCAGGGCAAGAGATCGGGCAGGGACCTCCAAGCCCACGCTGACCTTTGAAGGCTCCCCGCGCAAAAACGTTCCTTGGCTCCCAGGATCCTGCTCGCCCGCGCCCTCACCTAGGCCCACCCCACCGCTTGCTTCAGAGCCGGTGGATAGGGCCTGCCGGGCTCCTGGCAGCTAACCAAAACCCTAGGTCGGGCCTGAGGGGACATCCCAAGGGGCCTGGCTCTGCAATGCTGGGGATTGGTGACTCAGAGCCCCAGAGCCAGACTCACCCTGCCGCACTGTCCCCACCTGGGCCGCTAGGGGCGCCGCGGGTCATAGAGGGCTAGAGAAGGGCAGGGCCTTCTGAGTCCCTGGTGACCTTCAAAGGCTCCCCTTGCCAAAACGCTGGTGCCCACACTCCCGCTCCCCAGCGCCTTCACCTCGGGCCGCACCTCAGCTCGCCGCACAGTGTGCAGTTGGGCCTGATGGTCTCCTGGGGGCTAACCCTAACCCTAGGTCGGCCCCCCAGGGGCCCCTCCGAAGGGTTTTGGTACCACTACGCCAGGGATCTGGAACCCCAAGCCCCAAAGCCAGACTCACCCTCCCACAACGCTGCCACCCGGGCCGCGAGGGGCGCCGCCTGTCCTTCAGGGCGGGAGAACTGACAGGGCCCCGGAGAAACCGGTGACATTTGAAGCCTCCCACCCCAAAATGCAGGGGCCCACAATCCCGCACCCCAGCGCCTTTACCTCGGCCCGCCCACCTCTCACCGCCCAGCCAGAGGATCTGGCCTGCCGGCCTTATGGGGGCTAACTCTAACGTTGGGTCGGCACATGAGGAGCCCCTCCCAAGGGGCCTGGCACCACAACGCCTGGGATTGGGGATCCCCGAGACGCAGCCTGGGATTCACCCTGCCGCCCCACCGCCAAAGGAGCCCCTAGGGGCGTTGCTGGGTATTCAGGGCAGGAGAAAGGGCAGGGCCCTCCGAGCCATGGCAACATTCAAAGGCCCAGGACGCCAAAACGCTGGGGCCCACGCTCCCGCTCGCCATCGCCCTCAACTCGGGCTGCATCTCCACTCCTCGCACAGCAGGCGGATCGGGCCTGCAGGCCTCCTGGGCACTAACCCTAACCCTAGGATGGCCCCGAGGGTCGCTTCCTAAGGGGCCTGGCGCGACAACTCAGGGGATTGGGAACCCCCAAGCCCCAGCGCTGGATACACCCTGCCGCCCCGCCCCACACTAGCCGCTAGGGGCGCCGCAATTCATTCAGGGTGGGAGAACGGGCAGGGCCCTTCGAACCCCCGCCGACCTTCGAAGGCGCCTCGAACCAAAAGGCTTGGGCCCGGGCTCATGTTCACCAGCACACTCACCTCGGCCCAACTCTCCGCTGGATGCACAGGCGGTGTATCGGGCCTGCTGGCCTCCTGGGGGCTAACCCTAACTGTAGGTCGGCCACAGAGGGGCCCTTCCCAAGTGGCCTGGCGCCACAACGCCGGGAATACGGACCCCAACCCAAGTGCCGGACTCACCCTGCTGCCCTTCAGGCACCGGAGCCTCTAGGGGCCCCGCCGGTCACTCAGAGCGGGAGAACGGGCAGGTCCCTCCGAGCCCCCATCGACCTTCGAAGGCCCCCCACACTAAAACGCTTGGGCTCACGCTCAGTCTCGCCGCGACCTCACCTTGGCCTAACCCTCCGCGTGCCACACAGCCGCAGATCGGGTCCACCGGTCTCCTGGGGGCTAACCGTAACCCTAGATAGACCCCCGAGGGGCCCCTCCCAAGGGATCTGGCGCCGAAACACTGGGGATTGGGGACCCCTGAGCCTCAGCACTGGACTCACCCTGCCACCCAGCCGCCACCCGGGGGCTTGGGGTGGTGCCGCTCATTCAGGGCGGGAGCACGGGCAGGGCCCTCCAAGACACAGCGACCTTCAAAGGCCCCCCGCGCCAAAACACCCGGGCCCACGCTCCCGCTCACCAGTGCCCTCACCTCGGTCCGCCACTCCAGTCTCCACACAGCTGGCGAATAGGGCCTGCCGGCATCCTAGGGGCTAAACCTAACCCTAGGTCAGCCTCCGAGGGGCCCCTCCCAAGGGGCCTGGCGCCGCAACGCGGTGGACTGGGGACCCCTGAGCCCTATGCCCGGACTTACATGCTGCCCCGCCGCCACCTGGGCTGCTAGGGGCGCCGCCGGTCATTCAGGGAGGAGAATGGGCAGGGCCCGCCGAGTCCCCGGACACATTCGAAGGCCCCCGGTGCCAAAACGCTTGGGCCCAGGCTCTTGCTCGCCAGCGCCCTCACCTTGGCCTGCCCCTCCGCTCCACGCACAGCAGGCGGATCCCGCCTGCCGGCCTCCCGGGTGCTAATCCTAACCCTAGGTTGGCCACCCAGGGGCCCTTCCAAGGATCCTGGTGCCGCTTCGCCGGGGATCGGGAACCTCAAGCCCCAGAGCCACACTCACCCTACCGCAACGCCGCCACACGGGCCGCTAGGAGCACTGCGGGTCATTCAGGGCGAGAGAAGGGGCAGGGCCTTCTGAGCCCCCGGTGGCCTTCAAAGGCTCCCCGTGGCCAAACGCTGGTGCCCACGCTCCCGCTCCCCAAAGCCCTCACCTCGGACCCGCCCTCCGCTCCGCGGACAGTGGCCGGATCCCACCTGCCGGCCTCCTGAGGGCTAACCCTAACCCTAGGTCAGCCACCCAGGGGCCCCTCACAAGGGTCCTGGTGCCGCTACACTGGGGATCAGGGACCCCAAGACCCAGAGCCAGAATCACCCTGCCGCAACGTCGCCACCCGGGCTCCAGTGGCGCCGCCCGTCATTCAGGGCGGGAGAAGGGACAGGGCCCTGGAGAAACTGGCGATATTTGAAGCCTCCTGCACCAAAATGCAGGGGCCCACGCTCCCGATCGCCAGCGCCTTTACCTCGGGCCGCCCACCTCTCGCCGCCCAGCCAGAGGATTGGGCCTGCTGGCCTCCTGGGTGCTAACTCTAAACCTAGGTCTGCCCACGAGGAGCCCCTCCCAAGGGGCCTGGCACCACAACGCCGGGGATTGGGGATCCCCGAGCTGCAGCCTGGGATTCACCCTGCCGCCATACCGCCAACGGAGCCGCTAGGGGCGTTGCTGGGGATTCAGGGCAGGAGAAAGGGCAGGGCCCTCCGAGCCATGGCAACATTCAAAGGCCCAGGACGCCAAAACGCTGGGGCCCACGCTCCCGCTCCCCAGCGCCTTCACCTCGGGCCGCACCTCAGCTCGCCGCACAGTGTGCGGTTGGGCCTGACGGTCTCCTGGGGGCTAACCCTAACCCTAGCTCAGCCACCCAGGGGCCACTCCCAAGGGTCCTGGTGCCGCTACACTGGGGATCAGGGACCCCAAGACCCAGAGCCAGACTCACCCTGCCGCAACGTTGCCACCCGGGCCGCTAGTGGCGCCGCCCGTCATTCAGGGCGGGAGAACTGACAGGGCCCTGGAGAAACCGGCGATATTTGAAGCCTCCTGCGCCAAAATGCAGGGGCCCACGCTCCCGATCGCCAGCGCCTTTACCTCGGGCCGCCCACCTCTCGCCGCCCAGCCAGAGGATTGGGCCTGCTGGCCTCCTGGGTGCTAACTCTAAACCTAGGTCCGCCCACGAGGAGCCCCTCCCAAGAGGCCTGGCCCCACAACGCTGGGGATTGGGGATCCCCGAGCCGCAGCATGGACTCACCCTGCCGCTCCACCGCCAAGGGAGCTGCTAAGGGCGCCGCTGGTTATTCAGGGCAGGAGAACGGGCAGGGCCCTTTGAGCCATGGCAACAGCCGAAGGCCCAGGGCGCCAAAACGCTGGGGACCACGCTCCCGCTCTGCATCACCCTCAACTCGGCCCGCACCTCCGCTCTTCGCAGAGCCAGCGACTCGGGCCTGCCAGCCTCCTGGGAGCTAAGCCTAACCCTAGGACAGCCCCTGAAGGTCCCTTCCTAAGGGGCCTGGCGCCGCAACGCCAGGGATTGGGAGCCCCCAAGCCCCAGCGCCGGATGCACGCTGCCACCCCAACCCATACAGGCCGCTAGGGGTGCCGCCATTCATTCAGGGTGGGAGGACGGGCAGGGCCCTTCGAACCCCCGCCGACCTTCGAAGGCGCCCCGAACCAAAAGGCTTGGGCCCGGGCTCATGTTCACCAGCACCCTCACCTCGGCCCAACTCTCCGCTCGACGCACAGGCGGTGTATCGGGCCTGCTGGCCTCCTGGAGGCTAACCCTAACCATAGGTCGGCCACCGAGGGGCCCTTCCCAAGGGGCCTGGCGTCGCAACGCTGGGGATGGGGACCCCGAGCTCACGTGCCGCACTCACCCTGCTGCCCTTCAGCCACCCGAGCCGCTAGAGGCCCCGCCGGTCAATCAGGGCAAGAGATCGGGCAGGGCCCTCCGAGCCCACGCTGACCTTTGAAGGCTCCCCGCGCAAAAACGTTGGCTCCCAGGATCCTGCTCGCCAGCGCCCTCACCTAGGCCCACCCCACCGCTTGCTTCAGAGCCGGTGGATAGGGCCTGCCGGGCTCCTGGCAGCTAACCAAAACCCTGGGTGGGCCCTGAGGGGACATCGCAAGCGGCCTGGCTCTGCAATGCTGGGAATTGGTGACTCAGAGCCCCAGAGCCAGACTCACCCTGCCGCACTGTCCCCACCTGGGCCGCTAGGGGCGCCGCGGGTCATAGAGGGCGAGAGAAGGGCAGGGCCTTCTGAGTCCCCGGTGACCTTCAAAGGCTCCCCGTGCCAAAACGCTGGTGCCCAGGATCCCTCTCCCCAGCGCCTTCACCTCGGGCCTCACCTCAGCTCGCCGCACAGTGTGCGGTTGGGCCTGATGGTCTCCTGGGGGCTAACCCTAACCCTAGGTCGGCCCTGCAGGGGCCCCTCTGAAGGGTTTTGGTGCCACTAAGCCAGGGTTCTGGAAGCCCAAGCCCCAAAGCCAGACTCACCCTCCCACAACGCTGCCACCCGGGCCGCGAGGGGCGCCTCCGGTCCTTCAGGGCAGGAGAACTGACAGGGCCCCGGAGAAACCGGTGACATTTGAAGCCTCCCACCCCAAAATGCAGGGGCCCACAATCCCGCACCCCAGCGCCTTTACCTCGGCCCGCCCACCTCTCACCGCCCAGCCAGAGGATCTGGCCTGCCGGCCTTATGGGGGCTAACTCTAACCCTGGGTCGGCCCACGAGGAGCCCCTCCCAAGGGGCCTGGCACCACAAAGCCGGGGATTGGGGATCCCCGAGCCACAGCCTGGGATTCACCCTGCCGCCCCACCGCCAACTGAGCCGCTAGGGGCGTTGCTGGGTATTCAGGGCAGGAGAAAGGGCAGGGCCCTCCGAGCCATGGCAACATTCAAAGGCCCAGGACGCCAAAACGCTGGGGCCCACGCTCCCGCTCACCATCGCCCTCAACTCGGCCTGCATCTCCACTCCTCGCACAGCCGGTGGATCGGGCCTGCAGGCCTCCTGGGCGCTAACCCTAACCCTAGGACTGCCCCGAGCATCGCTTCCTAAGGGGCCTGGCGCCGCAACACCTGGGATTGGGAATCCCCAAGCCCCAGCACTGGATGCACCCTGCGGCCCCGGCCCACACGTGCCGCTAGGGGCGCCACCATTCATTCAGGGTGGGAGAAGGGGCAGGGCCCTTAGAACCCTCGCTGACCTTCGAACGCGCCCCGAACCAAAAGGCTTGGGCCCAGGCTCATGTTCACCAGCACCCTCACCGCGGCACAACTCTCCGCTCGACGCACAGGCGGTGTATCGGGCCTGCTGGCCTCCTGGAGGCTAACCCAAACATAGGTTGGCCACCGCGGGGCACTTCCCAAGGGGCCTGGCGTCGCAACGCTGGGGATGGGGACCCCGAGCTCACGTGCCGCACTCACCCTGCTGCCCTTCAGCCACCCGAGCCACTAGAGGCCCCGCCGGTCAATCAGGGCAAGAGATCGGGCAGGGCCCTCCGAGCCCACGCTGACCTTTGAAGGCTCCCCGCGCAAAAACGTTGGCTCCCAGGATCCTGCTCGCCAGCGCCCTCACCTAGGCCCACCCCACCGCTTGCTTCAGAGCCGGTGGATAGGGCCTGCCGGGCTCCTGGCAGCTAACCAAAACCCTAGGTCGGACCTGAGGGGACATCTCAAGCGGCCTGGCTCTGCAATGCTGGGGATTGGTGACTCAGAGCCCCAGAGCCATACTCACCCTGCCGCACTGTCCCCCCTGGGCCGCTAGAGGCGCCGCGGGTCATAGAGGGCGAGAGAAGGGCAGGGCCTTCTGAGTCCCCGGTGACCTTCAAAGGCTCCCCGTGCCAACACGCTGGTGCCCACAGTCCCGCTCCCCAGCGCCTTCACCTCGGGCCGCACCTCAGCTCGCCGCACAGTGTGCGGTTGGGCCTGACGGTCTCCTGGGGGCTAACCCTAACCCTAGGTCAGCCACCCAGGGGCCACTCCCAAGGGTCCTGGTGCCGCTACACTGGGGATCAGGGACCCCAAGACCCAGAGCCAGACTCACCCTGCCGCAACGTTGCCACCCGGGCCGCTAGTGGCGCCGCCCGTCATTCAGGGCGGGAGAACTGACAGGGCCCTGGAGAAACCGGCGATATTTGAAGCCTCCTGCGCCAAAATGCAGGGGCCCAAGCTCCCGATCGCCAGCGCCTTTACCTCGGGCCGCCCACCTCTCGCCGCCCAGCCAGAGGATTGGGCCTGTTGGCCTCCTGGGTGCTAACTCTAACCCTAGGTCCGCCCACGAGGAGCCCCTCCCAAGAGGCCTGGCCCCGCAACGCTGGGGATTGGGGATCCCCGAGCCGCAGCATGGACTCACCCTGCCGCTCCACCGCCAAGGGAGCTGCTAAGGGCGCCGCTGGTTATTCAGGGCAGGAGAACGGGCAGGGCCCTTTGAGCCATGGCAACAGTCGAAGGCCCAGGGCGCCAAAACGCTGGGGACCACGCTCCCGCTCTGCATCACCCTCAACTCGGCCCGCACCTCCGCTCTTCGCAGAGCCAGCGACTCGGGCCTGCCAGCCTCCTGGGAGCTAAGCCTAACCCTAGGACAGCCCCTGAAGGTCCCTTCCTAAGGGGCCTGGCGCCGCAACGCCAGGGATTGGGAGCCCCCAAGCCCCAGCGCCGGATGCACGCTGCCACCCCAACCCATACAGGCCGCTAGGGGTGCCGCCATTCATTCAGGGTGGGAGGACGGGCAGGGCCCTTCGAACCCCCGCCGACCTTCGAAGGCGCCCCGAACCAAAAGGCTTGGGCCCGGGCTCATGTTCACCAGCACCCTCACCTCGGCCCAACTCTCCGCTCGACGCACAGGCGGTGTATCGGGCCTGCTGGCCTCCTGGAGGCTAACCCTAACCATAGGTCGGCCACCGAGGGGCCCTTCCCAAGGGGCCTGGCGTCGCAACGCTGGGGATGGGGACACCGAGCTCACGTGCCGCACTCACCCTGCTGCCCTTCAGCCACCCGAGCCACTAGAGGCCCCGCCGGTCAATCAGGGCAAGAGATCGGGCAGGGCCCTCCGAGCCCACGCTGACCTTTGAAGGCTCCCCGCGCAAAAACGTTGGCTCCCAGGATCCTGCTCGCCAGCGCCCTCACCTAGGCCCACCCCACCGCTTGCTTCAGAGCCGGTGGATAGGGCCTGCCGGGCTCCTGGCAGCTAACCAAAACCCTGGGTGGGCCCTGAGGGGACATCGCAAGCGGCCTGGCTCTGCAATGCTGGGAATTGGTGACTCAGAGCCCCAGAGCCGGACTCACCCTGCCGCACTGTCCCCACCTGGGCCGCTAGGGGCGCCGCGGGTCATAGAGGGCGAGAGAAGGGCAGGGCCTTCTGAGTCCCCGGTGACCTTCAAAGGCTCCCCGTGCCAAAACGCTGGTGCCCAGGATCCCTCTCCCCAGCGCCTTCACCTCGGGCCGCACCTCAGCTCGCCGCACAGTGTGCGGTTGGGCTTGACGGTCTCCTGGGGGCTAACCCTAACCCTAGGTCGGCCCCCCAAGGGGCCCCTCCGAAGGGTTTTGGTGCCACTATGCCAGGGTTCTGGAAGCCCAAGCCCCAAAGCCAGACTCACCCTCCCACAACGCTGCCACCCGGGCCGCGAGGGTGGCCTCCGGTCCTTCAGGGCGGGAGAACTGACAGGGCCCTGGAGAAACCGGCGACATTTGAAGCTTCCCACCCCAAAATGCAGGGGCCCACAATCCCGCACCCCAGCGCCTTTACCTCGGCCCGCCCACCTCTCACTGCCCAGCCAGAGGATCTGGCCTGCCGGCCTTATGGGGGCTAACTCTAACGTTGGGTCGGCACACGAGGAGCCCCTCCCTAGGGGCCTGGCACCACAAAGCCGGGGATTGGGGATCCCCGAGCCGCAGCCTGGGATTCACCCTGCGGCCCCACTGCCAACGGAGCCGCTAGGGGCGTTGCTGGGCATTCAGGGCAGGAGAAAGGGCAGGGCCCTCCGAGCCATGGCAACATTCAAAGGCCCAGGACGCCAAAACGCTGGGGCCCACGGTCCCGCTCGCCATCGCCCTCAACTCGGCCTGCATGTCCACACCTCGCACAGCCGGTGGATTGGGCCTGCAGGCCTCCTGGGCGGTAACCCTAACTCTAGGACGGCCCCGAGCGTCGCTTCCTAAGGGGCCTGGCGCCGCAACGCCGGGGATTGGGAACCCCCAAGCCCCAGCGCTGGATGCACCCTGCCGCCCCGCCCCACACGTGCCGCTAGGGGCGCCGCCATTCATTCAGGGTGGGAGAACGGGCGGGGCCCTTCGAACCCCCGCCGACCTTCGAAGGCGCCCCGAACCAAACGCCTTGGGCCCAGGCTCATGTTCACCAGCACCCTCACCGCGGCCCAACTCTCCGCTCGACGCACAGGCGGTGTATCGGGCCTGCTGGCCTCCTGGAGGCTAACCCTAACCATAGGTCGGCCACCGAGGGCCCCTTCCCAAGGGGCCTGGCGTCGCAACGCTGGGGATGGGGACCCCGAGCCCATGTGCCGGACTCACCCTGCTGCCCTTCAGCCACCCGAGCCGCTAGAGGCCCCGGCGGTCAATCAGGGCAGGAGATCAGGCAGGGCCCTCCGAGCCCACGCTGACCTTTGAAGGCTCCCCGCGCAAAAACGTTGGCTCCCAGGATCCTGCTCGCCAGCGCCCTCACCTCGGCCCGCCCCTCCGCTTGCTTCAGAGCCGGTGGATAGGGCCTGCCGGGCTCCTGGCAGCTAACCAAAACCCTACGTTGGCCCTGTGAGGACATCCCAAGGCGCCTGGCTCTGCAACGCTGGGGGTTGGTGACTCAGAGCCCCAGAGCCAGACTCACCCTGCCGCACTGTCCCACCCAGGCCGCTAGGGGCGCCGCCGGTCATAGAGGGCGAGAGAAGGGCAGGGCCTTCCAAGCCACCGGTGACCTCCAAAGGCTCCCCGCGCCAAAACGCTGGTGCCCACGCTCCCGCTCCCCAGTGCCCTCACCTCGGCCCACACCTCTGCTCGCCTCACAGCGTGCGGATTGGGCCTCACGGTCTCCTTGGGGCTAACCCTGACCCGAGGTCGGCCCCCCAGGGGCCCCTCCCAAGGGTCCTGGTGCCACTACACCGGGGATCTGGGACCCCAAGCCCCAGAGCCAGACTCACCCTCCCACAACGCTGCCACCCAGGCCGCTAGGGGCGCCGCCAGTCATTCAGGGCGGGAGAACTGACAGGGCCCTGGAGAAACCGGCGACATTTGAAGCCTCCCGCGCCAAATTGCAGGGGCCCACAATCCCACTCCCCAGCGCCTTTACCTCGGCCCGCCCACCTCTCGCCGCCCATCCAGAGGATCGGGCCTGCAGGCCTCACGGGGGCTAACTCTAACCCTAGGTCGGCCCATGAGGAGCCCCTCCCAAGGTGCCTGGCACCGCAACGCTGGAGATTGGGGATCCCCGAGCCGCAGCGTGGGATTCACCCTGCCACCCCACCGCCAACGGAGCCGCTAGGGGCGTCGCTGGTTATTCAGGGCAGGAGACCGGGCACGGCCCTCCGACCCATGGCAACATTCGAAGGCCCAGGACACCAAAACGCTGGGGACCATGCTCCCGCTTGCCATTGGCCTCAACTGGGCCCGCATCTCCACTCCTCGCACAGCTGGCGGATGGGGCCTGCCGGCCTCCTGGGCGCTAATCCTAACCCTAGGACGGCCCCTGAGGGTCCTTTCCTAAGGGGCCTGGCACCGCAACGCCAAGGATTGGGAACCCCCAAGCCCCAGCGCTGGATGCACCCTGCCGCCCCGCCCCACACGGGGCGCTAGGGGCGCCGCCATTCATTCAGGGTGGGAGAACGGGCAGGGCCCTTCGAACGCCCACCCACCTGCGAAGGCGCCCTGAACCAAAACGCTTGGGCCCAGGCTCATGTTCACCAGCACCCTCAGCTCACCCAACTCTCCCCTCGACGCACAGGTGGTGTATCGGGCCTGCTGGCCTCCTGAGGGCTAACCCTAACTGTAGGTCGGCCACGGAGGGGCCCTTCCCAAGTGGCCTGGCGCCACAACGCCGGGAATGGACACCCCAACCCAAGTGCCGGTCTCAACCTGCTGCCCTTCAGGCCCCGGAGCCTCTAGGGGCCCCACCGGTCATTCAGAGCGGGAGAACGGGCAGGTCCTTCCGAGCCCCCACCTACTTTCGAAGGCGCCCCGCACCAAAACACTTGGGCTCATGCTCAGTCTCGCCAGCGCCCTCACCTCGGCCCAACCCTCCGCGTGCTGCACAGCCGCTGATCGGGTCCACCGGCTTCCTGGGGGCTAACCGTAACCCTAGATCGACCCCCGAGGGCCCCTCCCAAGGGTCCTGGCACCGCAACACCGGGGATTGTGGACCCCTGAGCCCCAGCGCCGGACTCACCCTGCCACCCTGCCGCCACCCAGGCCGCGAGGGGTGCCGCCGGTCATTCAGGGCTGGAGAACGGGTAGGGCCCTCCGAGCCCCCACCTACATTTGAAGGCACCCCGAATCAAAACGCTTGGGCCCAGGCTCATGTTCACCAGCACCCTCAACTCGGCCCGCACCTCCGCTCCTTGCACAGCCGGCGACTCGGGCCTGCCGGCCTCCTGGGCGCTAACTAGAACCCTAGGGCGGCCCCTGAGGGTCCCTTCCTAAGGGGCCTGGCACCGCAACGCCGGGCATTGGGTACCCCCAAGCCCCAGCGCCGGATGCACGCTGCCGCCCCGCCCCACACGGGCCGCTAGTGGCGCCGCCATTCATTCGGGGAGGGAGAACTGGCAGGGCCCTCCGAACCCCCGCTGACCTTCGAAGGCGCCCAGAACCAAAACGCTTGGGTCCAGGCTCATGTTCACCAGCACCCTCACTTCGGCCCAACTGTCCTCTCGATGCACAGGTGGTGTATCGGGCCTGCGTGGCTCCTGGGGGCTAACCCTAACCATAGGTCGGCCCCCGAGGGGCCCTTCCCCAGGGGCCTGGCGTCGCAACGCTGGGGATGGGGACCCCGTGCCCAAGTGCCGGACTCACCCTGCTGCCGTTCAGCCACCCAAGCCGCTAGGGGACCACGGGTCAATCAGGACAAGAAAATGGGCAGGGACCTCCGAGCCCGCGCTGACCTTCAAAGGCCCCACGTACAAAAACCTTGGCTCCCATGCTCCTGCTCCCAGCGCCCTCACCTCGGCCCGCCCCTCCGCTTGATTCAGAGCCGGTGGATAGGGCCTGCCAGGCTCCTGGGGGCTAACCAAAACCCTAGGTGGGCCCCGTGGGGCACATCCCTAGGGGCCTGGCTCTGCAACGCTGGGGATTGGTGACTCAGAGCCCCAGAGCCGGACTCACCCTGCCGCACTATCGCCACCTGGGCCGCTAGGGGCGCCGCCGGTCATTCAGGGAGAGAGAAGGGGCAGGGACTTCTGAGCCCATGGTGACCTTCAAAGGCTCCCCGCACCAAAACGCTGGTGCCCACGCTCCCACTCCCCAGCGCCCTCACCTCGGCCTGCCCTTCTACTCGCCACACAGCGGGCAGATAGGGCCTGCTGGCCTCCTGGGGGCTAATCCGAACCCTAGGTCGGCCCCCCAGGGGCCCCTCCCAAGGGTCCTGGTGCCCTACACCAGGGATCGGGGACCCCAAGCCCCAGAGCCAGACTCACCCTGCCGCAACCCCGCCACCCACGCCACAAGGGGCGCCGCCAGTCATTCACGGCGGGAGAAGGGACAGGGCCCTGGAGAAACCGGAGACATCTGAAGCCTCCCGCGCCAAAATGCAGGGGCCCAGGCTCCCGCTCGCCAGCGCCTTTACCTATGCCCACCCACCTCTCGCCGCCCAGCCAGAGGATTGGGCCTGCCGGCCTCCTGGGTGCTAACTCTAACCCTAGGTCGGCCCACGAGGAGCCCCTCCCAAGGGGCCTGGCCCCGCAACGCTGGGGATTGGGGATCCCCGAGCCGCAGCGCGGGACTCACCCTGCCGCCCCACTGCCCACGGAGCCGCTAGGGGCGTCGCTGGTTATTCAGGGCAGGAGAAAGGGCAGGGCCCTCCGAGCCATGGCAACATTCGAAGGCCCAGGGCGCCAAAATGCTGGGGACCACCCTCCTGCTGGGCATCGCCCTCAACCTGGCCCGCACCTCCGCTCCTCGCACAGCCGGCGACTCGGGCCTGCCGGCCTCCTGGGCGCTAACCCTAACCCTAGGACAGCCCCTGAAGCTCCCTTCCTAAGGGGTCTGGAGCCAAAACGCCGGGGATTGGGGACCCCCAGGCCCCAGCGCCGGATGCACGCTGCCGCCCCGCCCCACACGGGCCGCTAGGGGCGCCGCCATTCATTCAGGGTGGGAGAACTGGAGGGCCCTCCGAACCTCTGCCGACATTCGAAGGCGCACCGAACCAAAACCCTCGGGCCCAGGCTCATGTTCACCAGCACCCTCACCTCGGCCCAGCTCTCCCCTCGACGCACAGGTGGTGTATCGGGCCTGCGGGGCTCCAGGAGGCTAACCCTAACCATAGATCGGTCCCCGAGGGGCCCTTCCCAAGGGGCCTGGCGTCGCAACGCTGGGGATGGGGACCTCGAGCCCATGTGCCGGACTCACCCTGCTGCCCTTCAGCCACCCGAGCCGCTAGAGGCCCCGCCGGTCAATCAGGGCAGGAGATCGGGCAGGGCCCTCCGAGCCCACGCTGACCTTTGAAGGCTCCCCGCGCAAAAACGTTGGCTCCCAGGATCCTGCTCGCCAGCGCCCTCACCTCGGCCCGCCCCTCCGCTTGCTTCAGAGCCGGTGGATAGGGCCTGCCGGGCTCCTGGCAGCTAACCAAAACCCTAGGTCGGCCCTGAGGGGACATCCCAAGGGGCCTGGCTCTGCTACGCTGGGGATTGGTGAGTCAGAGCCCCAGAGCCAGACTCACCCTGCCGCACTGTCCCCACCCAGGCCGCTAGGGGCGCCGCCGGTCATAGAGGGTGAGAGAAAGTCAGGGCCTTCCAAGCCACCGGTGACCTCCAAAGGCTCCCCGCCCCAAAACGCTGGTGCCCACGCTCCCACTCCCCAGTGCCCTCACCTCGGCCCACACCTCTGCTCGCCTCACAGCGTGCGGATTGGGCCTCACGGTCTCCTTGGGGCTAACCCTAACCCTAGGTCGGCCCCCCAGGGGCCCCTCCCAAGGGTCCTGGTGCCCGTACGCCTGGGATCTGGGACCCGAAGCCCCAGAGCCAGACTCACCCTCCCACAACGCTGCCACCCGGGCCGCGAGGGGCGCCGCCGGTCATTCAGGGCGGGAGAACTGACAGGGCCCTAAGGAAACCAGCAACATTTGAAGACTCCTGCGCCAAAATGCAGGGACCCATGCTTCTGCTCGCCAGAGCCTTTACCTGGGCCCGCGCACCTCTCACCGCCCAGGCATAGGATTGGGCCTGCCGGCCTCCTGGGTGCTAACTCTAACCCTAGGTCGGCCCAGGAGGAGCCCCTCTCAAGGGGCCTGGCGCCGCAACAGTGGGGATTGGGGACCCCAAGGCTCAGCACAGGACTCACCCTGGCGCCCAGCCACCACCCGGGGGCTTGGGATGCTGCCGTTCATTCAGGGTGGGAGAATGGGCAGGGCTCTCTGAGACAGGGCGACCTTCAAAGGCCCACCGCGCCAAAACGCCCGGGTCCACGCTTCCGCTCGCCAGCGCCCTCACCTCGGACCGCGTCTCCGCACACCGCACAGCCAGCCGATCAGGCCTGCTGGCCTCCTGGGGGCTAACCCTAAGCATAGGTCGGCCCCCGAGGGGCCCTTCCCAAGGGGCCTGGCATCGCAACGCTGGGGATTGGGGACCCACAAGCCCCAGCACCGGATGCACCCTGCCGCCCCGCCTCAGACGGGCCGCTAGGGGCGCCGCCATTCACTCATGGTGGGAGAACTGGCAGGGCCCTCCGAACCCCCGCCCACCTTCGAAGGCGCCCGGAACCAAAACGCTTGGGCCCAGGCTCATGTTCACCAGCACTCTCACCTCGGCCCAGCTCTCCCCTCGACGCACAGGTGGTGTATCGGGCCTGCGGGGCTCCAGGAGGCTAACCCTAACCATAGGTCGGCCCCCGAGGGGCCCTTCCCAAGGGGCCTGGCGTCGCAACGCTCGGTATGGGGACCCCGAGCCCATGTGCCGGACTCACCCTGCTGCCCTTCAGCCACCCGAGCCGCTAGAGGCCCCGCCAGTCAATCAGGGCAGGAGATCGGGCAGGGCCCTCCGAGCCCACGCTGACCTTTGAAGGCTCCCTGCGCAAAAACGTTGGCTCCCAGAATACTGCTCACCAGCGCCCTCACCTCGGCCCGCCCCTCCGCTTGCTTCAGAGCCGGTGGATAGGGCCTGCCGGGCTCCTGGCAGCTAACCAAAACCCTAGGTCAGCCCTGTGGGGACATCCCAAGCGTCCTAGCTCTGCAACGCTGGGGATTGGTGACTCAGAGCCCCAGAGCCAGACTCACCCTGCCGCACTGTCCCCACCCAGGCCGCTAGGGGCGCCGCCGGTCATAGAGGGTGAGAGAAGGGCAGGGCCTTCCAAGCCACCAGTGACCTTCAAAGGCTCCCCGCGCCAAAACGCTGCTGCCCACGCTCCCGCTCCCCAGTGCCCTCACCTCAGCCCACACCTCTGCTCACCTCACAGCGTGCGGATTAGGCCTCACGGTCTCCTTGGGGTAACCCTAACCCTACGTCGGCCCCCCAGGGGCCCCTCCCAAGGGTCCTGGTGCCACTACACCGGGGATCTGGGACCCCAAGCCCCAGAGCCAGACTCACCCTCCCACAACGCTGCCACCCGGGCCACTAGGGGCGCCGCCAGTCATTTAGGGCGGGAGAACTGACAGGGCCCTGGAGAAACCAGCAACATTTGAAGCCTCCTGCGCCAAAATACAGGGACCCATGCTTCTGCTCGCCAGAGCCTTTACCTGGGCCCACGCACCTCTCGCCGCCCAGCCAGAGGATTGGGCCTGCCGGCCTCCTGGGTGCTAACTCTAACCCTAGGTCGGCCCAGGAGGAGCCCCTCCCAAGGGGCCTGACTCCGCAACAGTGGGGATTGGGGACCCCAAGGCTCAGCACAGGACTCACCCTGGCGCCCAGCCACCACCCGGGGGCTTGGGGTGCTGCCGTTCATTCAGGGTGGGAGAATGGGCAGGGCGCTCTGAGATACGGCGACCTTCAAAGGCCCACCGCGCCAAAACGCCCGGGCCCACGCTCCCGCTCGCCAGTGCCCTCACCTCGGACCACGTCTCCGCACACCGCACAGCCAGCCGATCAGGCCTGCTGGCCTCCTGGGGGCTAACCCTAAGCATAGGTCGGCCCCCGATGGGCCCTTCCCAAGGGGCCTGGCATCGCAACGCCAGGGATTGGGGACCCACAAGCCCCAGCACCGGATGCACCCTGCCGCCCCGCCTCAGACGGGCCGCCAGGGGCGCCGCCATTCACTCATGGTGGGAGAACTGCCAGGGCCCTCCGAACCCCCGCCCACCTTCGAAGGCGCCCCGAACCAAAACGCTTGGGCCCAGGCTCATGTTCACCAGCACCCTCACCTTAACCCAACTCTCCGCTCGACGCCCAGGTGGTGTACCGGGACTGCTGGCCTCCTGGGGGCTAAACCTAACTGTAGGTCGGCCCCCGAGGGGCCCTTCCCAAGTGGCCTTGTGCCGCAACGCCGGGGATGGGGACCCCAAGCCCAAGTGTGGACTCACCCTGCTGCCCTTCATCCACCCCTGCCGCTAGGGGCCCCACCGGTCATTCTGAGCGGGAGAACGGGCAGGTCCTCGGAGCCCCCGCAGACACTAACTCTTTGCTCATGCTCAGTCTCGCCAGTGCCCTCACCTCGTCCCAAACCTCTGCGTGTCGCACAGCAGCTGATCAGGTCCACCGGCCTCCTGGGGTTAACCATAACCCTACATGATCCCCAAGGGTCCCCTCCCAAGGGGCTTGGCGACGCAACGCCGGGGATTGGGGACCCCGAACCTCAGCACCTGACTCACCCTGCTGCCCAGCCGCCACCTGGGGGCCTGGGGTGTTGCCGTTCATTCAGGTCGGGAGAACAGGCAGGGCCCTTGGAGACACAGCGACCTTCGAAGGCCCCCCCCGCGCAAAAACACCCAGGCCCACCCTCCCACTCACCAGCGCCCTCTCCTCGGTCCGCCACTCCACTCTCCACACAGCTGGCGAATAGGGCCTGCTGGCCTCCTGGGGGCTAAACCTAACCCTAGGTTGCACCAGAGGGGCCTCTCCCAAGGGGCCTGGCGCCACAACGCCGGGGATTGGGGACCCCCAAGCCCCAGCGCCAGATGCACGCTGCTGCTCCGCCCCACACGGGCCGCTAGGGGCGCCACCGTTCATTCAGGGTGGGAGAAGGGGCAGGGATCTCCGAGCCCCCACCTATGTTCCAAGTCTCCCCGAATCAAAACACTTGGGCCCAGGCTCATGTTCACCAGCACCCTCAAATCGGCCCGCACCTCCGCTCCTCGCACAGCCAGCGACTCGGGCCTGCCGGCCTCCTGGGCGCTAACCCTAACCCTAGGACGGCCCCTGAGGGTCTCATCCTAAGAGGCCTGGAGCCACAACGCCTGGGATTGGGGACCCCCAAGCCCCAGCGCCGGATGCACGCTGCCGCTCCACCCCACACGGGCCGCTAGGGGCGCCGCCATTCATTCAGAGTGGGAGAACTGGCAGGGCCCTCTGAACCCCCGCCGACCTTCAAAGGCGCCCAGAACAAAAACGCTTGGGCCCAGGCTCATGTTCACCAGCACCCTCACCTCGGCCCAACTCTCCGCTCGATGCACAGGTGGTGTATCCGGCCTGCGTGGCTCCTGGGGGCTAACCCTAACCATAGGTCGGCCCCCGAGGGGCCCTTCCCAAGGGGCCTGGCGTCACAACGCTGGGGATGGGGACCCCGTGTTCAAGTGCCGGACTCACCCTGCTGCCCTTCAGGCACCCAAGCCACTAGGGGACCACCGGTCAATCAGGACAGGAGAACGGGCAGGGACCTCCGAGCCCCCGCTGACCTTCGAAGGCCCCCCACGCAAAAACGTGGGCTCCCAAGCTCCCGCTCCCCAGCACCCTCACCTTGGCCCGCCCCTCCACTCCATGCACAGCGGGCGGATCGGGCCTGCCGGCCTCCTGGGGGCTAACCCTAACCCTAGGTCGGACCCCATGGGGCCCCTCCCAAGGGTCCTGGTGCCGCAACGCTTGGGATTGGGGACCCCCGAGCCCCAGCCAGGACTCACTTTGCCGACCCGCCGCCACCCGGCTACTAGGGGCGCCGCCGTTCATTCAGGGTGGGAGAACGGGCAAGGCCCTCCTAGCCCCCAGAGACCTTCAGAGGCCCCCCGCGCCAAAATTCTTGGGCTCACATTCCAGCACGCCGGCGCCTTCACCTTGATCCAGTCCTCCGCTACCACACAGATGGTGGATCATGCCTGCTGGACTCCTGGTTGCTAACACTAACCCTAGGACGGCCCAGAGGGGCCACTCCCAAAGGGCCTTGCGCTACAACACACGGCATTGGGGACCCCCAAACCGCAGTGCCAGACTCACACTGCCACCCCGCCACCACCCGGGCTGCTAGGGGCTCCACTGGTCATTCAGGGCGGGAGAAAGAGCAGGGCCCTCCGAGCCTCTAGCGACGTTAAAAGGCCCCCGGCGCCAAAACACTGGATACCATACTCCCACTCGCCAGCACCCTCACCTCGGCCCACTCCTCCGCTCGCCGCACAGCCGGCGCATCAGTCCTGCTGGCCTACTGGGGTCTAACCCTAACCCTAAACCCTAACGCCTAACCTTAAACCCTAAACCTTAACCCCTAACCTAAACCTAACCCTAACCCCTAATCCTTACCCTAACCCTAACCTAACCCTAAACCTAACACTAACCCGGACCCTAACCCATACTCTAACCCTAACTCTAACCCGTACCCTAACCCTAACCCTAACCTGTACCCTAACCCTAACCATAACCCTAACACGTACTCTAACCCGTACCCTTAACCCGTACCCTAACCTTAACCGTAAACTGTACCCTAACCTGTAACTTAAACCATACCCTAAACCTAACCGTAACCCTAACAAGTACCCTAACCTGAACCCTAACCTTAACCCTAAATCCTGACCTTAACCCATACCCTAACTCGTACCATAACCCGTACCCTAACCCTACCCGAAACCTAACCCTAACCCATACCCTAACTGTAACCCTAAACCCTAAACCGTAACCCGTACCCTAACCCTAACCAGTACCTTTACCTTAACCTTAACCCATACCCTAACCCGTACCATAACCCATACCCTAACCCGTCCCTTATCCCTAACTCAGACACTAACCCATACCCTAACCCTAACCCGTACCCTATACCTATCCCTAACACGTTCCCTAACCCGTACCCTAACCCTAAACCTACACCGTAACCTAACCTGTACCATAACCCTAAACTGTACCCTAACCCTAATCCGTACCCTAAACCATACACAAATCGGTACGCCAACACTTACCCTAAACCGTACCCTAACCTGTACCCTAAACTGTACCCTAATGCGCACCCTAACCCGTACCCTAACCCTAACCCGTACCCTAAACCTAACCCGTACTCCAACCCTAACCCTAACCCTAAACCGAAACCCTAAACCCTAACCCATACCCTAAACCCTAATCTGTACCCTAACCCATAACCTCCAACCTGTAACCCCTAAACCCAACCCTAATCAGTACCCTCTCCTTACCCTATCCCTAACCCCTACCCTCACCCATACCCTAACCGTAACCCATACCCTAACCTTAACCCATACCCTAATCCGTACCCTAACCCCGGGGATTGGGTACACCTGAGCCCCACCACGGGACTCAGCCTGCCACCCCTCAGGAAACCATGCCCCTTGGGGCGCCACAGAGCATCCCCTGCATGAGAACTGGTAGGGCCCCCCTGAGCCCCCAGTGATCCTCGGCGACCCCCTACACCCCAACCCTGAGGCCCACGCTCATCCCGCCCCACGCCTTCCCTTCAGCTTGCCACTGAGCTCGTCGCAGAGCCGGCAGATCAGGCCTGCCGGGTTCCTGGGACCTAGACCTGACCCTAGTTCGGCTGGGTAGGGCCCCTCCCCTGGGTCCCGGTGCCGCAGCCCCAGGGACTGGGGACACCTGAGTCCCATTGCAGGACAAAGCCTGCCAGCCCGCAGGAAACCGTGCCCCTTGGGAGGCTGTGGAGCATTCAGGGTGGGAGAACCAGGAGGGCCCCCAGAGCCCCCGGCGAACTTCGGCGATCCCTAAACTCAACCTTGAAGCCCATGCTCACCCCACCCCGCACCCTCACCTCAGCCCGCGGCAGAGCTCACCACATAGTGGGCAGATCTGGCCTGCGGGGTTCCTGGGCCCCAACCATAACCCTAGTTCATCTGTGGAGGGGCCCCTCCCCAGGAGCCTGGAGCCACAGTTGCGGGGACTCAGTACACCTGAGCCCCACAGCAGGACTCAGTCTGCCACCCTCCAGGAAACCGTGCACCTTGGGAGGCCATAGAACATTCAGGGCGGGAGAACCAGGAGGGCCCTCCTGAGCCACCAGTGAACATCGGCGGCCACCCGCACCCCAACCCTGAGGCCCATGCTCACCCTCCCCACACCCTCACCTAAGCCTGTGTAGCTCGACATACAGCCAGCAGATTGGGCCTGAGGGGCTCCTGGGGCCTAACGCTAGCCCTAGCCTGGCCGCAGGTTTGGGGGTCTCCCCAGGAGCCTTACACCGCAGACCTGGGGAATTGGGATATCTGTGCCCCACCGCAGGACTCAGCTTGCCAACCGACAGGAAAACGTGCCCCTTGGGGCTCTACGGAGCCTACAGGGCACGAGAACTTGGGGAGGCCCCCGGAGCCCATCCCTACCTTTGGCAGCCCCCCCCCGTTCCCCAACCCTGAGGCCCATTCTCACCCTCGCCCATGGCCTCCTCTCAGCCCTCCACAGAGCTCGCCGCACAGCTTGCAGATTGTCCCTGCTGGGCTCCTGGACCCTAACCCTTACCCTAGGTTGGCCACAGAGGGGTCCCTCCCTAGGGTCCTGGCACCACACTCCGGGGGATTGGGGACACCCAAGCCCCACCGTAGGACTCAGCCTGCAGCCCACAGTTAACTCCACCATTTTGGGGAACAACAGAGCATTCAGGGCAAGAGAATTGGGGCACCCGCTGAGAGCCCCTTCAGGTGTACCCTGAACTTTGTGGGCCCTTCCAGATGAAACCCCAAGGCTCACACTCACCGGCCATTGTGCCGTCATGTCACTCGGCCGGGGAGTTCTCTGAGCACTGGGCAGTTCGGACCTGCTGTCTCTTGAGGCCTAACCTAACCCTGGGTCCTCAGCTGAGGGTCCCTCCCCGTTTGCATGCCTCCAAGGCACCAGGCATTGGGCTCACCTCTGCACGACTAGAGGAATCAGCCTGCCCCACGGCAGGAAACTGTCCATTTGGGGCTGTAGAAAGGATTCATTGGAAAATCGGAGGGCCCCCCTCAGCCCATCCCAGGCAACCCCCACTTTCAGAGATCTCCCCGGATCCAATTAGTAGCTTCACACTGACCTTTAAACTTGCTCTCCATGGAGATCTTTTGAAATTCTCCACACTTCCAACCAATGGCATCATCCAGCTTCAGAGCCTTACCCAGCTTTAGGTCTTGAGATGGATTAAAATGGGAAGTCACTTCACTGATGACGACGTACTGGTGACCAAAAGATACATGCAGAAATGCTTCATATCACTTGGCTTTAGGGAAATGCAAATCTAAACCCCTATAAATGCCATATAACACGAGGCCGAATATCTAAAAATAAGAAGACATGAAACTATACATGTTGGAGAGGATGTGGAGAAATGGGAACCCTCTTACACCCCTATACGAATGCAGTCCGGTACAACCACTATTGAAAATGGTACAGAGTTTCCTCAAGAAGTTATAAATATAGCTACCCTATGTCCCAGGAATTGCACTACTGGGTATTTACCCCAAAGAGACAGAGGTAGTGAAGAAGGGACACATGCACCCCAGTGTTCATAGCAGCAATATCCATAATAGACAAACTGTGGAAGGAGTGCAGATGAGCATGGATAGATGAATGGATAAAGAAGATGTGGATCATATATATAATGGAATATTACTCAGCCATCAGAAAGGATGAATACTTACCATCACACCGACCTGGGTGGAGCTGGAGGGTATTATGCTGAGTGGAATAAGTCAATGAAAGAAAGACAATGATCATATGCTTTCACTCCTATGTGGAATATCAGAAACAAGGAAGAAGACCATAGGGGAAGGAAGGGAAAATAGAATGGGAAGTCATCAGAGAGGGAGAAAACCCATGATAGACTCATAACTATCGCAAGAAACTGATGAATGTGGGAGGAGAAGTTGGGGGGGATGTAACTGGGTGAGTAGCATTAAGGAGGTCACACGATACAATGAGCACTGGGTGTTACACACAACTGAAAATTTATTGAAGACTACATTTGAAACTAATGATGTACTGTAAGTTGGCTAACTGAATTTAAATTAAAGAACAAAAGACTTCGAATAAACAATCCTAAACATTTGTATGGAACCACTAAAGATTCCGAACAGCCAGTGCAATGTGGAAAAGAAAAACAAAGCTGGAGGACTCACAATTTCAGATTTCACGTTATACTACAAAGCTGCAGTCATCCTAACAAGACAGTACGGCACAAAAATAGACACAGCGACCAAAGGAACAGGATACAAGTTCAGACAGAAACCCACAATTATGTGGTCCATGAATCTTCCACAAAGCAAGCAACGATATCAAAAGGGAAAAGGACATTCTCTACAACAAATGGTGTTGGGAAAACTAGACAGCTACGCACAAAAGAATGAAATTAGACTGCTTTCTTACACAATAAAGACAAACACAAAACAGTTTCAAGACCTCAATATGAGACCTGAATCCATAAAAATCCTACAGGAGGGAAGACAGTAACTTCTTGACATGGACCATACCAACGTTTTTCTAGACTGTGACCTGAGGCAAAGGAAATGAAAGCAAAAATAAACTATTGGGAATACAGCAAAATAAAAAGTTTCCACACGGCAGAAGAACAATGAAAATGTAAAAATAATAAGACAACCTACTCAAAGGGAGAAGATATTTGCAAAGATCATATGCAATAAAGGGATAGTGTCCAAAACATATACAACTGATACTACTCGACCCCCCAAAAAACAAATAATCCAGTTAAAAAATAGGCAGAGGACATGGACAGACATTTCTCCAAAGAAGAAATACAAATGGCCAACAGTCCCGTGAAAAGATGTTCACCATCACCCATCATCAGGAAAATGTAAATCCAAAGGACAATGAGGTAATATCTCAAACCTGTCAGAATGGCTAACATCAAAAGCACAACAAAGAGCAGGTGTTGGGAGGATGTGGATAAAGGGGAATCCTCGCAAACTGTGGGTGGGAATGCAAACTGTGGTGGCCACCGTGGAAAACAGTATGAAGGTTCCTCAAAAAATTAAATATAGAACTACCCTATGATCCAACAATCACACTACTCGTATTTACCCAAAGAATAGGAAAAGAGTAACTTAAAAGGATACGTGCACCCCTATGTTTCTTGCACCATTATTTACAATATCACAATATGGAAGCAACCCAAGTGTCTGTAGAAAAATTGACAAATGAGAGGATAGATGTGAGTATTCACACACACACACACACACACACACACACACAATGGAGTATTACTCGGCTTGAAAAAGAATGAAACCTTGCCATTTGCAGACACATGGATGGAGCTAGAGAGTATTATCCTAACTAAAATCAGTCAGTCAGAGAAAGACAAATACCATACGATGTCACTCTAATGGGGAATTTAAGAAACAAACAAAAATAAATAACTAAAAGAGAAAAAGGAGACACACCAAAATACAAACTCTTAACAATAGAGAAGAAACGGATGGTTACCAGAGAGGAGGTGGATAGAGGGATGAGTGAAATAGATGAAGGGGATTAAGAGGACGCTTTTCTTGATGACCACTGAGTAGTATATAGAATTACTGAATCACTCTATTGTACACCTGAAACGAATGTAACACTGTATGTTAGCTCTACTGGAATTAAAATAAATTTTAAACAAGATTTTTCTTTCAGGAACCTCTTTGAAAAAGCTTTTCCTGTGCAATGTGCATAAGCCCTACTTGGGAGGATTCACTCTACAATAATTATTCACTCCATGCCTCAAATTCAGATTTCACTGAGTTCTTACCATGGATTCCAGCACACGGGAGCCATGGTCCTTTTCAGTCCAGGCTCAGCACCTATGCATTCAAGATTGGAAGTAGAGACACATGTCACTTCACAGTCCAGAAAGCTATTATTGTTTCTGTTTCAGTGTGAGAGAGTCACAGACTTTGGGACAGGTTTCCGAGCAGGTTTATTATGGATCCTGGATCTCTACTTCAATGTTCATTGCCTGGATCCATTTGGGTAATAGGTTCCCTATGGATGGGCTTGCTTCCAAGCACATACATGGAAGATGCAAATGTGAGTGGGCTTGGTGCGGGACAGGAAGAAGACCAAAAACAGACAAGGGTCCGACCTCTCCCCTGATCCAGGAACTGCTACGGGAGAGGGTACGGGAGGTAGAATCCATGCAAAACTCCAAGGTCACCAGCTGAACACAGGAGGCATAAGTCAAGGGATCTGGAGATGCAGGGGTTGAAGGCTGCTCTGAGCTACCTCTGGGAGGAAGGGAGGGAAGGAATGAGAAGGAGACACTGCCTACCCCTGGCCCATGCCACCTGCCCACCAACATGCATCAGTCTATGAGCTGCCACAGCCTGGGCTCAGGATGGGCTGGCTCGGGTTCCACAATCCTCACTGGGACAGCTGGCCCCAGGGCTCAGAGACATGCTGAGGGAGATGAGAGGGAAAGCTGCCCCACCCAGGTCATCCCCTCCTTGACCAGACAGCCCTTCAGAACTGCTAAAAAAGAAAAAACCCACTAACGGGGTTGAAAGACATGCCATGGATGAATTAAGGCATAGAGATATGTAAAATAACATTCATTTTTAAGTTCAGAGCTGTCATCTCAGGAAGTGGGGAGAGCTTCCCTGAAGAAGACTGAGGGGAGGGCAGGCCATGCTGAAGAGGGAGACATGGCTCTACTGATTGGGGACCAGCAGCCCCCTTCCAGGGCAGGGCATCATCCTCGCATCACAGGAGATCCATGGAAGTGTTCCATCAGGGCCAGATATTTGTCTCAAGAAGGCTACCCTGGCATCGGACTGCACAGGGCACGAGGGACAAGGGCCAGATGGAGGACGGACAATACGCCGGAGGCCATGGGGCAAGAGCAGAGGCACATGACCTTGAAGATGATGATGAAAAGCAGGAGGTGGCTGCATTGAGCTGGCCCGAAAGTACCATGGGAGCAGTGCCCACAGCTACACTGACTGGGTGCCTTCTGTGCCCGGTGTGGCTGACTTTTTGTGCTCCAGACTAGTCCTGACCACAACTCTAGGAAGTGTGCACCACCCCCGGCAGCCTCTCCCCTTGCAGCTGTTAGGAATCATGGTCACAGACCCTGGTCAGCTTTCCTGGAAACCAAGCAGTGGCTCCCCCTCACGCTGCACCACTGGTGGTGGTCCAGTGCAACCCTCGTGCCTGGCCAGACACTGATGTCTACCTGTCTCCACACAAATCCACAGACAGGAGGGTGTCCCTGAATTCCACAGCACCTGATGAGACAGATCCATAGAACCCAACACCAAGTGGGACACTCGGGACCTCACCTATGGTCATGGAGCTCACCATACCTTATTTCTGTCACTTCCCACAGAAAGCCTGGTTCTGATCCCCCACAATACCATACATCCTGGTTGCTGACCTGGGGTCATGCCATGAACACACATGGCATCTTTCTTTAAGTGAAGGCTATGCCTACACCTCCTAGAAAATATTTCTAATGAAGTACAAGTCCATCAGGACTATGGTGTGAACGGTAGCACACAGCCTGCATGGTAGTAGTCAGTAATTCTAACAAGGGTTATCCCCACCCCCCATCTCATAAAACCTTCCTCCTGCCCACTGAACTCATGGTCTGCCCACAGAAAACCCTCCAGGAAACAAACCTTTCATCTGAATGCTCTCTTCACCTTCTGCTTCAAATCTTGTCCAACCACAATGATATGAAACTAGAAATCAGTCTCAAGAAAAAAATGGGACAGTCAAAAATAGGTGGAGATTTTTGGGGCCTGGGTGGCTCAGTCGTTAAGGATGTGCTTTCAGCTCAGGTCGTGATCCCAGGATCCTGGGATCTAGCCCCGAATCAGGCTCCTTGCTCAGTGGGAAGCCCGCTTCTCCCTCTCCCACCCCGCTGCTTGCGTTCCCTCTCTCGCTGTCTCACTCTCTGTCAGATACTTAAATAATCTTAAAAAAATATGTGGAGATTTAACAACATGCTACTGAACCAACAGTCAAAGAAGAAATCAAAAAAATTTTAGAAGTACCTTGACACTGATGAAAAAGACAACCTATAAAAACTTATGGGATGCAGCAAAAGTAGCTTTATGGGGGATATTCATAGAAATTCAAGTCTTCATCAATCCATGAGAATGCTCTCCAATAAACAACCTGATTTATGTGGTAAAGAATTAAAAAAAAAAACAACCAACAAAGCCCCAAATTAGTAGAAATAAGGAAATAACAAAAAGGAAGGCATAAATAAATCCAACAGAGATGAAAAAGACAAAAAAAAAAAAAACAATGAAAATGAGAGCTGCCTTTTTTGGAAAGAAAAACAAACTGACAAACTTAGCTAGACTCACCAAGAAAGACAGAGGACTCGAATACAATCAGGAAAAAAAGATAATGGATTCCTGTATCATATCAAAATCAAAAGAACTCTTCAACTTTGGACACAATAACTTCTTGCAAGCCACATCTCTAAAGGCAAAGGAAATAAAAGCAAAAATGAATTATTGGCACTTCATCAGGATAAAAACTTCTGCTCGGCAAAGCAAACGATCAACAAAACAAAAAGGCAACCTATGGAATTGAAGAAGATATCTGCAAATGATATTACAGATAATGGGCTGGTATCCAAGATCTATAAAGAACTCCTCAAACTCGACACCCAAAAAATGGGCAGAAGACACAAAGAGATTCTTCTCCAGAGAAGACATACAAATGGCCAACAGACACATGAAAAAATGCTCCACATCACTTGCCATCAGGCAAATACAAATCAAAACGACAATGAGATACCACCTTACACCAGTTAGAATGGTTAAAATTAACAAGGCAGGGGGCACCTGGGTGGAACACCGGTTAAGCGTCTGCCTTCAGCTCAGGGCATGATCCTGGCGTTATGGGATCGAGTCCCACAACAGGCTCTCTGCTGTGAGCCTGCTTCTTCCTCTCCCACTCCCCCTACTTGGGTTCCCTCTCTCGCTGGCTGTCTCTATCTCTGTTGAATAAATAAATAAATTCTTAAAAAAAAAGGAGGGCACTTGTCATAATGAGCACTAGGTGTTATATGCAAACAATGAATCATGGAACACTACATCAAAAACAAATGAAGTACTGTAGGGTGAATAACAATTTTAAAAAAAGAGAAAGATATGAAATCCATACAGAAAAACTGGCACAATTTGCAAATGACATGAAATCTCGAAAGATTCCACAAAAAAAAACCTGTTAGAATAAAAAAATTCAAGAAAGCTGCAGGATATAAAGTCAATATGCAGAGACCTGTTGTCATTATTTTTTTCAAATTTTATTTATTTATTTGACAGGAAGAGAAAAAGCACGAACAGGGGGAGTGTCAGAAAGAGGGAAAAGCAGACCCTTGCTAAGCAGGGAGCCCAACACGGGGCTCGATCCCAGAACTCTGGGATCATGACCTGAGCTGAAGGTAGACGCTTCCATTATGGAGCCACCCAGATGACCCAACTTCTTGCATTTCTGTATACTGATGACACACTTTCGCAAAGAGAAATTAAAAAAGCAACGCCATTTACAATTCCATAAAAAAAATCTAGGAATAAAAGTAACCAAGAATGAGAAAGACATAGTACACTCAACACATGGCAGAAAAGAAATGAAAAATATGTGTGTCGAGGGGGGCAGAATGTATGGGTCAAAGATTTGGAAGGCAACACAAACAAATGGTAGCATACGCCATGCTCCTTAACTGGAAGAGTTAATTATGTGAACATGTCCATCGTACCCAAAGCAATCGACAGATGTGATGAAATGCCTATCTGAATTCCTGTGTCATTATTCAAGGAAATAGAAAACAGTCCTCAAACTTATATGGAATCACAAAAGACACCAAATCCACAAAGCAACCTGGAGAAAGAGGTGCAGTCAACACACTCCTGGATTTCAAGCAGGATTATAAAGCTGTTGTCATCAAAACAGGATGGTACTGGCATAAACACAGACACCAGGTCAGTGGAACAGTACAGAAAGCTCAGAAACTTACCCACATGTAGATGATCCTAACTTACGACACAGCAGCAGAAGATATGCCATGAGGGAAGGACTGTCTCTTCAGTGAGCGGTAACAGGCAAATGGACACTAAATGCAGAAGAATATAACTGGGTCACTTTCTTACACCACACACAAAATTTTTAATGGATGAATGATTTGAACATAAGACCTGAATCCATAAACCTCCAAGAAGACACAGGTACTAAGTCTCTCGACATTGGTTTTGGCAAAGAGTCTTCAGATCGGACACCAAATGCAAAGGCACCAAAAGCAAAAATAAACAAGTGGAACAACATTAAACTGAAATCTTCCACACAGCAACAGAAACCAGCAAAAACTTAAAAGGCCACTGACCCAATAAGAAAAAAATATCTGCGAATCATATGTGTGAGAAGAGGCTAATATCCAAAATACACACAACACTCATGCAAATCAAAACAAAAAAAAAAACTATATAAAAAATGGGAGGAATATGTGAATAGATACTTTCCAAAGATGGCACACAGGTGCCAACAGACAGAAAAAGTTGTTCGACATCACTAATCATCGTCAGAGAAACATCAGTCAAACCCACAATCGGCTATCCTCTCACAACTGTTGGAACAGCAATTGTCCCAGAGACAGACACCAGGTGGGGTCAAGGGTGTGCAGACGAGGAGACACTGTGCACTGTTGGTGGGAATGGAAATTGGTGCAGCCACTGTGACAAACGGTATGGAGGTTCCTGAAAAAATAAATACAACTACCCCATGACTCAGTAATGGCTCTATTGAGTATTGATTTGAAGAACACAAAAATGCTGCCTCAAAAAGACAGATGCACTCCCACGTTCACTGCAGCATTATTCACAAGAACCAGACATGGAAACACAGACCTTGGGGGCCTTATGCCAAGTAACTCAGACACACAAAGACCAATACCAGATGCTCTCATGTACATTCCACGTGGAATAAACAAATACTGAACGCATAGATACTGAGAGCAGGTTGGTAGGTGCCAGATTTGGGGATGGGGTGGTAGAAACGGGTGAAGGTGGTCAAAGTCTCAATGTTTGAGTGAGAAAATCCTACAGTCATGAAATGTTCTGTCAGGCATGGAGACTAAAACTAATCCCGCAGCATGGGGTATAGGTTTCCCTGCTCTTTGAAAGTACAGGGCTTCTGAGAAACCTTGCACAGCAGAAATGGTGTCAAGAAGGAATGACCATTAATTTAAACGAACAATTAGACAGTGTGCTCAGACTCCAAAATTCCTTCTCTTTGGCTTTTCATAGGCCTCAGCACACAAGTTTCTAACAGAGGCCCAGCATAAATGATGATGAAGCACAGCAGAAGCTTACAGACACAATTCAAAGTGCTGGTGGCTGGATGCGGAGAGCGGTTCCCAGAGGAAGGAGCTGGTTGGGGTGCACGCCGCCTCTGTTGTGCTTCTCCCCAAAACAGATGCTGAACACGATTCTCACTGTTCACCTTTTTTCATAAGAGGGAAATCCTCTTCAGGTCTCTTCCTCTTACTGAAGCTGGGTAATAACATAGTTCTTTCAAGAAAGCCCAGTGTCTTACTGTGAACGTTTAAAAAGTGGGGTATACTTGTACTTGAGCATTGCTGAGGGAGGAGATGTGAAAGGTTCTCCCAGACACAAACCTCAGCAGATCCACCGGGAAAGGCACCTTCCTCAGCATGCAGAACACGGACTACCTCCTACCCCCTGAGAAACCCTCTCCTTCCTCTCGATCAGGACAACCCACAACACCTGAGAGTTACCCCAATTCCTCTGTTCTCCTGCTCCTAATAGCTAACCCATCAGCAAATCCTGTGAGCTCCATCTTCAAAATGGACCCAGAATAGTTCTAACCACTCCATCCAAGGCCACCTGTCTGGTCCCAAGTGCCTGAGTTCCTGGAAAAGCTTCGTCATTGACCTGCCTTGCCATCTTCAACCCTCTGTCATCTGTTCTCAACACTGTAGCCAGGATGGCCCAGTGAAACAGCATCTCAAGGGGTTATAGCCCTGGAATAGCTTTCTGTCACACTCTTTCACCTCTCTGAGCTCATGTCCTAAGCTGTCTCCTGTGGCCACAGGGTCTTCTTGTTGCTCCTGGACATAACAGGAATTCTCCTGCCCCAGAGACTTTGCACATGCTTTCCCTTCTCTTCAGAATGCTCTTCATGTGTTCTCACTCACCTTTCGAGAAGTGTGAATTGGAGTGACAGGGACAGAAGATGAGGCTGTGTGTTGGGTGAGGCTGGTGGCCCAGAAGAAGGTTCTCTGCCAGCTCTCCGCCTGTGCCTCACTTGTCCTCAACCAGGAACTTGCACACAGCACTCACCTGCCACAACTCTCATCCAGGAGACTAATATCCACCCCTGGAGCCCACCCTGCCCACACCCTGCTGCAGAATGCATTCAGCTCTCCTCTGAGACCCCTGTCAGCTTTACCCAGACCTGGAACTCCCCTGTCTCCTGCAAAGCTCCCGGATTCCTCCTCTTCTTCCAAAATAACACTGGCGCAAGGCTTTCATGAGAAAGCTATAATGCTAACTAATGAAAGGTTCACACCTACTTTCCCCTTCTGTTGCCTTTCTCTCCACCTTCTTTCCTACCTGTGCAAACTGTAACATATCAGTGGAACATGAACATGCTCTGAGATCTGAATCTTTCATTGCAGCTTTCTGAGGACTCCTTATGTGATAAGAAACTAGTGTATCCTACAACAGGGTGTTTTCCATCTATCCTCTATAGAATAGTACAGCCCAAATCACTACAATTTTACCTCACTCTTCATGAAGCAGAACACTTTTTTGCTTTCTTCTCTTACTTATATTCCAGTTAGTTCACATGCCATGGAATATTCGCTTCAGGGGTAGGATTTAGTGATTCCTCATCTGCATACAGTACCCAGTGCTCATCACAAGTGCCCTCCTTAATACCCCTCACCCATTTAACTCTTCCTCCCATGTCCCTGTCCTGCAGCAACACTCAGTTTCTTCTCCAAGGTTGAGTCTATTTCCTTGTTTGCCTCTCTCATCACCCCTCAACTCTGTTCATCTATTTTCTGTCTGAAATTCCACAAGTGTGAGAGATAGGATATTTGTCTTTCCTCACTGATTTTGCTTAGCTTAATATACTCTAGATCCATCCACATCCTTGCAAATGGTAAGATTTCATTCTTTTTGAAGCTGGGTCATAATCCATTATATATATACATATATATATATGTATCCCACATCTGCTTTATCCAATCATCAGTGCATGGACTTTGGGTTTCTCTCCATAGTTTGGCTACTGTGGACATTGGTGCTATAAACATCATAGTGCATGTTCCCCCTTTGAATCTGCATTTCTGTATCCTTTGGGTAAATACCTAGGAGAGCAATTGCTGGATCATGTGGTTGTTCAATGTTTAACTTTTTGAGGAACCCCCACACTGTTTCCCAGACTGGCTGCACAACTTTGCATTCCCACCAACAGGATGGGAGGGTTCCCCTTTAAGCAGAACATTATCTGCCGGCAATTTCATAAGAGGAAACAAAACCTCTGGGAGATGCACCCAGGGTCAGGCAAGCAGTTGCAGACTTCACCCCAAGGCTCCTGACGCCAAGCCCCTTGAAGCCACCAGCATGCCACTATTCAAAAGAATTCCCAGACTCTCCTTCTGACTCCACCGCCAAAGAAACTACAGAGAGAATATGGCACCTCAAAATATTGAGATAATACATTTAGTAAAACTAGAAAGTCAAGCTCAACTTTTAAACAGGAATAGGCCGCCTTGGATAATTTTCAATTTTCCCACCACCCTAATTTTAACTCTTCTGATGAATAAACTAATCAATGATGAAACATCACCTTTGTCAAATGACATCATCCAAGTCTGTATCAGATGAAAAAAAGCCACCTAACCCTAGATGCTGGCCACTCAACCATATCTTAGGCCCAACTGAATAAACACTGTTAGATGAAGGAAGAAATTAGATGTTACAAACAGGCACAGAGTGAATCTCACCTCCCCTTTCTAATAAAAGAGGGTTCTTAGGAAACAGATGGTCAAAATACATTTGTAAGCAATAAATGGACAGAGAAATTGTGATTCCCTGCAAAGTTCTACCAGCACGGAAACTAAGTAATTCTTGCACCAAACCCAGAATGCTGACAGCTACTTCAATTTTACTTTGTGGCTCCACTAGAGAAAAGAGAAAAGCCCAGGAGGTTTTGGGATAATGAGAGGTTTTACCTCCAGCCCTGACATAGTTAGGACATTTTGCTAAACATACCTGTGCTTTCTCTAAACACTGGCGTCCTGTGACAAGCTGCCTCGCTGACTCTGATGCTGACCTTCAAAACCTCGGGTGTCTTGGAGCCAGAGCAAGAAGTGCTGTCAGCTGGGAGAAGAAGGCACCTCTGACCTAAAGCCTGCACACCTGCTTTGGTTTCTGGGCGAAGGGGCAACACATACTTGTTGTTTAGCAGTAATTATCTTCATTCTCAATAGACCAATGAGCTTGCCTTTTCTGGAAGGCAGACTTACTCTTCTAAAGAAACCCTCAATTCGTCTATTCCCAATGCAACTAGAGTGAAACATTTATTTCTCACTTAAATAGAAAACACTGTTATTGTCGACACTGCGTGAATGAACTTTTAAAAACATTTTAGAGAGAAAGGAAGAGACCTTTATTCAAACCCAAGTCAGGACAACTGTCTGGGAGACACAATCTTCACCAAGAAGGGAGTGCTCCGGGGAAGGAACATTTGGGGCAGGCTTATATATTTTTTTCTGTTTTGTTTTACATACAGAGTTACACACCACAATGAGGATCTTCTTAGATCCAGAAAGTGACAGATTCTTTCTTATGTTTTCAGTATGTACATGTCAGTATGACCTTAATCTTATGGGAGCCAAAGAGGTTCTTTATTTTTTCTTATATTTATGTTGGCATTTTTTGGTTATTGTTTTCTCCTCGAAGCAGATGTACAACATGTGCTTGGGGTAGAAATAGGGCCCATGCTTTGAGGTTTTTGCCCAGCCATTTTGAGCTGGTAAAATGTTGAAGGATAGCTTCCCTGGGAGCCCAGGATCAGGGCCCAAAGATGATATAAGATAAAAATTCCTTTTATCATTGTAATTACTCCTAAATGGAGGAATTTGAGACAAAAACACCTTTCACAAGAGTACCAAGAAATCAAAATGATACCCACAAAAGCCTGCCTGCTCCATGGTCAGCACAGGTAACAGAAATGTTCAAAGTCTCTGGACTCCTGCCCTTCTCCTGCCCAAATCGCTGAAGCACACAGACCACTTAAAATCAGAATTGTAGAACTGCTAGACACCTTAGAGATGTCTGGCACCATTCCCTTGGACTGCAGAATAAAACACAGTAGCTCGTTGTCACAAACTAATTTCAACATGAAGTGCCCCCTGGATGCCCTAAGTTCTTTCTCTGCAAATGTTGACTAATGTAAGTCACAGTCATACCATATAAACACTACGATGGCTGTGAAGTCATCATAGATAAGACAATATTTTAGCCATGTTTATAAGCATTGGCTCCTGTTGTAAAGAGGCTGAGCTGAGTGTTTTTAAACACTATTTCAGACCAGTTTTACAGCACCCTCTGAACATACCAGAGCCTGAATCGACTAAAAAAGATAGTTGTTTTCAGTAACTTTAATACCAGAAAAATATTATACTGTCTCTATCCCTAAGGATCTTTGAGTATCTTACCCAGAGGTCCTCCACTGAGATAATGATCTTAATGATCACCATGGGCAGAGGTGAAAAGGCCCACTGAATTTGTTCCAGTTGTCCACATGACAAGAAAATCCTGATACTTGATAGGTTTCCAGATCGAGAAGACCAGAGATAAGAGGGAAATAGTACCCTGTATGGAACAACAAGGGATTTGGAGTCAATTTGGGGATCCCACTTAGGTTTCTGACACTAAAATCCTCTGTGACTCATATCATCCGAGTCCCTGTCTAACCACCTGAAAATGTGCCTAAAAATATCTATACCTAGTTTGAAGTTTAAGAGGCAGAATGCTACAAAGAGCCAGTATGATGTCTCTCAAGATCAGGTGCTCAGGAAGCCAAAATTGCTATTGGGTCTATTTCTTTTCCAGAAGAAAGAACACATGTTGAATCCACATTCCTAATAGATGACTCACCAGATGATTTTCAAACCTGAAGGAAGGACAAGAAGTCACTCTTGTGTCATAGTTCACTCAGAAATCATGTTGGGCTGGTGAGTATGATACGATAGCAACGTCATCACTAAGAGTGGGGAGCTTCTAATTTCCATACGGCCATGTTGACCCCCTTAGCTCAGAGCCACCAAAAAAGGGCAGCTGGGAAGGGGGCACCGTCATCACTATGAGTGGGGAGCTTCCCATTTCCATATGGCCATGTTGACCCCCTTAGCTCAGGGCCACCAGAAAGGACAGCTGAGGGGGACCACAGGCCAAGGCTGCCAGGTGTGGCTGGGGCAGGCAGAACTCTGACTTAAGGCTCAACTCCTGTCTAGGTTATTATTATGCTCTTCACAAAGAAAGTGCCATTGTGTGTGAGCCCTCATGTAGAAAAGGTTCAGAATTTCCATTGAGATTCCCTCTCTGACATTTAGGATATGTAGAAAAGTTCCATTTAATTTTAAACATTGAAGGACTTCTTGGTTTTCTTTTCTCTATGACTGTGGCTCAATTCCCCTGTGGTCTAAGAATAGAATCTAGTTAATTTCAGGGTTTAACATTTGTAGACTTGATTCGTGGCCCCACCTATCATCTATTTGGGTAAAGAGTCTATGACCACTTGAAAATAATGTATTCTGCACTTATTATGGAATGTTCCCTATATGTCAATTAGGTCACATTTTTTACCAATGTTTTGTCTGCTTTTTCTGTCAGATATTGAGAAAGGTATATTAAAATCTTCAAACAATGCTGCTCTATTCAACGGTGCATCGGAGAATTTACCAGTGTTAGAAGGCAAGAAAAACAAAAAGTATAAGAATTGAGGGGATAATTGTGATTATTCACAGATAATACGATTGTGTACATAGAAAATCCAAAACAGTCTATAAATACCCTATTAGAATTAAAAATGCAATTTATAAATTTGAGATGGATTGTAGCTTCCCATTGGACAGTTTCTGAAAGAAAACGTAGAACCTGTCAATCTTTGGGTAGGACATAGGGTGCACTAACCATTTAAAAGAATTCAGTGGGACTTCATAAAAATGTGACATTTCTCCTTATCTTATGACCATAAGAAAATGAAAAAGTGAACCGCATTCTGGGAAGTAAAGATTTGCAATACACACACTGACAAAGACTTGTCAATAAAGAATTCCTGCTCATCAACCATAGAAAGTCTATTTATAAACGAATATTTCAAAAAAGATTGACTGATGGCCAATAAGAACAGGAAAGGGTGCTCTGCAGTATTATTTTCAGGAACAGCAAGGCCTTTCCTAAAATGAAAACATACACACAAACCAGTATTCCCTAGATGGATGACGTCCTTATTTCTGAGGAAGCTTGAAGAACAGACTAGCATCAAAGTAAAGTGATGGAATTCCTGACACTCAGAGGGTGGACAATTGACCTCAAACTACAGTACAATTTCTAGGCATCATTCGGTCCTCTGAAGGCAGACAACTACCACACCCCTTCCTACACCACACAGGTTGCTTCCCAACCCCTACCATAAAAGAAGAAGATGAGAAACAGATAGGACTAGTAGGAAATAGCAAAACTCACATGTGGGGATTATCCTGAAACACACTGATCACATAACTAGTGTAAGGAAGTGTAGGGAACTGACAAGGACAGAGACTCAAGAGGTACTTCTTTGGGAAATGCTGTCTGACATCGTCACACCGTGGTACCAGCTAATGAGGGCTCTGAGCATACCCTAGGGTTTGCTCACAAGGGTCTGCAACACCATCGCTGAGGACTGAAACTCTTCAAGACCTCAAAGCTTGCCTGATTGACTATTGGACTAAGAGATTCCCATGTTCTGAAAACAGATACCAACCCATTGAAAGGTTCACCTGGGCTCTCTCGGAGGTCCTACAAGAAGCTGAACCATTCACTGAAAATCAATTACACACACACACACACACACACACACACACACACACACACACACACCTGTCATTTCACCAATTACTTAAACATTCAAGGTTCTTCCTACCTTTTCTTTTACACATTGATATTTATACTCACATGAAATGTCATCATTTCTAATGAACACTGATGTCAAAATAGAGATCCATTGACACAATATTCACAAAATTGAACTTCCCTGCTGTAATTTTCAATATAGCATTTTTTAAAGTTCATACATATTTTAGGTTTTTGGTAACTTTTACAGGAGAAGATCAGCATTGAAAAACTCTGAATACTGACAATGAGTTTTAGGCCTAGAGAACAAAAATTGTCCAATTTCATAGATAATAAGGAACCAAAGGGAAAGCATGGAAGCTGTAGTCGAATAATTTTACACATGTGCATCCTCTATTATTCTACTACTGAGGGGCGTGTTTTATTACCACTCTACATGCATCAATTGTCTTCCACGTGCACCTGCACAGGTATAATGAATTACTACAGTAGAATGAAATGTCTGGGAACTACTTGGCGGCATCTATAATGAACAATGAAATTTCGATCTTATATTTGGTGAACTTCCACTGTCTGTCCCTTTAGACAATGGACCCTAAACAGAAGGGGGAATGAACCACGAGAGACTATGGACTCTGGGAAACAAACTGAGGGCTTCAGAAGGGAGAGGGGTGGGGGATTGGGATGGGCCAGTGATGGGTATTAAGGAAGGTACATATTGCATGGAGCACTGGGTGTTATATGCAAATAATGAATCAGGGAACACTACATCAAAAACTAAGGAAATACTGTATAGTGACTAACATATCAAAATAAAAAATTATTATTAGAAAAAAATTAAAGGTAAAAAAAAAAAAAACAATACAGCTTTTCAGTTTCAAGAACAATCACAATTGAGAAAAAACTAACTTCCAATCCCTAAAGCAAAACACAGACCAAGTTCCATCTCACTCCCGTTTATTCACATTCTCTGTGGGTTTTAAGCTATTTCCCTACCTCCTTTCCTGCTGAGCAGGGAGCCCGGGCTCGATCCCAGAACCCTGGGATCATAACCTGAGCCAAAGGCACATGCTTAACTGGCTGAGTCAGCCAGGAGCCCCAGTCATGTTTTCCTTAAGCAAAAGGACACTTTCTCACAATGCCTTCACATGACTTCACATGGTACCAGAGACCTGCATTTGCTTCTAGGAGGTTGCAGATGAAGGCCATTGCAAACTCTCACAGTGGTTTATCAAATACAATGACCTGCCTGGTGACAGTGAAACTCTTATGAGCCCACGAGAAGGTGCTGTGACACTCAGCTGTGGCTGGGCTGGCACAGAGAACCAAATCCATTTCCCTGCCTCATGTCTGTGAGGAACAGATGCCCCCACTGTGAATGAGACCCTGCCACTGAGCTGTCCAGAGATGGCCATCCTCACGGAGGATGAGGATAAAGGACAATGCCTGAGGAGACCTCATCTGTCTCCTTTATCTTTTCATATTTTTGACAGTGGACAAATCACTGCCTAGGAGTCCCCAACTACCTTAGTCTCATCTGTGAATGACCAAGAGGTTTTACAAAACACTTAAGATTTTGACCTCACAAATGCCCACAACCACTTACCATAGGGATTCAACATTAAGCAAAGATACTGTTCGTTGGAAGAGAGGTCCTGCCCACTGTTGTTTCTCACTTATATGCTCATCTTCCTTACCTCATGGTAACATAACCACCTTGATTCCTGCTTCCGTCTTCAGGAAGGCTGAGGTGACTTGAAGGGCATTACCCTGACATCGTTTTTCTTAGCAATAAGATGTGGACATTTCCCTAGTCCTACACACCCAAAGTTGAATCGGAATCAGGATTGAGGAGGCTGATGAGAGTTGAAGGTGTTTTCCTGTACACGATGGTTTATTACCAATAAGGATGGGTCAGAGTCCTCGAAATTCCAGAACGTTTTCATTAATGCTTCCTACTCGTGAAAGATGATGTACATTGGTCTTTCCCTGTACAGTGTGGTAACTCAGAGAAAAGTGCTTAGCCCTTTCGTCAGACTTCCACGAGCACTTTGGGGTTGGCTTCCATATTCACAAAGGATGATGTTAGGGCTAAGAGGGTTCCTGTACACTGTTATTTCTTTCAGATAAGTGTATGGCATCTTTGTTACATTGCCAGAGCCTCTTAGCGCCGGGCTTGCCGGCCTCCTGTGGAAGAACCCTAACCCGAGGTCGGCCCCCGAGGGGCCCCTCCCAAGGAGCCTGGCACCACAATGCCGGGGATTTGGGACCCCCGAGCCCCAGTGCTGGACTCACTCTGCCACCCCGCAAGCACCCAGGGCGCTACGGGTGTTGCCAGTCATTCAAGAAGGGAGAACGGGCAAGGCCCTCCGATCCCCCTGTGACCTTCAAAGGCCCCTGTGCAAAAACTCTGGCTCCTTCGCTCCTGCTCCCCAGCGCCCTAACCTCGGCCCACCCGTCCTCTCGCGGCAGAGCTGGCGGATCGGGCCTGCGGGCTTCCTGGGGGCTAACCCTATGCCAAGTTGCCCCCGAAGGGCCCCTCCCAAGTGGCCTGGCGCTGCATGCCAGGGATTGGGGACCCCCAAGTCCCACCGCCGGATGCACCGTGCCACCCTGCCGCCACATGGGGCACTAGGGGCGTCACCAGTCCTTCAGGGCGACAGAACGGGCAGGACCCTCCAAGCCTCCTGCAACCTTCGAAGGCACCCCAAGCCAAAGCGTAAATGCTCTGGCCCATGCCCCCACTCGCCAGCTACCTCACCTCAACCCACACCTCCATTCACCGCACATGGGCGGAACGAGCCTGGCAGCCTCCTGGGGGCTAACCCTAACCCTAGGTCTGCCACCCAGGGGCCCGTCCCAAGGGGCCTGAGGCTGCAACGCCGGGTATTAGGGAGCCCCGATCCCCAGCGCCGGAGTCTCCCTGCCGCCCCATCACCACCCGGGCCGCTAGGGGTGCCGCTGGTCATTCAGGGCGGTAGAACGGGCAGGGCCCTCTTTACCCGTGGCGAACTTCGAAGGCCCCCCCATCCAAAACGCTCGAGCCCACGCTCCTGCTCCTCAGCGCCCTCACCTCGGCCCACCCCTCCGCTCGCCACAGAGCCGGCGGATGAGGCCTGCACTCCTCCTGGTGGCTACACAGAACCCTAGGTTGTCCCCTTAGGTGCCCCTCCGAAGGGGCCTGGCACCGCAATGCCTGGGATTGGGGACCCCCGAGCCCCAGCGCCGGACTCACCATGTCGCCCCCCCGCCACCCGGGCCGCTAGGAGCACCGTCGGTCATTCAGGGAGGGAGAACGGGCAGATTCCTCCGAGCCCCTGGTGACATTCGAAGGCCCCCAGTGCCAAAATGCTTGGGCCCATGCTCCCGCTCGCCTGCGCCCTCACCTCGGTCCGCCCCTCCACTCGCTGTAGAGCCAGTGGATCTGGACTGCAGCCCTCCTGGGTGTTACCCTAACCATTGGTGGGCCCCCGAGGGGCCCATCCAGGTTCCTATTGCCGCAACACCAGGGATTGGGGAATCCCGAGCCCAAGCGCCGGACTCACCCTCCCGCCCTACCGCCACCTGGGCCGCTAGGGGCGCCGCCGTTCATTCAGGGAGGGAGAACAGGCAGGGCCCTCCTAGCGACCTGCGACCTTCGAAGGCCCCCCACACCAAAACGCTTGGCCCCACGCTCCCGCTGGCCAGCGCCCTTACCTCGGCCCTCCCCTCCGCTCGCCGCACAGCTGGCGGATCCGGCCTGTGGGCCTTCTGGGGGCTAACCCTAAACCTATGTCGGCCCCCTAGTGGCCCCTCCCAAGGGGCCTGGTGCCGCAACGACGGGGAAAGGGGACTCCTGAGCCCCAGCGCCGGACTCACCATGCCCCCGCTGCCACCCGGGTCACTATGGGCACCGCCGGTCATTCAGGGCGGGAGAATGGGCAGGGCCATCCGAGCCACCGGTGACATTTGAAGGCCCCCCGTGCCAAAATGCTTCGGCCCACGCTTCTGCTCACCAGTGCCCTCACCTCGGCCAGCCCCTCCGCAAGCCGCACAACCAGCAGATCGGGCCTGGCGGCCTCCTGGGGTCTAACCCTAACCCTAGGTTGGCTGTCAAGGGGCCCCTCCGAAGGGGTCTGGCACCAACACGCTGGGGATTGGGGACCCCCGAACACCAACGCCGGACTCACCCTGCTGCCCTGCCGAGACCCGGCCCGCTAGGGTCGCCATCCTCATTCAGAGTGGGAGAACTTGCAGGGCCCTCCGTGCCCCCTGCGACCTTCGAAGGCAACCCACGCCAAAATGCTAGGGCCCACGCTCCCGCTCACCATTGCCCTCACCTGGGACCCACCCTCCGCTCGCCACACAGCCGTCAGATCGGGCCTGCCAGCCTCCTGGGGGCTAACCCTAACCCTAGTTCAGCCCCTGAGGAGCCCCTCCCAAGGGGACTGGCGCCATCACGCCAGGGATTGGGGACAATCCAGCCCCAGTGCTGGACTTTCACTGCCACCCCGCCGCCACCCGGGTTGCTAGGGGCGCTGCCGGTCCTTCGGGGCAGGAGAAGGGGTAGGGCCCTCTGAGCCCCCCGTGACCTTCGAAGGCCCCCTGTGCCAAAAGGCTTGGGCCCACGCTCCCGCTCACCATTGCCCTCACCTCAGCCCGCCCCTCCGCTCGAACACACAGCTGGCGGACAGGGCCTGCTGGGCTCCTGGGGGCTAACCCTAAACCTAGGTCGGCCCCCGAGGGGCCCTTTCCAAGGGTCCTGGCTCCGCCACGCCGGGGATTGGGGACCCACGAGCATGAGCACCAGACTCACCCAGCCGCCCCACCGCCACCCGGGCTGCTAGGGGCACCGCCACTCATTTAGGGCGGGAGAAGGGGCATGGATCTCTGAGCCCCCGGCGACTTTCGAAGGCCCCCCACGCCAAAACGCTTGGGCCCACGCTCCCGCTCGCCAGCACCCTCACCTCTGCCCACCACTCCTCTCGCCGCACAGCTGGCAGAATGGGCCTGCCGGCCTCCTTTGGGCTAACCCTAACCCTAGGTAGGCCCCCAAGGTACCACTCCCAAGTGCCTGGCGACACCACGCTGGGGATTGGGGACCCACGAGCCCTAGCTCCAGACTCACCCTGCCACCCCGCCATGACCCGGCCCGGTAGGGGCAACGTCCTCACAGGGCGAGAGAATAGGCAGGGCCCTCTGAGCCCCCGGTGACCTTCGAAGGCTCCCCGCGCCAAAACGCTTGGGCCCACACTCCCACTCGCCAACGCATTCACGTCGGCCCGCCCCTCCGCTCAATGCACAGCCAGCGGATCAGGCCGCCGGACTCCTGGGGGTAACCCTAAAGCTAGGCAGGAACCAGAGGGGCCCCTCCCAAGGGGCCTGGCGCCACCAAGCCTGGGACTAGGACCATAGGCCCCATCGCCAGACTCACCCTGCCTCCCTGCTGCCACTCGGGCCACTAGGGGCGCCGCTGGTCATTCAGGGCGCAAGAATGGACAGGGTCCTCCGAGCCACTGGCGACCTTCGAAGGCTCTCCGCGCCAAAACCCTGGTGCCCACGCTCCCGCTCCCCAGCGCCCTCACCTTGGCCCGCCCCTCTGCTCCCTGCACAGAGGGCGGATCCGGCCTGCCGGCCTTGTGTGGGCTAACCCTAACCATAGGTCGGCCCTCCAGGGTCCCTCCCAAGGATTCTGGTGCCTATACGCCAGGGATCTGGGACCCCAAGCCCCAGAACCAGACTCACGCTGCCGCAACGCCGCCACCTGGGCCGCTAGGGGCGTGGCCGCTCATTCAGGGCGGGAGAATGGACAGGGCCCTGGAGAAACCGGCGACATTTGAAGCCTCCCGCGCCAAAATGCAGGGGCCCATGCTCCCACTCACCAGCGCCTTTACCTCGGCCCGCCCACCTCTTGCCGCCCAGCCAGAGGATTGGGCCTGCTGGCCTCCTGGGTGCTAACTCTGACCCTAGGTCGGCCCATGAGAAGCCCCTCCCAAGAGGCCTGGCCCTACAATGCTGGGGATTGGGGATCCCTGAGCCGCAGCTCAGGACTCACCCTGCAGCCCCACTGCCAATGGAGCCGCTAGGGGCGCCGCTGGTTATTCAGGGCAGGAGAATGGGCAGGGCCCTTCGAGACATGGCAACATTCGAAGGCCCAGGGTGCCAAAACGCTGGGGCCCACGCTCCCGCTCTGCATCCCCCTCAACTCAGCCCACACCTCCACTCCTCGCACAGCCGGCGGATCGGGCCTGCCAGCCTCCTGGGCACTAACCCTAACCCTAGGACGGCCCCTGAGGGTCCCTTCCTAAGGAGTCTTGCAGCGCAATGCCGGGGATTGGTGACCCCCAAGCCCCAGGGCCGAGTGCACCCTGCCACCCTGCCCCACAGGGCCCGCTAGGGGCGCCGCCATTCATTCTGGGTGGGAGAACTGGCAGGGGCCTCCGAACCCCCGCCCACCTTCGATGGCGCCCAGAACCAAAATGCTTGTGCCCAGGCTCATGTTCACCAGCGTCTTCACCTCGGCCCAACTCTCCGCTCCACGCACAGGCGGTGTATAGGGCCTGCCAGCCTCCTGGGTGCTAACCGTAACTGTAGGTCGGCCCCCGAGGGGCCCTTCTCAAGTGGCCTGGCGCCCCAACGCCGGGGATGGGGCAACTGAGCCCAAGTGCTGGACTCACCCTGCTGCCCTTCAGCCACCTGAGCCACTAGGGGCCCTGCTGGTCATTCAGAGCGGGTGAATGGGCAGGTCCCTCCAAGCCACCACCGACCTTCGAAGGCCCCCCACGCTAAAACGCTTGGGCTCATGCTCAGGCTCGCCAGCGCCCTCACCTCGGCCCACCCTGCCGTGTGCCGCACAGACGCTGATCGGGTCCACCGGTCTCCGGGGGGCTAACTGTAACCCTAGATCGACCCCCGAGGGGCCCATCCCAAGGGGCCTGGCGTTGCAACGCCGGGGATTGGGGACCCTGAGCCTCAGCACCCGACTCACCCTGCCACCCAGCCGCCACCCAGGGGCTTGGGGTGCTGCCATTCAATCAGGGCGGGAGAACGGGCAGGGCCCTCCGAGACACGGTGAACTTCGAATCCCCCCCGCTCAAAACGCCCGAGCCCACGCTCCCAAACACCAGTGCCCTCACCTGGGTCCGCCACTCCACTCTCCACACAGCTGGCGAATAGGACCTGCCGAGATCCTAGGGGGTAAACCTAAACCTAAGTTGTCATCCAAGGGGCCCCTCCCAAGGGGCCTGGCGCCGCATCGCTGGGGATTGGAGATACCTGAGCCGCAGGGCCTGACTCACCCTGCCACCCCTCACGACCCGGGCTGCTAGGGGCGCCGCCGTTCGTGCAGGGTGGGAGAACGGGCAGAGCCCTTTGAACCCCCGCCGACCTTTGAAGGTGTTCTGAACCAAAACGCTTGGGCCCAGGCTCATGATCACCAGCATCCTCACCTTGGCCCAACTCTCCCCTTGATTCAGACCCATTGGATAGGGCCTGCCGGGCTCTTGGTTCTAATGAAAACCCTAGGTCGGCCCCGTGGGGCACATCCCAAGGGGCCTGGCTCTGCAACGCTGGGGATTGGTGACTCAGACCCCAGAGCCAGACTCACCCTGCCGCACTGTCGCCACCCGGGCCTCTAGGGGCACCGCCGGTCATTCAGGGCGAGAGAAGGGAAGGGCCTTCGGAGTCCCCGGTGACCTTCAAAGGCTCACCTCGCCAAAATGCTGGTGCCCACGCTCCCGCTCCCCAGCGCCCTCACCTCGGCCCGCCCCTCCGTTTGCTGCAGAGCCAGTGGATAGTGCCTGCCGGGCTCCTGGGGGCTAACTGAAAACCTAGGTCAGCCCTGTGGGGCACATCCCAAGGGTTCTGGCTCTGCAATGCTTGGGATTGGTGACTCAGAGCCCCAGAGCCGGACTCACCCTTCCACACTGTCGCCACCTGGGCAGCTAGGGGCGCCGCCGGTCATTCAGAGTGAGAGAAGTGGCAGGTCCTTCCGAGTTCCCGGTGACCTTCAAAGGCTCCTGGAGCCAAAACACTGGTGCCCATGCTTCCACTCCCCAGCGCCCTCACCTCGGCCCGCCCCTCCGCTCCCCGCACAGCAGGCGGATCGGGCCTGCCAGCCACCTGGGGGCTAACCCTAACCCTAGGTCGGACCCGAGGGGCCCCTCCCAAGGGGCCTGACGCCACAATGCCGGGGATTGGGGACCCCAAGCCTCAGCACCTGACTCACCTGCCGCCCAGCCGACAATCGGGGGCTTGGGGTGCTGCCGTTCATTCAGGGCAGGAGAACGGGCAGGGCCCTCCGAGACATGGGGACCTTCAAAGGCCCCCCAGGCCAAAACGCCCAGGCCCACCCTCCCAATCACCAGCGCCCTCACCTAGGTCTGCCACTCTGCTCTCCACACAGCTGGCGAATAGGGCCTGTTTGCCTCCTAGGGGCTAAACCTAACTCTAGGTTGGCCCCCGAAGGGCCCCTCCCAAGGGGCCTGGTGCCGCAACGCCAGGGATTGGGGACCCCCAAGCCCCAGCGCCCGATGCACCCTGCCGCCCCTCCCCACCTGGGCCGCTAGGGGCGCCGCTGTTCATTCACCTTGGAAGGATGGACAGGGCCCTCCGAATCCCCGCCAATTTTCAAAGGCGCCCCAAATCAAAACACTTGGGCCCAGGCTCATATTCACCAGCACCCTCACCTCAGCCCAACTCTCTTCTCGATGCCCAGGTGGTGTATCGGGCTTGCCAACCTCCTGGGGGCTAACCCTAACCATAGTTCGGCCCCCGAGGGGCACTTCCCAGGGGCCTGGTGTCACAACGCTGCGGATGGGGACCCCGAGCCCTAGTGCCGGTCTCACCCTGCTGCCCTTCAGCCACCCGAGCCGCTAGAGACCACTGGTCAATCAGGGTGGGAGAATGGGCAGGGCCCCCGGAATCCCCGCTGACCTTCAAAGACCCCCCGCGCAAAAAAATTGGCTCCATTCCTCCTGCTCCCCAGCGCCCTCAGCCAGGCCAGCCCCTCCGCTTGCTGCAGAGCCAGTGGATAGTGCCTGCCAGGCTCCTGGGGGCTAACTGAAATCCTGGGTAGGACCCGTGGGGCACAACCCAAGGGGCCTGGCTCTGCAACGCTGGGGATTGGTGACTCAGAGCCACAGAGCCAGACTCACCCTGCAGCACCATCACCACCCGGGCAGCTTGGGGCACCGCCGCTCATTCAGGGCGGGAGAAGGGACAGGGACCTGGAGAAACTGGCGATATTTGAAGCCTCCTGCGCCAAAATGCAGGGGCCCAAGCTCCCGATCGCCAGCGCCTTTACCTCGGGCCGCCCACCTCTCGCCGCCCAGCCAGAGGATTGGGCCTGCTGGCCTCCTGGGTGCTAACTCTAAACCTAGGTCCGCCCACGAGGAGCCCCTCCCAAGAGGCCTGGCCCCGCAACGCTGGGGATTGGGGATCCCCGAGCCGCAGCATGGACTCACCCTGCCGCTCCACCGCCAAGGGAGCTGCTAAGGGCGCCGCTGCTTATTCAGGGAAGGAGAACGGGCAGGGCCCTCCGAGCCATGGCATCAGTCGAAGGCCCAGGGCGCCAAAACGCTGGGGCCCACGCTCCCGCTCGCCATCGCCCTCAACTCGGCCTGCATCTCCACTCCTCGCACAGCCGGCGGATCGGGCCTGCAGGCCTCCTGGGCGCTAACCCTAACCCTAGGACGGCCCCGAGCGTCGCTTTCTAAGGGGCCTGGCGCCACAACGCCGGGGATTGGGAACCCCCAAGCCCCAGCGCTGGATGCACCCTGCCGCCCCGCCCCACACGTGCCACTAGGGGCGCCGCCATTCATTCAGGGTGGGAGAACGGGCAGGGTCCTTCGAACCCCCGCCGACCTTCGAAGGCGCCCCGAACCAAAAGGCTTGGGCCCAGGCTCATGTTCACCAGCACCCACACCGCGGCCCAACTCTCCACTCGACGCACAGGCGGTGTATCGGGCCTGCTGGCCTCCTGGAGGCTAACCCTAACCATAGGTCGGCCACCGAGGGGCCCTTCACAAGGGGCCTGGCGTCGCAACGCTGTGGATGGGGATCCCGAGCTCACGTGCCGCACTCACCCTGCTGCCCTTCAGCCACCCGAGCCACTACAGGCCCCGCCGGTCAATCAGGGCAAGAGATCGGGCAGGGACCTCCAAGCCCACGCTGACCTTTGAAGGCTCCCCGCGCAAAAACGTTCGTTGGCTCCCAGGATCCTGCTCGCCCGCGCCCTCACCTAGGCCCACCCCACCGCTTGCTTCAGAGCCGGTGGATAGGGCCTGCCGGGCTCCTGGCAGCTAACCAAAACCCTAGGTCGGGCCTGAGGGGACATCCCAAGGGGCCTGGCTCTGCAATGCTGGGGATTGGTGACTCAGAGCCCCAGAGCCAGACTCACCCTGCCGCACTGTCCCCACCTGGGCCGCTAGGGGCGCCGCGGGTCATAGAGGGCTAGAGAAGGGCAGGGCCTTCTGAGTCCCCGGTGACCTTCAAAGGCTCCCCTTGCCAAAACGCTGGTGCCCACACTCCCGCTCCCCAGCGCCTTCACCTCGGGCCGCACCTCAGCTCGCCGCACAGTGTGCAGTTGGGCCTGATGGTCTCCTGGGGGCTAACCCTAACCCTAGGTCGGCCCCCCAGGGGCCCCTCCGAAGGGTTTTGGTACCACTATGCCAGGGATCTGGAACCCCAAGCCCCAAAGCCAGACTCACCCTCCCACAACGCTGCCACCCGGGCCGCGAGGGGCGCCGCCTGTCCTTCAGGGCGGGAGAACTGACAGGGCCCCGGAGAAACCGGTGACATTTGAAGCCTCCCACCCCAAAATGCAGGGGCCCACAATCCCGCACCCCAGCGCCTTTACCTCGGCCCGCCCACCTCTCACCGCCCAGCCAGAGGATCTGGCCTGCCGGCCTTATGGGGGCTAACTCTAACGTTGGGTCGGCACATGAGGAGCCCCTCCCAAGGGGCCTGGCACCACAACGCCTGGGATTGGGGATCCCCGAGCCGCAGCCTGGGATTCACCCTGCCGCCCCACCGCCAAAGGAGCCCCTAGGGGCGTTGCTGGGTATTCAGGGCAGGAGAAAGGGCAGGGCCCTCCGAGCCATGGCAACATTCAAAGGCCCAGGACGCCAAAACGCTGGGGCCCACGCTCCCGCTCGCCATCGCCCTCAACTCGGGCTGCATCTCCACTCCTCGCACAGCAGGCGGATCGGGCCTGCAGGCCTCCTGGGCACTAACCCTAACCCTAGGATGGCCCCGAGGGTCGCTTCCTAAGGGGCCTGGCGCGACAACTCAGGGGATTGGGAACCCCCAAGCCCCAGCGCTGGATACACCCTGCCGCCCCGCCCCACACTAGCCGCTAGGGGCGCCGCAATTCATTCAGGGTGGGAGAAAGGGCAGGGCCCTTCGAACCCCCGCCGACCTTCGAAGGCGCCTCGAACCAAAAGGCTTGGGCCCGGGCTCATGTTCACCAGCACACTCACCTCGGCCCAACTCTCCGCTGGATGCACAGGCGGTGTATCGGGCCTGCTGGCCTCCTGGGGGCTAACCCTAACTGTAGGTCGGCCACAGAGGGGCCCTTCCCAAGTGGCCTGGCGCCACAACGCCGGGAATACGGACCCCAACCCAAGTGCCGGACTCACCCTGCTGCCCTTCAGGCACCGGAGCCTCTAGGGGCCCCGCCGGTCACTCAGAGCGGGAGAACGGGCAGGTCCCTCCGAGCCCCCATCGACCTTCGAAGGCCCCCCACACTAAAACGCTTGGGCTCACGCTCAGTCTCGCCGCGACCTCACCTCGGCCTAACCCTCCGCGTGCCACACAGCCGCAGATCGGGTCCACCGGTCTCCTGGGGGCTAACCGTAACCCTAGATAGACCCCCGAGGGGCCCCTCCCAAGGGATCTGGCGCCGAAACACTGGGGATTGGGGACCCCTGAGCCTCAGCACTGGACTCACCCTGCCACCCAGCCGCCACCCGGGGGCTTGGGGTGGTGCCGCTCATTCAGGGCGGGAGCACGGACAGGGCCCTCCAAGACACAGCGACCTTCAAAGGCCCCCCGCGCCAAAACACCCGGGCCCACGCTCCCACTCACCAGTGCCCTCACCTCGGTCCGCCACTCCAGTCTCCACACAGCTGGCGAATAGGGCCTGCCGGCATCCTAGGGGCTAAACCTAACCCTAGGTCAGCCTCCGAGGGGCCCCTCCCAAGGGGCCTGGCGCCGCAACGCGGTGGACTGGGGACCCCCGAGCCCTATGCCCGGACTTACATGCTGCCCCGCCGCCACCTGGGCTGCTAGGGGCGCCGCCGGTCATTCAGGGAGGAGAATGGGCACGGCCCGCCGAGTCCCCGGACACATTCGAAGGCCCCCGGTGCCAAAACGCTTGGGCCCAGGCTCTTGCTCGCCAGCGCCCTCACCTTGGCCTGCCCCTCCGCTCCACGCACAGCAGGCGGATCCCGCCTGCCGGCCTCCCGGGTGCTAATCCTAACCCTAGGTTGGCCACCCAGGGGCCCTTCCAAGGATCCTGGTGCCGCTTCGCCGGGGATCGGGAACCTCAAGCCCCAGAGCCACACTCACCCTACCGCAACGCCGCCACACGGGCCGCTAGGAGCACTGCGGGTCATTCAGGGCGAGAGAAGGGGCAGGGCCTTCCGAGCCCCCAGTGGCCTTCAAAGGCTCCCCGTGGCCAAACGCTGGTGCCCACGCTCCCGCTCCCCAAAGCCCTCACCTCGGACCCGCCCTCCGCTCCCCGGACAGTGGCCGGATCCCACCTGCCGGCCTCCTGAGGGCTAACCCTAACCCTAGGTCAGCCACCCAGGGGCCCCTCACAAGGGTCCTGGTGCCGCTACACTGGGGATCAGGGACCCCAAGACCCAGAGCCAGAATCACCCTGCCGCAACGTCGCCACCCGGGCTCCAGTGGCGCCGCCCGTCATTCAGGGCGGGAGAAGGGACAGGGCCCTGGAGAAACAGGCGATATTTGAAGCCTCCTGCACCAAAATGCAGGGGCCCACGCTCCCGATCGCCAGCGCCTTTACCTCGGGCCGCCCACCTCTCGCCGCCCAGCCAGAGGATTGGGCCTGCTGGCCTCCTGGGTGCTAACTCTAAACCTAGGTCCGCCCACGAGGAGCCCCTCCCAAGGGGCCTGGCACCACAACGCCGGGGATTGGGGATCCCCGAGCTGCAGCCTGGGATTCACCCTGCCGCCATACCGCCAACGGAGCCGCTAGGGGCGTTGCTGGGGATTCAGGGCAGGAGAAAGGGCAGGGCCCTCCGAGCCATGGCAACATTCAAAGGCCCAGGACGCCAAAACGCTGGGGCCCACGCTCCCGCTCCCCATCGCCTTCACCTCGGGCCGCACCTCAGCTCGCCGCACAGTGTGCGGTTGGGCCTGACGGTCTCCTGGGGGCTAACCTTAACCCTAGGTCAGCCACCCAGGGGCCACTCCCAAGGGTCCTGGTGCCGCTACACTGGGGATCAGGGACCCCAAGACCCAGAGCCAGACTCACCCTGCCGCAACGTTGCCACCCGGGCCGCTAGTGGCGCCGCCCGTCATTCAGGGCGGGAGAACTGACAGGGCCCTGGAGAAACCGGCGATATTTGAAGCCTCCTGCGCCAAAATGCAGGGGCCCACGCTCCCGATCGCCAGCGCCTTTACCTCGGGCCGCCCACCTCTCGCCGCCCAGCCAGAGGATTGGGCCTGCTGGCCTCCTGGGTGCTAACTCTAAACCTAGGTCCGCCCACGAGGAGCCCCTCCCAAGAGGCCTGGCCCCGCAACGCTGGGGATTGGGGATCCCCGAGCCGCAGCATGGACTCACCCTGCCGCTCCACCGCCAAGGGAGCTGCTAAGGGCGCCGCTGGTTATTCAGGGCAGGAGAACGGGCAGGGCCCTTTGAGCCATGGCAACAGTCGAAGGCCCAGGGCGCCAAAACGCTGGGGACCACGCTCCCGCTCTGCATCACCCTCAACTCGGCCCGCACCTCCGCTCTTCGCAGAGCCAGCGACTCGGGCCTGCCAGCCTCCTGGGAGCTAAGCCTAACCCTAGGACAGCCCCTGAAGGTCCCTTCCTAAGGGGCCTGGCGCCGCAACGCCAGGGATTGGGAGCCCCCAAGCCCCAGCGCCGGATGCACGCTGCCACCCCAACCCATACAGGCCGCTAGGGGTGCCGCCATTCATTCAGGGTGGGAGGACGGGCAGGGCCCTTCGAACCCCCGCCGACCTTCGAAGGCGCCCCGAACCAAAAGGCTTGGGCCCGGGCTCATGTTCACCAGCACCCTCACCTCGGCCCAACTCTCCGCTCGACGCACAGGCGGTGTATCGGGCCTGCTGGCCTCCTGGAGGCTAACCCTAACCATAGGTCGGCCACCGAGGGGCCCTTCCCAAGGGGCCTGGCGTCGCAACGCTGGGGATGGGGACCCCGAGCTCACGTGCCGCACTCACCCTGCTGCCCTTCAGCCACCCGAGCCACTAGAGGCCCCGCCGGTCAATCAGGGCAAGAGATCGGGCAGGGCCCTCCGAGCCCACGCTGACCTTTGAAGGCTCCCCGCGCAAAAACGTTGGCTCCCAGGATCCTGCTCGCCAGCGCCCTCACCTAGGCCCACCCCACCGCTTGCTTCAGAGCCGGTGGATAGGGCCTGCCGGGCTCCTGGCAGCTAACCAAAACCCTGGGTGGGCCCTGAGGGGACATCGCAAGCGGCCTGGCTCTGCAATGCTGGGAATTGGTGACTCAGAGCCCCAGAGCCAGACTCACCCTGCCGCACTGTCCCCACCTGGGCCGCTAGGGGCGCCACGGGTCATAGAGGGCGAGAGAAGGGCAGGGCCTTCTGAGTCCCCGGTGACCTTCAAAGGCTCCCCGTGCCAAAACGCTGGTGCCCACGCTCCCGCTCCCCAGCGCCTTCACCTCGGGCCGCACCTCAGCTCGCCGCACAGTGTGCGGTTGGGCCTGACGGTCTCCTGGGGGCTAACCCTAACCCTAGGTCGGCCCCCCAGGGGCCCCTCTGAAGGGTTTTGGTGCCACTACGCCAGGGTTCTGGAAGCCCAAGCCCCAAAGCCAGACTCACCCTCCCACAACGCTGCCACCCGGGCCGCGAGGGGCGCCTCCGGTCCTTCAGGGCGGGAGAACTGACAGGGCCCTGGAGAAACCGGCGACATTTGAAGCCTCCCACCCCAAAATGCAGGGGCCCACAATCCCGCACCCCAGCGCCTTTACCTCGGCCCGCCCACCTCTCACCGCCCAGCCAGAGGATCTGGCCTGCCGGCCTTATGGGGGCTAACTCTAACCCTGGGTCGGCCCACGAGGAGCCCCTCCCAAGGGGCCTGGCACCACAACGCCGGGGATTGGGGATCCCCGAGCTGCAGCCTGGGATTCACCCTGCCGCCCCACCGCCAACGGAGCCGCTAGGGGCGTTGCTGGGGATTCAGGGCAGGAGAAAGGGCAGGGCCCTCCGAGCCATGGCAACATTCAAAGGCCCAGGACGCCAAAACGCTGGGGCCCACGCTCCCGCTCCCCAGCGCCTTCACCTCGGGCCGCACCTCAGCTCGCCGCACAGTGTGCGGTTGGGCCTGACGGTCTCCTGGGGGCTAACCCTAACCCTAGGTCAGCCACCCAGGGGCCACTCCCAAGGGTCCTGGTGCCGCTACACTGGGGATCAGGGACCCCAAGACCCAGAGCCAGACTCACCCTGCCGCAACGTTGCCACCCGGGCCGCTAGTGGCGCCGCCCGTCATTCAGGGCGGGAGAACTGACAGGGCCCTGGAGAAACCGGCGATATTTGAAGCCTCCTGCGCCAAAATGCAGGGGCCCACGCTCCCGATCGCCAGCGCCTTTACCTCGGGCCGCCCACCTCTCGCCGCCCAGCCAGAGGATTGGGCCTGCTGGCCTCCTGGGTGCTAACTCTAAACCTAGGTCCGCCCACGAGGAGCCCCTCCCAAGAGGCCTGGCCCCGCAACGCTGGGGATTGGGGATCCCCGAGCCGCAGCATGGACTCACCCTGCCGCTCCACCGCCAAGGGAGCTGCTAAGGGCGCCGCTGGTTATTCAGGGCAGGAGAACGGGCAGGGCCCTTTGAGCCATGGCAACAGTCGAAGGCCCAGGGCGCCAAAACGCTGGGGACCACGCTCCCGCTCTGCATCACCCTCAACTCGGCCCGCACCTCCGCTCTTCGCAGAGCCAGCGACTCGGGCCTGCCAGCCTCCTGGGAGCTAAGCCTAACCCTAGGACAGCCCCTGAAGGTCCCTTCCTAAGGGGCCTGGCGCCGCAACGCCAGGGATTGGGAGCCCCCAAGCCCCAGCGCCGGATGCACGCTGCCACCCCAACCCATACAGGCCGCTAGGGGTGCCGCCATTCATTCAGGGTGGGAGGACGGGCAGGGCCCTTCGAACCCCCGCCGACCTTCGAAGGCGCCCCGAACCAAAAGGCTTGGGCCCGGGCTCATGTTCACCAGCACCCTCACCTCGGCCCAACTCTCCGCTCGACGCACAGGCGGTGTATCGGGCCTGCTGGCCTCCTGGAGGCTAACCCTAACCATAGGTCGGCCACCGAGGGGCCCTTCCCAAGGGGCCTGGCGTCGCAACGCTGGGGATGGGGACCCCGAGCTCACGTGCCGCACTCACCCTGCTGCCCTTCAGCCACCCGAGCCACTAGAGGCCCCGCCGGTCAATCAGGGCAAGAGATCGGGCAGGGCCCTCCGAGCCCACGCTGACCTTTGAAGGCTCCCCGCGCAAAAACGTTGGCTCCCAGGATCCTGCTCGCCAGCGCCCTCACCTAGGCCCACCCCACCGCTTGCTTCAGAGCCGGTGGATAGGGCCTGCCGGGCTCCTGGCAGCTAACCAAAACCCTGGGTGGGCCCTGAGGGGACATCGCAAGCGGCCTGGCTCTGCAATGCTGGGAATTGGTGACTCAGAGCCCCAGAGCCAGACTCACCCTGCCGCACTGTCCCCACCTGGGCCGCTAGGGGCGCCACGGGTCATAGAGGGCGAGAGAAGGGCAGGGCCTTCTGAGTCCCCGGTGACCTTCAAAGGCTCCCCGTGCCAAAACGCTGGTGCCCACGCTCCCGCTCCCCAGCGCCTTCACCTCGGGCCGCACCTCAGCTCGCCGCACAGTGTGCGGTTGGGCCTGACGGTCTCCTGGGGGCTAACCCTAACCCTAGGTCGGCCCCCCAGGGGCCCCTCTGAAGGGTTTTGGTGCCACTACGCCAGGGTTCTGGAAGCCCAAGCCCCAAAGCCAGACTCACCCTCCCACAACGCTGCCACCCGGGCCGCGAGGGGCGCCTCCGGTCCTTCAGGGCGGGAGAACTGACAGGGCCCTGGAGAAACCGGCGACATTTGAAGCCTCCCACCCCAAAATGCAGGGGCCCACAATCCCGCACCCCAGCGCCTTTACCTCGGCCCGCCCACCTCTCACCGCCCAGCCAGAGGATCTGGCCTGCCGGCCTTATGGGGGCTAACTCTAACCCTGGGTCGGCCCACGAGGAGCCCCTCCCAAGGGGCCTGGCACCACAACGCCGGGGATTGGGGATCCCCGAGCTGCAGCCTGGGATTCACCCTGCCGCCCCACCGCCAACGGAGCCGCTAGGGGCGTTGCTGGGGATTCAGGGCAGGAGAAAGGGCAGGGCCCTCCGAGCCATGGCAACATTCAAAGGCCCAGGACGCCAAAACGCTGGGGCCCACGCTCCCGCTCCCCAGCGCCTTCACCTCGGGCCGCACCTCAGCTCGCCGCACAGTGTGCGGTTGGGCCTGACGGTCTCCTGGGGGCTAACCCTAACCCTAGGTCAGCCACCCAGGGGCCACTCCCAAGGGTCCTGGTGCCGCTACACTGGGGATCAGGGACCCCAAGACCCAGAGCCAGACTCACCCTGCCGCAACGTTGCCACCCGGGCCGCTAGTGGCGCCGCCCGTCATTCAGGGCGGGAGAACTGACAGGGCCCTGGAGAAACCGGCGATATTTGAAGCCTCCTGCGCCAAAATGCAGGGGCCCACGCTCCCGATCGCCAGCGCCTTTACCTCGGGCCGCCCACCTCTCGCCGCCCAGCCAGAGGATTGGGCCTGCTGGCCTCCTGGGTGCTAACTCTAAACCTAGGTCCGCCCACGAGGAGCCCCTCCCAAGAGGCCTGGCCCCGCAACGCTGGGGATTGGGGATCCCCGAGCCGCAGCATGGACTCACCCTGCCGCTCCACCGCCAAGGGAGCTGCTAAGGGCGCCGCTGGTTATTCAGGGCAGGAGAACGGGCAGGGCCCTTTGAGCCATGGCAACAGTCGAAGGCCCAGGGCGCCAAAACGCTGGGGACCACGCTCCCGCTCTGCATCACCCTCAACTCGGCCCGCACCTCCGCTCTTCGCAGAGCCAGCGACTCGGGCCTGCCAGCCTCCTGGGAGCTAAGCCTAACCCTAGGACAGCCCCTGAAGGTCCCTTCCTAAGGGGCCTGGCGCCGCAACGCCAGGGATTGGGAGCCCCCAAGCCCCAGCGCCGGATGCACGCTGCCACCCCAACCCATACAGGCCGCTAGGGGTGCCGCCATTCATTCAGGGTGGGAGGACGGGCAGGGCCCTTCGAACCCCCGCCGACCTTCGAAGGCGCCCCGAACCAAAAGGCTTGGGCCCGGGCTCATGTTCACCAGCACCCTCACCTCGGCCCAACTCTCCGCTCGACGCACAGGCGGTGTATCGGGCCTGCTGGCCTCCTGGAGGCTAACCCTAACCATAGGTCGGCCACCGAGGGGCCCTTCCCAAGGGGCCTGGCGTCGCAACGCTGGGGATGGGGACCCCGAGCTCACGTGCCGCACTCACCCTGCTGCCCTTCAGCCACCCGAGCCACTAGAGGCCCCGCCGGTCAATCAGGGCAAGAGATCGGGCAGGGCCCTCCGAGCCCACGCTGACCTTTGAAGGCTCCCCGCGCAAAAACGTTGGCTCCCAGGATCCTGCTCGCCAGCGCCCTCACCTAGGCCCACCCCACCGCTTGCTTCAGAGCCGGTGGATAGGGCCTGCCGGGCTCCTGGCAGCTAACCAAAACCCTGGGTGGGCCCTGAGGGGACATCGCAAGCGGCCTGGCTCTGCAATGCTGGGAATTGGTGACTCAGAGCCCCAGAGCCAGACTCACCCTGCCGCACTGTCCCCACCTGGGCCGCTAGGGGCGCCACGGGTCATAGAGGGCGAGAGAAGGGCAGGGCCTTCTGAGTCCCCGGTGACCTTCAAAGGCTCCCCGTGCCAAAACGCTGGTGCCCACGCTCCCGCTCCCCAGCGCCTTCACCTCGGGCCGCACCTCAGCTCGCCGCACAGTGTGCGGTTGGGCCTGACGGTCTCCTGGGGGCTAACCCTAACCCTAGGTCGGCCCCCCAGGGGCCCCTCTGAAGGGTTTTGGTGCCACTACGCCAGGGTTCTGGAAGCCCAAGCCCCAAAGCCAGACTCACCCTCCCACAACGCTGCCACCCGGGCCGCGAGGGGCGCCTCCGGTCCTTCAGGGCGGGAGAACTGACAGGGCCCTGGAGAAACCGGCGACATTTGAAGCCTCCCACCCCAAAATGCAGGGGCCCACAATCCCGCACCCCAGCGCCTTTACCTCGGCCCGCCCACCTCTCACCGCCCAGCCAGAGGATCTGGCCTGCCGGCCTTATGGGGGCTAACTCTAACCCTGGGTCGGCCCACGAGGAGCCCCTCCCAAGGGGCCTGGCACCACAACGCCGGGGATTGGGGATCCCCGAGCTGCAGCCTGGGATTCACCCTGCCGCCCCACCGCCAACGGAGCCGCTAGGGGCGTTGCTGGGGATTCAGGGCAGGAGAAAGGGCAGGGCCCTCCGAGCCATGGCAACATTCAAAGGCCCAGGACGCCAAAACGCTGGGGCCCACGCTCCCGCTCCCCAGCGCCTTCACCTCGGGCCGCACCTCAGCTCGCCGCACAGTGTGCGGTTGGGCCTGACGGTCTCCTGGGGGCTAACCCTAACCCTAGGTCAGCCACCCAGGGGCCACTCCCAAGGGTCCTGGTGCCGCTACACTGGGGATCAGGGACCCCAAGACCCAGAGCCAGACTCACCCTGCCGCAACGTTGCCACCCGGGCCGCTAGTGGCGCCGCCCGTCATTCAGGGCGGGAGAACTGACAGGGCCCTGGAGAAACCGGCGATATTTGAAGCCTCCTGCGCCAAAATGCAGGGGCCCACGCTCCCGATCGCCAGCGCCTTTACCTCGGGCCGCCCACCTCTCGCCGCCCAGCCAGAGGATTGGGCCTGCTGGCCTCCTGGGTGCTAACTCTAAACCTAGGTCCGCCCACGAGGAGCCCCTCCCAAGAGGCCTGGCCCCGCAACGCTGGGGATTGGGGATCCCCGAGCCGCAGCATGGACTCACCCTGCCGCTCCACCGCCAAGGGAGCTGCTAAGGGCGCCGCTGGTTATTCAGGGCAGGAGAACGGGCAGGGCCCTTTGAGCCATGGCAACAGTCGAAGGCCCAGGGCGCCAAAACGCTGGGGACCACGCTCCCGCTCTGCATCACCCTCAACTCGGCCCGCACCTCCGCTCTTCGCAGAGCCAGCGACTCGGGCCTGCCAGCCTCCTGGGAGCTAAGCCTAACCCTAGGACAGCCCCTGAAGGTCCCTTCCTAAGGGGCCTGGCGCCGCAACGCCAGGGATTGGGAGCCCCCAAGCCCCAGCGCCGGATGCACGCTGCCACCCCAACCCATACAGGCCGCTAGGGGTGCCGCCATTCATTCAGGGTGGGAGGACGGGCAGGGCCCTTCGAACCCCCGCCGACCTTCGAAGGCGCCCCGAACCAAAAGGCTTGGGCCCGGGCTCATGTTCACCAGCACCCTCACCTCGGCCCAACTCTCCGCTCGACGCACAGGCGGTGTATCGGGCCTGCTGGCCTCCTGGAGGCTAACCCTAACCATAGGTCGGCCACCGAGGGGCCCTTCCCAAGGGGCCTGGCGTCGCAACGCTGGGGATGGGGACCCCGAGCTCACGTGCCGCACTCACCCTGCTGCCCTTCAGCCACCCGAGCCACTAGAGGCCCCGCCGGTCAATCAGGGCAAGAGATCGGGCAGGGCCCTCCGAGCCCACGCTGACCTTTGAAGGCTCCCCGCGCAAAAACGTTGGCTCCCAGGATCCTGCTCGCCAGCGCCCTCACCTAGGCCCACCCCACCGCTTGCTTCAGAGCCGGTGGATAGGGCCTGCCGGGCTCCTGGCAGCTAACCAAAACCCTGGGTGGGCCCTGAGGGGACATCGCAAGCGGCCTGGCTCTGCAATGCTGGGAATTGGTGACTCAGAGCCCCAGAGCCAGACTCACCCTGCCGCACTGTCCCCACCTGGGCCGCTAGGGGCGCCGCGGGTCATAGAGGGCTAGAGAAGGGCAGGGCCTTCTGAGTCCCCGGTGACCTTCAAAGGCTCCCCGTGCCAAAACGCTGGTGCCCACGCTCCCGCTCCCCAGCGCCTTCACCTCGGGCCGCACCTCAGCTCGCCGCACAGTGTGCGGTTGGGCCTGACGGTCTCCTGGGGGCTAACCCTAACCCTAGGTCGGCCCCCCAGGGGCCCCTCTGAAGGGTTTTGGTGCCACTACGCCAGGGTTCTGGAAGCCCAAGCCCCAAAGCCAGACTCACCCTCCCACAACGCTGCCACCCGGGCCGCGAGGGGCGCCTCCGGTCCTTCAGGGCGGGAGAACTGACAGGGCCCTGGAGAAACCGGCGACATTTGAAGCCTCCCACCCCAAAATGCAGGGGCCCACAATCCCGCACCCCAGCGCCTTTACCTCGGCCCGCCCACCTCTCACCGCCCAGCCAGAGGATCTGGCCTGCCGGCCTTATGGGGGCTAACTCTAACCCTGGGTCGGCCCACGAGGAGCCCCTCCCAAGGGGCCTGGCACCACAACGCCGGGGATTGGGGATCCCCGAGCTGCAGCCTGGGATTCACCCTGCCGCCCCACCGCCAACGGAGCCGCTAGGGGCGTTGCTGGGGATTCAGGGCAGGAGAAAAGGCAGGGCCCTCCGAGCCATGGCAACATTCAAAGGCCCAGGACGCCAAAACGCTGGGGCCCACGCTCCCGCTCCCCAGCGCCTTCACCTCGGGCCGCACCTCAGCTCGCCGCACAGTGTGCGGTTGGGCCTGACGGTCTCCTGGGGGCTAACCCTAACCCTAGGTCAGCCACCCAGGGGCCACTCCCAAGGGTCCTGGTGCCGCTACACTGGGGATCAGGGACCCCAAGACCCAGAGCCAGACTCACCCTGCCGCAACGTTGCCACCCGGGCCGCTAGTGGCGCCGCCCGTCATTCAGGGCGGGAGAACTGACAGGGCCCTGGAGAAACCGGCGATATTTGAAGCCTCCTGCGCCAAAATGCAGGGGCCCACGCTCCCGATCGCCAGCGCCTTTACCTCGGGCCGCCCACCTCTCGCCGCCCAGCCAGAGGATTGGGCCTGCTGGCCTCCTGGGTGCTAACTCTAAACCTAGGTCCGCCCACGAGGAGCCCCTCCCAAGAGGCCTGGCCCCGCAACGCTGGGGATTGGGGATCCCCGAGCCGCAGCATGGACTCACCCTGCCGCTCCACCGCCAAGGGAGCTGCTAAGGGCGCCGCTGGTTATTCAGGGCAGGAGAACGGGCAGGGCCCTTTGAGCCATGGCAACAGTCGAAGGCCCAGGGCGCCAAAACGCTGGGGACCACGCTCCCGCTCTGCATCACCCTCAACTCGGCCCGCACCTCCGCTCTTCGCAGAGCCAGCGACTCGGGCCTGCCAGCCTCCTGGGAGCTAAGCCTAACCCTAGGACAGCCCCTGAAGGTCCCTTCCTAAGGGGCCTGGCGCCGCAACGCCAGGGATTGGGAGCCCCCAAGCCCCAGCGCCGGATGCACGCTGCCACCCCAACCCATACAGGCCGCTAGGGGTGCCGCCATTCATTCAGGGTGGGAGGACGGGCAGGGCCCTTCGAACCCCCGCCGACCTTCGAAGGCGCCCCGAACCAAAAGGCTTGGGCCCGGGCTCATGTTCACCAGCACCCTCACCTCGGCCCAACTCTCCGCTCGACGCACAGGCGGTGTATCGGGCCTGCTGGCCTCCTGGAGGCTAACCCTAACCATAGGTCGGCCACCGAGGGGCCCTTCCCAAGGGGCCTGGCGTCGCAACGCTGGGGATGGGGACCCCGAGCTCACGTGCCGCACTCACCCTGCTGCCCTTCAGCCACCCGAGCCACTAGAGGCCCCGCCGGTCAATCAGGGCAAGAGATCGGGCAGGGCCCTCCGAGCCCACGCTGACCTTTGAAGGCTCCCCGCGCAAAAACGTTGGCTCCCAGGATCCTGCTCGCCAGCGCCCTCACCTAGGCCCACCCCACCGCTTGCTTCAGAGCCGGTGGATAGGGCCTGCCGGGCTCCTGGCAGCTAACCAAAACCCTGGGTGGGCCCTGAGGGGACATCGCAAGCGGCCTGGCTCTGCAATGCTGGGAATTGGTGACTCAGAGCCCCAGAGCCAGACTCACCCTGCCGCACTGTCCCCACCTGGGCCGCTAGGGGCGCCGCGGGTCATAGAGGGCGAGAGAAGGGCAGGGCCTTCTGAGTCCCCGGTGACCTTCAAAGGCTCCCCGTGCCAAAACGCTGGTGCCCACGCTCCCGCTCCCCAGCGCCTTCACCTCGGGCCGCACCTCAGCTCGCCGCACAGTGTGCGGTTGGGCCTGACGGTCTCCTGGGGGCTAACCCTAACCCTAGGTCGGCCCCCCAGGGGCCCCTCTGAAGGGTTTTGGTGCCACTACGCCAGGGTTCTGGAAGCCCAAGCCCCAAAGCCAGACTCACCCTCCCACAACGCTGCCACCCGGGCCGCGAGGGGCGCCTCCGGTCCTTCAGGGCGGGAGAACTGACAGGGCCCTGGAGAAACCGGCGACATTTGAAGCCTCCCACCCCAAAATGCAGGGGCCCACAATCCCGCACCCCAGCGCCTTTACCTCGGCCCGCCCACCTCTCACCGCCCAGCCAGAGGATCTGGCCTGCCGGCCTTATGGGGGCTAACTCTAACCCTGGGTCGGCCCACGAGGAGCCCCTCCCAAGGGGCCTGGCACCACAACGCCGGGGATTGGGGATCCCCGAGCTGCAGCCTGGGATTCACCCTGCCGCCCCACCGCCAACGGAGCCGCTAGGGGCGTTGCTGGGGATTCAGGGCAGGAGAAAGGGCAGGGCCCTCCGAGCCATGGCAACATTCAAAGGCCCAGGACGCCAAAACGCTGGGGCCCACGCTCCCGCTCCCCAGCGCCTTCACCTCGGGCCGCACCTCAGCTCGCCGCACAGTGTGCGGTTGGGCCTGACGGTCTCCTGGGGGCTAACCCTAACCCTAGCTCAGCCACCCAGGGGCCACTCCCAAGGGTCCTGGTGCCGCTACACTGGGGATCAGGGACCCCAAGACCCAGAGCCAGACTCACCCTGCCGCAACGTTGCCACCCGGGCCGCTAGTGGCGCCGCCCGTCATTCAGGGCGGGAGAACTGACAGGGCCCTGGAGAAACCGGCGATATTTGAAGCCTCCTGCGCCAAAATGCAGGGGCCCACGCTCCCGATCGCCAGCGCCTTTACCTCGGGCCGCCCACCTCTCGCCGCCCAGCCAGAGGATTGGGCCTGCTGGCCTCCTGGGTGCTAACTCTAAACCTAGGTCCGCCCACGAGGAGCCCCTCCCAAGAGGCCTGGCCCCGCAACGCTGGGGATTGGGGATCCCCGAGCCGCAGCATGGACTCACCCTGCCGCTCCACCGCCAAGGGAGCTGCTAAGGGCGCCGCTGGTTATTCAGGGCAGGAGAACGGGCAGGGCCCTTTGAGCCATGGCAACAGTCGAAGGCCCAGGGCGCCAAAACGCTGGGGACCACGCTCCCGCTCTGCATCACCCTCAACTCGGCCCGCACCTCCGCTCTTCGCAGAGCCAGCGACTCGGGCCTGCCAGCCTCCTGGGAGCTAAGCCTAACCCTAGGACAGCCCCTGAAGGTCCCTTCCTAAGGGGCCTGGCGCCGCAACGCCAGGGATTGGGAGCCCCCAAGCCCCAGCGCCGGATGCACGCTGCCACCCCAACCCATACAGGCCGCTAGGGGTGCCGCCATTCATTCAGGGTGGGAGGACGGGCAGGGCCCTTCGAACCCCCGCCGACCTTCGAAGGCGCCCCGAACCAAAAGGCTTGGGCCCGGGCTCATGTTCACCAGCACCCTCACCTCGGCCCAACTCTCCGCTCGACGCACAGGCGGTGTATCGGGCCTGCTGGCCTCCTGGAGGCTAACCCTAACCATAGGTCGGCCACCGAGGGGCCCTTCCCAAGGGGCCTGGCGTCGCAACGCTGGGGATGGGGACCCCGAGCTCACGTGCCGCACTCACCCTGCTGCCCTTCAGCCACCCGAGCCACTAGAGGCCCCGCCGGTCAATCAGGGCAAGAGATCGGGCAGGGCCCTCCGAGCCCACGCTGACCTTTGAAGGCTCCCCGCGCAAAAACGTTGGCTCCCAGGATCCTGCTCGCCAGCGCCCTCACCTAGGCCCACCCCACCGCTTGCTTCAGAGCCGGTGGATAGGGCCTGCCGGGCTCCTGGCAGCTAACCAAAACCCTGGGTGGGCCCTGAGGGGACATCGCAAGCGGCCTGGCTCTGCAATGCTGGGAATTGGTGACTCAGAGCCCCAGAGCCAGACTCACCCTGCCGCACTGTCCCCACCTGGGCCGCTAGGGGCGCCACGGGTCATAGAGGGCGAGAGAAGGGCAGGGCCTTCTGAGTCCCCGGTGACCTTCAAAGGCTCCCCGTGCCAAAACGCTGGTGCCCACGCTCCCGCTCCCCAGCGCCTTCACCTCGGGCCGCACCTCAGCTCGCCGCACAGTGTGCGGTTGGGCCTGACGGTCTCCTGGGGGCTAACCCTAACCCTAGGTCGGCCCCCCAGGGGCCCCTCTGAAGGGTTTTGGTGCCACTACGCCAGGGTTCTGGAAGCCCAAGCCCCAAAGCCAGACTCACCCTCCCACAACGCTGCCACCCGGGCCGCGAGGGGCGCCTCCGGTCCTTCAGGGCGGGAGAACTGACAGGGCCCTGGAGAAACCGGCGACATTTGAAGCCTCCCACCCCAAAATGCAGGGGCCCACAATCCCGCACCCCAGCGCCTTTACCTCGGCCCGCCCACCTCTCACCGCCCAGCCAGAGGATCTGGCCTGCCGGCCTTATGGGGGCTAACTCTAACCCTGGGTCGGCCCACGAGGAGCCCCTCCCAAGGGGCCTGGCACCACAACGCCGGGGATTGGGGATCCCCGAGCTGCAGCCTGGGATTCACCCTGCCGCCCCACCGCCAACGGAGCCGCTAGGGGCGTTGCTGGGGATTCAGGGCAGGAGAAAGGGCAGGGCCCTCCGAGCCATGGCAACATTCAAAGGCCCAGGACGCCAAAACGCTGGTGCCCACGCTCCCGCTCCCCAGCGCCTTCACCTCGGGCCGCACCTCAGCTCGCCGCACAGTGTGCGGTTGGGCCTGACGGTCTCCTGGGGGCTAACCCTAACCCTAGGTCAGCCACCCAGGGGCCACTCCCAAGGGTCCTGGTGCCGCTACACTGGGGATCAGGGACCCCAAGACCCAGAGCCAGACTCACCCTGCCGCAACGTTGCCACCCGGGCCGCTAGTGGCGCCGCCCGTCATTCAGGGCGGGAGAACTGACAGGGCCCTGGAGAAACCGGCGATATTTGAAGCCTCCTGCGCCAAAATGCAGGGGCCCACGCTCCCGATCGCCAGCGCCTTTACCTCGGGCCGCCCACCTCTCGCCGCCCAGCCAGAGGATTGGGCCTGCTGGCCTCCTGGGTGCTAACTCTAAACCTAGGTCCGCCCACGAGGAGCCCCTCCCAAGAGGCCTGGCCCCGCAACGCTGGGGATTGGGGATCCCCGAGCCGCAGCATGGACTCACCCTGCCGCTCCACCGCCAAGGGAGCTGCTAAGGGCGCCGCTGGTTATTCAGGGCAGGAGAACGGGCAGGGCCCTTTGAGCCATGGCAACAGTCGAAGGCCCAGGGCGCCAAAACGCTGGGGACCACGCTCCCGCTCTGCATCACCCTCAACTCGGCCCGCACCTCCGCTCTTCGCAGAGCCAGCGACTCGGGCCTGCCAGCCTCCTGGGAGCTAAGCCTAACCCTAGGACAGCCCCTGAAAGTCCCTTCCTAAGGGGCCTGGCGCCGCAACGCCAGGGATTGGGAGCCCCCAAGCCCCAGCGCCGGATGCACGCTGCCACCCCAACCCATACAGGCCGCTAGGGGTGCCGCCATTCATTCAGGGTGGGAGGACGGGCAGGGCCCTTCGAACCCCCGCCGACCTTCGAAGGCGCCCCGAACCAAAAGGCTTGGGCCCGGGCTCATGTTCACCAGCACCCTCACCTCGGCCCAACTCTCCGCTCGACGCACAGGCGGTGTATCGGGCCTGCTGGCCTCCTGGAGGCTAACCCTAACCATAGGTCGGCCACCGAGGGGCCCTTCCCAAGGGGCCTGGCGTCGCAACGCTGGGGATGGGGACCCCGAGCTCACGTGCCGCACTCACCCTGCTGCCCTTCAGCCACCCGAGCCACTAGAGGCCCCGCCGGTCAATCAGGGCAAGAGATCGGGCAGGGCCCTCCGAGCCCACGCTGACCTTTGAAGGCTCCCCGCGCAAAAACGTTGGCTCCCAGGATCCTGCTCGCCAGCGCCCTCACCTAGGCCCACCCCACCGCTTGCTTCAGAGCCGGTGGATAGGGCCTGCCGGGCTCCTGGCAGCTAACCAAAACCCTGGGTGGGCCCTGAGGGGACATCGCAAGCGGCCTGGCTCTGCAATGCTGGGAATTGGTGACTCAGAGCCCCAGAGCCAGACTCACCCTGCCGCACTGTCCCCACCTGGGCCGCTAGGGGCGCCGCGGGTCATAGAGGGCTAGAGAAGGGCAGGGCCTTCTGAGTCCCCGGTGACCTTCAAAGGCTCCCCGTGCCAAAACGCTGGTGCCCACGCTCCCGCTCCCCAGCGCCTTCACCTCGGGCCGCACCTCAGCTCGCCGCACAGTGTGCGGTTGGGCCTGACGGTCTCCTGGGGGCTAACCCTAACCCTAGGTCGGCCCCCCAGGGGCCCCTCTGAAGGGTTTTGGTGCCACTACGCCAGGGTTCTGGAAGCCCAAGCCCCAAAGCCAGACTCACCCTCCCACAACGCTGCCACCCGGGCCGCGAGGGGCGCCTCCGGTCCTTCAGGGCGGGAGAACTGACAGGGCCCTGGAGAAACCGGCGACATTTGAAGCCTCCCACCCCAAAATGCAGGGGCCCACAATCCCGCACCCCAGCGCCTTTACCTCGGCCCGCCCACCTCTCACCGCCCAGCCAGAGGATCTGGCCTGCCGGCCTTATGGGGGCTAACTCTAACCCTGGGTCGGCCCACGAGGAGCCCCTCCCAAGGGGCCTGGCACCACAACGCCGGGGATTGGGGATCCCCGAGCTGCAGCCTGGGATTCACCCTGCCGCCCCACCGCCAACGGAGCCGCTAGGGGCGTTGCTGGGGATTCAGGGCAGGAGAAAGGGCAGGGCCCTCCGAGCCATGGCAACATTCAAAGGCCCAGGACGCCAAAACGCTGGGGCCCACGCTCCCACTCCCCAGCGCCTTCACCTCGGGCCGCACCTCAGCTCGCCGCACAGTGTGCGGTTGGGCCTGACGGTCTCCTGGGGGCTAACCCTAACCCTAGGTCAGCCACCCAGGGGCCACTCCCAAGGGTCCTGGTGCCGCTACACTGGGGATCAGGGACCCCAAGACCCAGAGCCAGACTCACCCTGCCGCAACGTTGCCACCCGGGCCGCTAGTGGCGCCGCCCGTCATTCAGGGCGGGAGAACTGACAGGGCCCTGGAGAAACCGGCGATATTTGAAGCCTCCTGCGCCAAAATGCAGGGGCCCACGCTCCCGATCGCCAGCGCCTTTACCTCGGGCCGCCCACCTCTCGCCGCCCAGCCAGAGGATTGGGCCTGCTGGCCTCCTGGGTGCTAACTCTAAACCTAGGTCCGCCCACGAGGAGCCCCTCCCAAGAGGCCTGGCCCCGCAACGCTGGGGATTGGGGATCCCCGAGCCGCAGCATGGACTCACCCTGCCGCTCCACCGCCAAGGGAGCTGCTAAGGGCGCCGCTGGTTATTCAGGGCAGGAGAACGGGCAGGGCCCTTTGAGCCATGGCAACAGTCGAAGGCCCAGGGCGCCAAAACGCTGGGGACCACGCTCCCGCTCTGCATCACCCTCAACTCGGCCCGCACCTCCGCTCTTCGCAGAGCCAGCGACTCGGGCCTGCCAGCCTCCTGGGAGCTAAGCCTAACCCTAGGACAGCCCCTGAAGGTCCCTTCCTAAGGGGCCTGGCGCCGCAACGCCAGGGATTGGGAGCCCCCAAGCCCCAGCGCCGGATGCACGCTGCCACCCCAACCCATACAGGCCGCTAGGGGTGCCGCCATTCATTCAGGGTGGGAGGACGGGCAGGGCCCTTCGAACCCCCGCCGACCTTCGAAGGCGCCCCGAACCAAAAGGCTTGGGCCCGGGCTCATGTTCACCAGCACCCTCACCTCGGCCCAACTCTCCGCTCGACGCACAGGCGGTGTATCGGGCCTGCTGGCCTCCTGGAGGCTAACCCTAACCATAGGTCGGCCACCGAGGGGCCCTTCCCAAGGGGCCTGGCGTCGCAACGCTGGGGATGGGGACCCCGAGCTCACGTGCCGCACTCACCCTGCTGCCCTTCAGCCACCCGAGCCACTAGAGGCCCCGCCGGTCAATCAGGGCAAGAGATCGGGCAGGGCCCTCCGAGCCCACGCTGACCTTTGAAGGCTCCCCGCGCAAAAACGTTGGCTCCCAGGATCCTGCTCGCCAGCGCCCTCACCTAGGCCCACCCCACCGCTTGCTTCAGAGCCAGTGGATAGGGCCTGCCGGGCTCCTGGCAGCTAACCAAAACCCTGGGTGGGCCCTGAGGGGACATCGCAAGCGGCCTGGCTCTGCAATGCTGGGAATTGGTGACTCAGAGCCCCAGAGCCAGACTCACCCTGCCGCACTGTCCCCACCTGGGCCGCTAGGGGCGCCGCGGGTCATAGAGGGCGAGAGAAGGGCAGGGCCTTCTGAGTCCCCGGTGACCTTCAAAGGCTCCCCGTGCCAAAACGCTGGTGCCCACGCTCCCGCTCCCCAGCGCCTTCACCTCGGGCCGCACCTCAGCTCGCCGCACAGTGTGCGGTTGGGCCTGACGGTCTCCTGGGGGCTAACCCTAACCCTAGGTCGGCCCCCCAGGGGCCCCTCTGAAGGGTTTTGGTGCCACTACGCCAGGGTTCTGGAAGCCCAAGCCCCAAAGCCAGACTCACCCTCCCACAACGCTGCCACCCGGGCCGCGAGGGGCGCCTCCGGTCCTTCAGGGCGGGAGAACTGACAGGGCCCTGGAGAAACCGGCGACATTTGAAGCCTCCCACCCCAAAATGCAGGGGCCCACAATCCCGCACCCCAGCGCCTTTACCTCGGCCCGCCCACCTCTCACCGCCCAGCCAGAGGATCTGGCCTGCCGGCCTTATGGGGGCTAACTCTAACCCTGGGTCGGCCCACGAGGAGCCCCTCCCAAGGGGCCTGGCACCACAACGCCGGGGATTGGGGATCCCCGAGCTGCAGCCTGGGATTCACCCTGCCGCCCCACCGCCAACGGAGCCGCTAGGGGCGTTGCTGGGGATTCAGGGCAGGAGAAAGGGCAGGGCCCTCCGAGCCATGGCAACATTCAAAGGCCCAGGACGCCAAAACGCTGGGGCCCACGCTCCCGCTCCCCAGCGCCTTCACCTCGGGCCGCACCTCAGCTCGCCGCACAGTGTGCGGTTGGGCCTGACGGTCTCCTGGGGGCTAACCCTAACCCTAGGTCAGCCACCCAGGGGCCACTCCCAAGGGTCCTGGTGCCGCTACACTGGGGATCAGGGACCCCAAGACCCAGAGCCAGACTCACCCTGCCGCAACGTTGCCACCCGGGCCGCTAGTGGCGCCGCCCGTCATTCAGGGCGGGAGAACTGACAGGGCCCTGGAGAAACCGGCGATATTTGAAGCCTCCTGCGCCAAAATGCAGGGGCCCACGCTCCCGATCGCCAGCGCCTTTACCTCGGGCCGCCCACCTCTCACCGCCCAGCCAGAGGATCTGGCCTGCCGGCCTTATGGGGGCTAACTCTAACCCTAGGTCGGCCCCCGAGGGCCCCCTCCCAAGGAGCCTGGCACCACAATGCCGGGGATTTGGGAACCCGAGCCCCAGTGCTGGACTCACTCTGCCACCCCGCAAGCACCCATGGCGCTAGGGGCGTTGCCAGTCATTCAGGAAGGGAGAACGGGCAGGGCCCTCCGATCCCCCTGTGACCTTCGAAGGCCCCCTGCGCAAAAACTCTGGCTCCCTCGCTTCTGCTCGCCAGCGCCCTAACCTCGGCCCACCCCTACGCTCGGTGCAGAGCTGGCGGATCGGGCCTGCTGGCTTCCTGGGGTCTAACCCTAACCCTAGGTCACCACCGAGGGGCCCCTCCCAAGTGGCCTGGCGCCGCATGCCATTGATTGGGGACCCCCAAGTCCCAGCGCCGGATGCACCCTGCCGCCCCACCGCCACATGGGGAGCTAGGGGCGTTGCCAGTCCTTCAGGGCGACAGAACGGGCAGGACCCTCCGAGCCACCTGTGACTTTTGAAGGCACCCCAAGGCAAAGCCAAAATGCTCTGGCCCACGCTCCCGCTCGCCAGCTATCTCACCTCGACCCACACCTCCATTCACTGCACATGGGCTGATCGAGCCTGCCAGCCTCCTGGGGGCTAACCCTAACCCTAGGTTGGCCACCGAGGGGCCCGTCCCAAAGGGCCTGGCGGGGCAACGCCAGGTATTAGGGACCCCCTAGCCCCAGCGCCGGATTCACTCTGCCGCCACGCTGACACCCGGGCCGCTAAGGGTGCCGCTGGTCATTCAGGGCGGGAGAACGGGCAGGGCCCTCCGAGCCCGCGGCGACCTTCGAAGGCCGCCCCATTCAAAATGCTTGAGCTCACGCTCCTGCTCCTCAGCGCCCTCACCTCGGCCCGCCCCTCTGCTCGCCGCAGAGCCGGTGGACGAGGCCTGCCCTCCATCTGGGGACTACCCATAACCCTAGGTTGGCCCCTGAGGGGCCACTCCAAAGGGGCCTGGCACCGCAATGCCTGGGATTGGGGACCCCCGAGCCCCAGCGCCGGACTGAAGGTCTCGCCCCGCCGCCACCTGGGTCGCTAGGAGTACCGTCGGTCATTCAGGGAGGGAGAATGGGCAGATCCCTCCGAGCCCCTGGTGACCTTCGAAGGCCCCCCGCGCCAAAACGCTTGGGCCCTTGCTCCCGCTCGCCTGCGCCCTCACCTCGGTCCGCCCCTCCGCTCGCTGCAGAGCCAGTGGATCGGGACTGCCGGCCTCCTGGGTGTTACCCTAACCGTTGGTGGGCCCCCGAGTGGGCCATCCCAGGTTCCTATTGCTGCAACACCGGGGATTGGGGACCCCCGAGCCCCAGCGCCAGACTCACCCTGCAGCCCCGCCACCACCCGGGCCGCTACAGGTGCCGCCGGTCATTCAGGGAGGGAGAACAGGCAGGGACCTCCGAGGCCCCTGGGGCCTTCGTAGGCCCCCCGCGCCAAAATGCTTGGGCCCACGCTCCTGTTCGCCAGCGCCCTCACCTCGGCTCGCCCATCTGCTCGCCACACAGCTGGCGTTTTGGGCCTGCCGGCCTCCTGAGGTCTAACTCTAACCCTAGGTCAGCCCCCGAGGCGTACCTCCCAAGGCGCTTGGTGCCACAATGCCGGAGATTGGTGACCCCTGAGCCGCAGCGCCGGACTCACATTGCCACCCCACCGCCACCCGGGCTTCTAGGGCCGCTGCCAGTCAGTCAGGATGGGAGAACGGGCAGGGCCCTCCGAGCCCACAGCGACCATCGAAGCCCCCCTGCGCCAAACGCCTGGGCCCATGTTCCTGCTCGCCAGCACCCTTGCCTCGGCCCACCCCTCCGCTCGCTGCACAGCCGGCATACGGGCCTGCCGACTCCTGGGAGCTAATCCTAACGCTAAGTCGGCGCCCGAGGGGCCCCTCCCAAGGGGCCTGGTGCCGCAAGCCAGGGATTCAGGACGCCCAAGCCTCAGCACTGGACTCACCCTGCTGACCCACCGCCACCCTGGCCGCTAGGAGCGCTGTCAGTCATTCAGGGCGGGAGAATGGGCAGGGCCCTCTGAGCCCCCTGCGACTTTCGAAGGCCCCCCTCGCCAAAACGCTTGGGCCCATGCTCCCGCTCGCCAGCACCCTCACCTCGCCCCCCCCCTCCGCTAGTCGCATAGCCAGCGGATTGGGCCTGCTGGCCTCCTGGGGACTATTGGTATCCCTAGTTCAGCCCACTAGGGGCCCTTCCCAAGGGGCCTGGCGCCGCAACGCTGGGGATTGGGAATCCACGATCCCCAGCGCTGGACTCACCCTACTGCCCCGCTGCCACCCGGGCTGGTAGGGGCGCCGCCGATCATTCAGGGCGGGAAAACGGGCAGGGCCCTCCGAGCCCCTGCCGACCATCGAAGTCCCCCCACGCCAAAACGCTTGGGCCCTCACTCCCGCTTGCCAGCTCCTTCACCTCGGCCCGCCACTCCACTCGACGCACACCTGGCGGATAGGGTCTGCCGGCCTCCCGGGGGCTAACCCTAACACTAGTTCGGTCCCCAAAGGGCCCCTCCAAAGGGGCCTGGCACCACAACGCCGGGGATTGGGGACCCCCATGCCCCAGCGCCGGACTCACCCTGCCGTCCTGCCGCCACCTGGGCCGCTAGGGGTGCGGCCGGATAGTCAAGGCTGGAAAACGGGCAGGGCCCTTGGAGCCCCCGGCGACCTTCAAAGGGCCCCTGCGCCAAAACGCTTGAGCCCAGGCTCCCGCTCGCCAGCGCCCTCACCTTGGCCTGCCCCTCCGCTCACCGGATAGCTGGCGGATCGGGCCAGCCTGCCTTCTGGTGGCTAAACCTAACCGTAGGTCGGCCACCGAGGGGCCCCTCCGATGGGTGGGGCCTGGCGCCACATCGCCTGGGATTGCTGACCCCGAGCCCCAGCGCGGGATTCACCTTGCCACCCCACCGCCAACTGGGCTGCTAGGAGTGCCGTCAGTCATTCAGGGCGGGAAAATGGGCAGGGCCCTCCGAGCCCCTGGCGACCTTCGAAGACCCCCCGCGCCAAAACGATTGGGCCCAAGCTCCTGCTCACCTGCGCCCTCACCTCGGACCACCCCTCCGCTCACTGCACAGCCGGTGGATCGGGCCTGTGGGCCTCCTGGGGGCTAACCCTAACCCTAGGTCTGCCCCCAAATGGCCCTTCCCAAGGGGCCTGGCGCCGCAAAGCCGGGCATTGGGGACCCCCGAGACCCAGCACCGGACTCAACCTGCCGCCCCGCTGCCACCAGTGCCGTGAGGAGCGCCATCGGTCATTCAGGACGGAAGAACGGGCAGGACCCTCTGAGTCCCTGGCAAAATTCGAAGGCCCCTCACGCCGAAACTTTGGGCCCATGTTCCCACTCGACAAATCGCTCATCTCAACCTGCCCCTCTGCTCGCCGCACAGCTGGAGGATCGGGCCTGCCGGCCTCCTTTGGGCTAACCCTACCCTAGGTCGGCCCCCGAGGGACCACTTCCAAGTGTCCGGTGCAGCCACGCCGGGGATTGGGGACCCCCCCCAGTGCTGGACTCACCTTGCCGTCCCGTCGCCAACCGGGCCGCTACGGGCACCGCCGGTCATTCAGGGCGGGAGAACGGGCAGCGCCCTCCGAGCCTCTGGCGACTACGAAGGCCATCCGCGCCAAAACGCTTGGGCCGACGCTCCTGGTCGCCAGCGACCTCACCTCAGCACACCACTCCAATCGCCGCAGAGCTGGCGGATCGCGCCTGCCACCCTCCTGGGGGCTAACCTTAACCCAAGCTGGGCCCCAGAGGGGCCCCTCCCAAGGGGACTGGCGCCGCAACGCCAGGGATCGGGGAACCCGAGCCCCGGCTGCGAACTCACCCTGCCCCCGCGCCATCACCCGGGCTGCTAGGGGCACCCTCGGTCATTCAGGGCGGCAGAACTGGCAGGCCCCTCCGAGCCCCCAGTGACCTTTGAAGGCCCCCCGCGCCAAAACGCTTGGGCTCACGCTCCTGTTTGTCAGCGCACTCACTTCGACCCACCCCTCCTCTCGCCACACAGCTGGCAGATCCCGCCTGCCGGGCTTCTGGGTGTAACCCTAACCCTAGGTCTGTCCCCATGGGGCCCCTCCTAATGGGCCTGGCATCGCAATGCCGGGGATTGGGGAACCCCAGGCCCAGCGCCGGACTCACCCTGCTGCCCCACCACCACCCAGGCCGCTAGGGGCGTTGCCAGAATTTCAGGGCGGAAGAAAGGGCAGGGCCCTCTGAGCCCCCGCTGACCTTAGAAGGCCTCCCGCACCAAAACATTTGGGCCCACGCTCCCGTTCGCCAGCGCCCTCTTCTCAGGTCGCCCTTCCGCTCACCGAACATCTAGCGGATCAGGCCAGCCTGCTTCCTGGGGGCTAACCCTAACCCTAGGTCGGACCCCGAGGGGCCCCTTCCAAAGGCCTGGTGCCACAACGTCGGGGATTGGGGACCCCTGAGCCACAGTGCCAGACGCACTCTACCGCCCCTCCCCTACTGGCCCCTAGGGGCGCCGCCGGTCATTCAGGGCGGGAGAACGGGCAGGGCCCTCCGAGCCATGGCAACATTCGAAGGCTCAGGGCACCAAAACACTGGGGCCCACGCTCCCGCTCGCCATCGCCCTCAACTCGACCCGCACCTCCGCCCATCGCACAGTGGGCAGATCGGGCCTGCCGGACTCCTGGGAGATAACCCCAAACCCTACTTCGGCCCCCGAGGGGCCCCACCAAGGGGCCTGGCACCGCCACGCCGGGGCTTGGGGAATCCTGAGCCCCAGCTCCGGACTCACGCTGCCTCCCCACCGCCACCCTGGCCGCTAGGGTGCCGCCGGTCATTAAGGGCGGGGGAACGGGCAGGGCCATCAGAGCTCACGGCGACCATCGAAGGCCCCCCGCGCCAAAACGCTTGGGCCCACGCTCCCGCTCCCCAGTGCCCTCACCTCAGCTTGCCCCTCCGCTTGCCGCAGAGCTGGTGGATCGGGCCTGCCGTCCTCCTGGGGAATCTCCCTAAGCCTAGGTCGGCCATCGACGGACCCCTCCCAAGGGCCCTGGCGCCGCAACGCCGGGGATGGGGGACCCCCGATCCCCAGCGCTGGACTTAACCTGCCCCCCTGCCACCACCCTGGCGACTAGGGGCGCTGTCGTTCATTAAGGGCAGGAAAACGGGCAGCGCCCTCCGAGGCCCCAGCGACCTTCGAAGCCCTCCGCGAAAAAACGCTTGGGCCCAAGCTCTTGCTCGCCAGCGCCCTCACCTCAGCCCGCCCCTCCGCTCGCCGCACAGCGGGTGGATCGGGCCTGCCGGCCTACTGGGGGCTAACCCTATCCCTAGGTCTGTCCCCGAGGGCCCCCACCCAAGGGGCCTGGCGCCGCAAACTGGGGATGGGGGACCCCCAAGCCCCAGCGCCGGACTCACCCTGCCACCCCTCCGACATCCGGGCAGCTAGGGGCGCCGCAGGTCATTGAGGGCGGGAGAATGGGCAGGGCCCTCGAGCCCCCGGCGAACTTCGAAGACCCCCTCGCCAAAACGCTTGGGCTCACGCACCCGCTCACCAGAGCCCTCACCTCGGTTTGCCCCTCCGCTCTCTGCACAGCCAGCAGATCGGCCTGCCGGCCTCCTTGGGGCTAACCGTAACCCTAGGTCGGCCCCTTAGGGGCCCCTCCCCAGGGGCCTAGCACCACAACGCCGGGGGTTGGGGATCCCTGAGCCCCAGCGCCGGATTCACCCTGCTGCCCCACCGCCAACCGGGCCGGTAGGGGTGCCGCTGGTCATTCAGTGCGGGAGGACATGTAGGGCCCTCCGAGCTATCGGTGACTTTTGAAGGCCCCCAGAGCCAAAACGCTTGGGCCCATGCTCCCGTTCGCCAGCACCCTCACTTCGGCCAGGCCCTCTGCTTGCCGCACAGGAGGCGGATAGTGCCTGTCAGCCACCTGGGGGCTAACCCTAAACATAGGTCGGCCCCCTAAGGTCCCCTCCTAAGTGGCCTGGACCCACAACGCCGGGGATAGGGTACCTCCCAGCCCCAGCGCCGGATTCACCCTGCCGCCCTTCTGCCAACTGGGTCGGTAGGGGCAACACCGGACATTAAGGGCGGGAGAACGGGCAGGGCCCTCCGAGCCCCCGGCGACCTTCGAAGGCCCCCCGCACCAAGGAACTTGGGTCCACGCTTCCGCTCGCAGCGCCCGTACCTCGACCCCCCATCCGCTCACCACAAGCTGGCGGATCGGGTCGGCTGGCCTCCTGGGGGCTAACGCTAACCCTGGGTCGGCCCCCGAGGGGCCCCTCCCAAGGGACCTGGCACCGCAACACCAGGGATTGGGCCCCCACAGCCCCAGCTCCGGACTCACCCTGCTGCCCCGCCACCACCTGGGCCACTAGGGGCGTCGCCCATCATTCAGGGCTGGAGAACGGGCAGGGTCCTCCGAGGCCCCTGCGACCTTAGTAGGCCCCCCGTGCCAAAAAGCTTGGGCCCATGCTCCTGCTCCCTAGCGCCTTACCTCAGCCGCCCCTCCGCTCGCCGCGAGCTGGCGGATTGGGCCTGCCGGCCTTCTGGGGGCTAACCCAAACACCAGGTCGGCCCCCAAGGGGCCCCTCCCAAGGGGCCTATCGCTGCAATGCCTGGGATTGGTGACCCCCGAGTCCCAGCGCTGGACTCACCGTGCCGCCCCGCCGCCACCCGGGCCGGTAGGAGATCCATCGGTCATTCAGGGCAGAACAACGGACAGGGCCCTCCGAGCCCCCGGCGCCATTTGAAGGCCCTCTGCACCAAAACCCTTGGGCCCACGCTCCCGCTCGCCAGCACCATCACTTCGGCCCACCCTCCGCTCGCTGCACAGCTGGCGGATTGGGCCTGACGGTCTCCTGGGGGCTAACCCTAACCCTAGGTCGGCCCTTGAGGGGCCCCTCCCAAGGGGCCTGGTGCCGCAACGCCAGGGATTTGGGACCCACAAGCCCCAGCGCCGGATTCACCCTCCCGCCCCGCTGCCACCTGGGCCTCTAGGGGCACCGCCGGTCATCCAGGGCGGGAGAACGGGCAGGGTCCTCCGAGCCCCTGGTGACCTTTGAAGGCCCCCACACCAAAACGCTTGGGCCCACGCTTCTTGCTAGTAAGCGCCCTCACCTCGGTCCGCCCCCCCTCTCGCCGCACAGACAGCGGATTGTGCCTGCCAGCCTCCTGGGAACTAACCCTAACTCTAGGTCTGCTCACGAGGGGTCCCTCCCAAGGGGCCTGGCAATGTCACGCCGGGGATTGGGGACCCTCAAGCCCAGTGCATTACTTACCCTGCTGCCCTGCCACCACCCAGGCTGCTAGGGGCGCCGCCGGTTATTTAGGGTGGGAGAACGGGCAGGGCTCTCCGAGCCCCGGCGACCTTCGAAGACCCCCGCTCCAAAACGCTTGGGCCTATGCTCCTGCTCGCCAGCACCCTCTCCTCAGCCCGCCCCTCCGCTCGCTGCACAGCCGGCAGATCGGGACTGCCGGCCTCCTGGGGCTAACCCTAACCCTAGGTCGGCTCCCGAGGGGCCCATCCCAAGGGGCCTGGTGCCGCCACGCGGGTGATTGGGGACCCCCGAGCACCAGGGCCGAAGTCACCCTGCCGCCCTGCTGCGACCCGGCTCACTAGGGGCACCGTCCTCATTCGGGGCTGGGGAACGTGTAGGGCCCTCCGAGCCCCCGGCGACTTTTGAAGGCCCACCGCGCCAAAACGCTTGGGCCCAAGCTCCCGTTCGCAAGCGCCCTCACCTCGGCCCGTCCCTCCACTTGCCACACAGCTGGCGGATCGGGCCTGCAGGCCTCCTGGGGGCTAACCCTAAACCTAGGTTGGCCCCCAAGGGGCCCCTCCCAAGGTGCCTGGCGCCACCACACCTGGGATTGGGGTCCCCTGAGCCCCATCGACTGACTCACAATGCCGCCCCGCCACCACCCGGGCTGCTAGGGGCGCCGCCGGTCATTCAGGGCGTTAGAACGGGCAGGGCTCTCCGAGCCCCCGGCAAGCTTCGAATGCCCGCTCGCCAAAATGCTTGGGCCCATGCTCCCACTCGCCAGTGCATTCACATCGACCCACCCTCCGCTCACAGTACAGCCGACGGATAGGTCCTGCCGGCCTCCTGGAGCTAACACAAACCCTACGTCGGCGCCCGAGGGGCCCCTCCCAAGGGGCCTGGCTCCACCACGCCGGGGCTTGGGGACCCCCGAGCACCAGCGGCAGTCTCACCCTGCCTCCGCGCTGTGACCCGGCCCGCTAGGGGCGCTGTCCTCATTCAGGGCGGGAGAACGGGCAGGGCCCTCAGAGCCCCGGGCGACATTTGAAGACCCCCGCGCCAAAACGCTTGGACCCACAGAACCGCTCGCCAGCGCCCTCACCTAGACTAGCCCCTCCGCATGCCACACAGCCAGCGGATCAGGCCTGCCAGCCTCCTGGGGGCTAAACCAAACCCTACGTCAGCCCCCGAGGGGCCCCTCCCAAGGGGCCTGGCTCCGCCACGCTGGGGCATGGGGACCCTCGAGCACCAGCGCTGGACTCACCCTGCCGCCCCACCACGACCCGGGGCGCTAGGGGCGCTGCTGGTCATTCAGGGCGGGAAAGCGGCCAGGGCCCTGTGAGCCCCCGGTGACCTGCGAAGGCCCCCTGCGCCAAAACGCTTGGGCCCACGGTCCCGCATGCCAGCGTGCTCACCTCATCCCACCCCCCCTCTTGCCGCACAGACAGCGGATCGGGCCTGCCAGCCTCCTGGGAACTGACCCTAACTCTAGGTCTGCTCACGAGGGGCCCCTCCCAAGGGGCCTGGCGATGCCACGCCGGGGATTGGGGACCCTCGAGCCCCAGCGCATTACTTACCCTGCCGCCCTGCCGCCACCCGGGCTGCTAGGGATGCTACCAGTTATTTAGGGCGGGAGAACGGGCAGGGCCCTCCAAGCCCCCAGTGACCTTCAAAGGCCCCCCGCGCCAAAACACTTGGGCCTACGCTCCTGCTCGCCAGCACCCTCTCCTCAGCCCGCCCCTCCGCTCACTGCACAGCTGGCAGATCGGGACTGCCGGCCTCCTGGGGCTAACCCTAACCCGAGGTCGGATCCCGAGGGGCCCATCCCAAGGGGCCTGGCACCGCCACGTGGGTGATTGGGGACCCCCAAGCACCAGGGCTGAACTCACCCTGCTGCCCCGCTGCGACCCGGCTCGCTAGGGGCACCGTCCTCATTCGGGGCTGGGGAACGGACAGGGCCCTCTGAGCCCCCGGTGACATTCGAAGGCCCGACACGCCAAAACGCTTGGGCTCATGCTCCCGCTCGCCAGCGCCCTCACCTCGCCCCACCCGTCCGTTCTCTGCACAGCCGGCGGATCAGGCCCCGGCCTCCTTTGGGCTAACCCTAACCCTAGGTCAGCCCCCGAGGGACCCCTCCCAAGGGGCCAGGCGCCACCACGCCGGGGCATTTGGATCCCTGAGCCCTACTCCAGACTCACCCTGCCGCCCCACCGCCACCCGGGATGCTAGGGGCGCCACCGGTCATTCAGGGAGGGAGTACCAGCAGGGCCCTCTGAGCCCACGATGACCTTCGAAGGCCCCCCGCACCAAAACGCTTGGGCCTAAGCTCCTGCTCACCAGCGCCCTCACCTCGGCTCACCCCTCCCCTCGCCACACAGTGGGCGGATCGGGCCCCGGCCTCCTTTGGGCTAACCCTAACCCTAGGTCGGCCCCCGAGAGACCCCTCCCAAGTGCCTGGAGCCACCACGCCGGGGATCGGGGACCACTGAGCCCCAGCTCCAGACTCATCCTGCTGACACGCCGCCACTCTGGCCGCTAGGGGCGCCACCGGTCATTTAGGGTGTGAGAATGGGCAGGGCCCTACAAGCCCCCAGCGAAAAAGGAAGGCCCTCCATGCCAAAACGCCTGGGCCCACGCTCCCGCTTGCCAGCGCCCTCACCTTGGCCCGCCCCTCTGCTCACCGCACAGCCGGCGGTTCGGGCCTGCTGGCCTCCTATGGGCTAACCCTAAACCTAGGTCGTCCCCAGAGGAGCCCCTCCCAAGGGGCCTGGCGCCGCCATGCTGGGGATTGGGGACACCTGAACCCCACCGCCGGACGCACGCTGCCGCTCCTCACCACCCGGCCCGCTAGGGGCGCCGTCCTCATTCAGGGCGTTAGAACGGGCAGGGCCTGCGGAGCCCCCGGCAACCTTCGAAGGTCCCCCGCGACAAAACGCTTGGGCCCATGCTCCCGCTCACCAGCGCCCTCACCTCGGCTAGCCCTTCCGCATGCGGCAGAGCCGGCGGATCGGGTCTGCCAGCCTCCTGGGGGCTAACCCTAACGCTAGGTCGGCCCCAGAGGGGCCCCTCCCAAGGGGCCTGGCGCCACCACGCCAGGGATTTGGGATCCCCAAGCCCCACCGCCGGACACACCCTGCCACCCCGGCGCCACCCAGGCTGCTAGGAGCGCCGCCGTTCATTCAGGGAGGGAGAACGGGCAAGGCCCTCTGAGCCCCCGCCGATATTCGAAGTCTCCTGGCGCCAAAACCCTAGGGTCCACGGTCCCGCTCGCCAGTGCCCTCACCTCGGCCAGCCCCTCTGCATGCTGTAGAGGCGGCGGATCGGGCCTGCCGGCCTCCTTGGGGCTAACGAAAACCCTAGCTCGGCCCCCGAGGGACCCCTCCCAAGGGGCCTGGCAATGCCACGCCGGGTATTGGGGACCCCCGAGCCCGAGCTCTGGACTCACCCTGCCTCCCCGCCACCACCCTGGCCGCTAGTGCGCCGCCGGGCATTCAGGGCGGGAGAACTTGCTGGGCTCTCCGAGCCCCTGGTGAGCTTCGAAGGCCCCCCATGCCAAAACGCTTGGGCCCACGCTCCCGCTTGCCAGCGCATTAACGTCAGCCCACCCCTCTGCTCGCTGCACAGCCAGCGGATCAGGCCGGCCGGCCTCCTTTGGGCTAACACTAACCATATGTCAGCCCCCGAGGAACCACTCCCAAGTGCCTGGCGCTGCCACGCCGGGGATTGGGGACCCCCGAGCCCCAGCTCCAGACTCACCCTGCCGGCCTGCCATCACACCGGCCACTAGGGGTGCCACCGGTCATTCAGGGCGGGAGAACGGGCAGGGCCTTCTGAGCCCCCGGTGACATTCGAAGGACCCCTGCGCCAAAATGCTTGTGCCCATGCTCCCGCTTGCCAGCGTGCTCACCTCAGCCCGCCCCTCGATCGTTGCACAGCCGGCAGATAGGGCCTGCCAGCCAACTGGGGGCTAACCCTATCCAAAGGTCAGCCCCCGAGGGGCCCATCCCAAGGGTCCTATCGCTGCAACGCTGGGGATTGGGGAACCTCGAGCCCCAGTGCCAGGCTCACCCTTCCACCCCGCCCCCACCGGGCTGCTAGTGGTGCCGCCGATCATTCAGGGCGGGAGAATGGGCAGGGCCCTCCGAGCCCCCGACGACTTTCGAAGGCCCCCCGTGCCAAAACGCTTGGGCCCACGCTCCCACTCTCCAGCACCCTCACCTTGGCCCGCCCCACCGCTCACCGCACAGCCGACGAATCGGGCCTGCCGGCCTCCTAGGGTCTAAACCTAACCCTAGGTCGGCCCACGAGGGGCTCCACCCAAGGTGCCTGGCGCAGCTACGCCGGGGATTGGGGTCCCCCAAGCACCATCACCGGACTCACCCTGCCGCCCCTCCGTGACCCGGCCCACTAGGGGCGCCGTCCTCATTCAGAGCGGAAGAACGGGAAGGGCCATCCAAGGCCCGGTGACCTTCGAAGGACCCCCGGTCCAAAACGCTTGGGCCTACGCTCCCGCTCGCCAGCGCATTCACGTCGGCCCGCCCCTACGCTTGCTGCACAGCCAGCAGATCGGGCCTGCCAGCATCCTTTGGGCTAACCCTAAACCTAGGTCGGCCCCAGACGAGTCCCTCCCAAGGGGCCTGGCGTCACCATGCCAGGGATTGGGGATGCCCGAGCCCCAGTGCCGGACTCACTCTGCCGCCACGCCACCACCCAGGCCGCTAGGGGCGCCTCAGGTCATTCAGGATTGGAGAACGGGAAGGGCCCTCCGAGCCCCTGGCGACCTTTGAAGGCCCCCTGTGCCAAAATGCTAGGGCCCACGCTCCCGCTCGCCATTACCCTCACCTTGGCCCTCCCCTCCGCTTGCCACTCAGCTGGCAGATCGGTCCTGCCGGCCTCCTGGGGGCTAACCCTAACCCTACATCGGGCCCGAGGGGCCCCTACGAAGGGGACTGGCGCCGCCACGCCGGCGATTGGAAACCCTCGAGCCCCAGCGCAGGACTTACCCTGCTGCCCCGCCGCCACCCAGGCCTCTAGGGGCGCCACCAGTCATTCAGGATGGGAGAACGGGCAGGGCCCTCCGAGCTCCTGGCGACATTTGAAATCCCCCTGCACCAAAACGCTTGGGCCCACACTCCTGCTGCCCAGCGCCCTCACCTCGGCCCGCCCTTCTGCTCACCACACAGCCGGCGGATTGGGCCTGCAGGCCTCCTGGGGGCTAACCCTAACCCTAGGTCGGCCCCCGAGGGGCCCCTCCATAGCGGCCTGGCGCCGCAACACCGGGGATTGAGGACCCCTGAGTCCCAGCGCCAGACTCACCCAGCTGCCCCGCCGCCTTGCGGGCCGCCTGGGGCGCCGCAGATCATTCAGGGCGGGAGAAAGGGCAGTGCTCTATGAGCTCCTGGCGATCTTTAAAGGCCCCCCGCGCCAAACGCTTGGGCCCACGCTCCCGCTCGCCAGCGCCTTCACTTCGGCCCACCCCTCCGCTCGCCGCACCACTGGCGGATCGGGCCTGTCGGCCTCCTAGGAGCTAACACTAACCCTAGGTCGGCCCCAGAGGGGCCCGTCCGAGGGGCCTGGCGCTGCCACACCAAGGATTGGGGACTCCTGAGCCACAACGCCAGATGCAGCCTGCTGCCCTGCCACCACCCGGGCCACTAGGGGCGCTGCTGGTCATTCTGGGCTGGAGAACGTACAGGGCCTTCTGAGCCACCCTCGATCTTTGAAGGCCCCCACGCCAAAACGCCTGGGCCCACGCTCCCGCTTGCCAGCACTCTCACCTCGGCCTGCCCCTCTGCACGCCGCAAAGCTGGCAGATCAGGCCTGCCGAAATCCTGGGGGCTAACACAAACCCTGTGTCAGCCCCCGAGGGGCCCCTCACAAGGGTCCTGGAGCCGCCACTCCTGTGCTTGGGCACGCTCAGCAGCAGCGCCAGACTCACCCTGCCACCATACCACCACCCGGGCTGCTAGGGGCGGCGCCGGTCATTCAGGGCGGGAGAACGGGCTGGGATCTCCCAGCCCCTGATGACATTGGAAGGCCCCCCGTGCAAAAACGCTTCAGCCAACGATCCCGCTCCCCAGAGCCCTCACCTTGGCCCACCACTCCGCTCTCCACACAGCCGGCGTATCGGGCCTGCTGGCCTCCTTTGAGCTAACACTAACCCTAGGTCAGCCCCCAAGGGACCCCTCCCAAGTGCCTGGCGCCATCACGCCAGTGATTGAGACCCCCAAGCCCCAGCTGTGGACTCACCCTGCCGCTGCGTCTCACCTTGGCCCGCCACTCCACTCTCCACACAGCTGGTGGATCGGGCCTGTCGGCCTCCTGGGAACTAACTCCAAACCCTACGTCGGCCCCCAAGGGGCCCCTCCCAAGGGGCCTGATGTCGCCACGCCAGGGATTGGGGATGCCCTAGCCCTAGCGCCAGACTCACCCTGCAGCCCCGCCTCCACCCTGGCCTCTAGGGGTGCCGCCGGTCATTCAGTGCGGGAGAACGTGCAGTGCCCTCCGAGCCCCCAGCAAACTTCGAAAGCCCCCTTGCCAAAACTCTTGGGCCCACGCTCCCACTCGCCAGTGCCCTCACCTCGGCCCACCCCTCCGCTCACCGCACAGCTGGCAGATCTGGCCTGCCGGCCCCCTTGGGGCTAACTCTACACCTAGGTCAGCCCCGGTGGGCCCCCTCCCAAGGTGCCTGGTGCCGCCTCGCTGGGGACTGGGGTCCCCGGAGCCCCTTCGCCACACTCACACTGCCACCCCACTGCCAACCGGGACACTAGGGGTGCCGCCGGTTATTCAGGTTGGGAGAACGGGTAGGGCCCTCCGAAACATCGGCGACATTCGAAGGCCCCCCGCACCAAAAGGCTTAGGCCCATGCTCTTGCTCCCCAGTGCCCTCACCTCGGCCCACCCCACTGCTTGCTGCACAGCTGGCGGATTGGGCCTGCCGGCCTCCTGAGGGCTAACCCTAACCCTAGGTCAACCCCTGAGGGGCCCCTCCCAAGGGGCCTGGCGTCACCACGCCACGGATTGGGGACCCCCGAGCCCCAGGTCTGGACTAACCCTGCCGCCCTGCGTCCATCTGGGCTGCTATTGGCACCACCGGTCATTCAGCGCGGGAGAATGAGCAGGGCCCTCAGAGACCCCGGCAACATTTGAAGTTACCCTGCGCCAAAACGCTTGGGCGCACGCACCCGCTCCCCAGCACCCTCACCTTGGCCCACCGCTCCACACCCCGCTCAGCCGGGGGATCAGGCCTGCCTGCCTCCTGGGGGCTAAACCTATTCCAGGTCGGCCCCCGAGGGGCCCCTCCCAAGGGGCCTGTCGCCACAACACCGGGGATTGATGACCCCCAGCCCCAGCGCCGGACTCACCCTGCCGCCCCGGCACCACCCGGGCCGCTAGGGGCGCCGCCGGTCATTCACGGAGGGAGAACATGCAGGGCCTTCCAAGCCTCCGTCGACCTTTGAAGGACCCCGCGCCAAAACTCCTGGGCCGATGCTCCCGCTCGCCAGCGCCATCACCTCGGCCTGCACCTCTGCAAACTGCACAGCCAGCGGATTGTGCATGTCGGCCTCCTGGGGGCTCCTCCCAAGGGACCTGGCACTGCCACACCGGTGCTTGGGGACCCCCAGCACCAGCGCCAGACAAACCCTGCCGCCTTGCTGCCAACCCGGCCGCTAGGGACGCCGCCACTCATTCAGGTCGGTAGAATGGGCAGGGCCCTCTGAGCCCCCGGCGACCTTCGAAGGCCCCCCGTACCAAATCGCTTGGGCCCATGTTCCTGCTCGCCAGCTTGCTCACCTTGGCCCGCCCTCTGCTCAACACACAGCTGTCGGATCAGGCCTACCGGCCTCCTGGGGGCTAACCCTAACCCTAGGTTGGCCCCCAAAGGGCCCCTCCCAAGGGGCCTGTCGCCACAACACCGGGGATTGATGACCCCCAGCCCCAGCGCCGGACTCACCCTGCATCCCCGCCGGCACCCAGGCCGCTAGGGCACCACCGGTCATTCAGGGCGGGAGAATGGACAGGGCCCTCCCAGTCCCAGTGAACTTCTAAGGCCCCAGGAGCCAGAATGCTTGGGCCCATGCTCCCGCTGACCAGCGCCCTCACCTCAGCCAGCCCCTCTGCTGGCTGCACAGCCAGCGGATTGGGCCTGCCAGCCTCCTGGGGGCTAACCCTAACCCTAGGTTGGCCCCCGAGGGGAACCTCCCAAGGGGCCTGGCGCAGCAATGCCAGGGACTGGGGACCCCTGAGCTCCAGCGCCGGACTCACCCTGCTGCCCCGACGCCACCCGAGCTGCTAGGGGCGCTGCCGGTCATTCAGTGCGGGAGAACAGGCAGGGCCCTTCGAGCCCCTGGCGACCTTCGAAGGCCAACTTGCAAATACGCTTGGGCCCACACTCCTGCTCACTAGCACCCACATCTCAGCCCGCCCCTCCGCTTGCCGCACACCTGGCAGATCAGGCCTGCTGGCATCCTGGGGGCTAACTCTAACACTTGGTCGGCCCACGAGGGGCCCCTCCCAAGGGGCCTTGCACCACAACACCGGGGATTGGGGACACCCGAGCCCCAGTGCCAGACTCTCCCTGCCGCCCTGCCGCCAACTGGGCCAGTAGGGGCGCCGCCGATCATTCAAGGAGGGAGAAGGGGCAGGGCCCTCTGAGACCCCGGCGACCTTCGAAGAACTCCTGCGCTAAAATGCTTGGGCCCACTTTTCCTCTCCCCAGCGCCCTCACCTCGGCCCGCACCTCCACTCGCCGCACAGTGTGCGGATTGGGCCTGACGGTCTTTTTGGGGCTAACCTTAACCCTAGGTTGTCGCCCCAGGGGCCCCTCCCAAGGGTCCTGGTGCCACTACGCCGGGGATGTGGTACCCCAAGCCCCAGAGCTGGACTCACCCTCCACAGTGCAGCCACCCGGGCCGCTAGGGGCACCACCGGTCATTCAGGGTGGGAGAACGGACAGGGCCGTGGAGAAACCGGCGACATTTGAAGCCTCCCACCCCAAAATGCTGGGGCCCACCATCACGCTCCCCAGCACCTCCACCTTGGCCCGCCCACCTCTAGCCGCCTAGCCAGAGGATCACGCCTGCTGGCCTCATGGGGGCTAAATCTAACCCTAGGTCGGCCCACAAGGAGCCCTTCCCAAGGGGCCTGGCACTGCAACGCCGGGGATTGGGGATCACCGAGCCGCAGCGTGGGACTCACCCTGCTGCCCAACCGTGAATGGAGCCGCTAGGGGCATCGCCGGTAATTCAGGGCGGGAGAACGGGCAGGGCCCTCCGAGCCTTTAGCGACGTTCAAAGGCCCCTACTCCAAAACGCTGGATACCATACTCCCGCTCGCCGGGACCCTCACCTAGGCCCACTCCTCTGCTTGCCGCACAGACGGTGCATCGGGCCTGCTGGCCTACTGAGGTCTAACCCTAACCCCTAACCTTAAACCCTAAACCTTAACCCCTAACCCTAACCCTAACCATAACCCCTAACCCTTGCCCTAACCCTAACCCTACCCTAAATCTAACCCTAAACCCTAATCCTTAAACCCTAAACCCTAACATTAACACTAAACCATAAACCTTAACCCTAATCCCGAAGCCCTAAACAATAAACCCTAACCTTAACCACTAACCCCAAACCCCAAACCCTAACCCTCCCCTTAAAGCTACCCCTTCAGCTAACCCTACCCCTAACCTGTAAACTAACCCTAAACCTAAACCTAACCCGTACCCTAACCTGAACCCTAACCTTAACCCTAAACCCTAAACCCTGACCCTAACCCATACTTTAACTCATACCATAACCCGTACCCTAACCCAACCCGTAACCTAACCCTAACCCGTACCCTAACTATAACCCTAAACCCTAAACCGTAACCCGTACCCTAACCCTAACCAGTATCCTTCCCTTAACGTTAACCCATACCCTAACCCGTACACTAACCCATACCATAACCCGTACCCTATCCCAAACCCGGACCCTAACCCATACCCTAACCCATACCTAACCCTAACCTGTACCCTAACCCGTACCCTAACCCATACCCTAACCCTAAACCATACCCTATACCTATCCCTAACCCGTTCCCTAACCCGTACCCTAACCCCAACCCTAAACCGTAACCCAACCTGTACCATAACCCTAAACTGTACCCTAACCCTAACCCATACCCTAACCCTAACCCGTACCCTAAACCGTACCCAAATCCGTACGCCAACACTTACCCTAAGCCGTACCCTAACACGTACCCTAAACCGTACCCTAATGCGTATCCTAACCCGTACCCTAACCCTAACCCATACCCTAAACGTAACCCATACTCCAACCCTAACCCCACCCTAACCCCAAACCCTAAACCCTAACCCGTACCCTAAACCCTTATCTGTACCCTAACGCATAACCTCTAACCTGTAACCCCTAAACCCAACCCTAACCCGTACCCTCTCCTTCCCCTAACTCTAACCCCTACCCTCACCCATACCCTAACCGTAACCCATACCCTAACCTTAACCCATACCCTAATCCGTACCCTAACCCCCGGGGTTGGGTACACCTGAGCCCCACCACGGGACTCAGCCTGCCACCCCTCAGGAAACCATGCCCCTTGCGGCGCCACAGAGCATCCCATGCAGGAGAATTGGTAGGGCCCCCCTGAGCCCCCAGCGATCCTCGGCGGCCCCCTATACCCCAACCCTGAGGCCCACGCTCATCCTGCCCCACACCTTCCGTTCAGCTTGCCACCGAGCTCATCGCAGAGCCGGCAGATCAGGCCTGCCGGGTTCCTGGGGCTTAGACCTGACCCTAGGTCGGCTGGGTACGGCCCCTCCCCTGGGGCCCGGTGCCGCAGCCCCAGGGACTGGGGACACCTGAGCCCCAATGCAGGACAAAGCCTGCCAGCCCGCAGGAAACCGTGCCCCTTGGGAGGCTGTAGAGCATTCAGGGCGGGAGAACCAGGAGGGCCCCCAGAGCCCCCGGGGAACTTCAGTGATCCCTAAACCCAACCTTGAAGCCCATGCTCACCCAACCCTGCACCCTCACCTCAGCCCGCGGAGGAGCTTGCCACATAGTGGGCAGATCTGGCCTGTGAGGTTCCTGGGCCCCAACCCTAACCCTAGTTCATCTGTGGAGGGGCCCCTCCCCAGGAGTCTGGAGCCACAGCCACGGGGATTCAGGACACCTGAGCCCCACAGCAGGACTCAGTCTGCCACCACACAGGAAACCGTGTGCCTTGGGAGGCCATAGAGCATTCAGGGCGGGAGAACCAGGAGGGCACTCCTGAGCCACCAGCGACCTTCGGCGGCCTCCCACACCCCAACCCTGAGGCCCATGCTCACCCTCCCCACACCGTCACCTCAGCCCGTGTAGCTCGACATACAGCCAGCAGATCGGGCCTGCGGGGCTCCTGGGGCCTAAACCTAGCCCTAGGTCGGCCGCGGGTGTGGGGGTCTCCCCAGGAGCCTTACACCACAGCCCCAGGGAATTGGGATACCTATACCCCACCGGGGGCTCAGCTTGCCACCCGATAGGAAACATTGCCCCTTGGGGCTCTATGGAGCCTACAGGGCACAAGAACTTGGGGAGGCCCTCGGAGCCCGTCCCCACCTTTGGCAGCCCCCCGTGCCCCAACCCTGAGGCCCATGCTCACCCACCCCCATGGCCTCCTCTCAGCCCTCCACAAAGCTCACCGCACAGCCTGCAGATTGTCCCTGCCGGGCTCCTGGACCCTAACCCTTACCCTAGGTTGGGCAGAGAGGGGCCCCTCCCCAGGGTCCTGGCACCACACTCCGGGGGATTGGGGACACCCAAGCCCCACCGTAGGACTCAGCCTGCAGCCCACAGTAAACTGTACCATTTTGGTGCACAAAGAGCAGTCAGGGCAAGAGAATTGGGGCACACCCTGAGAGCCCTTTCTGGTGAACCCCGACCTTTGTGGGCCCTTCCGGATGAAACCCAAGGCTCACACTCACCCGCCCTTGTGCCCTCATCTCACTCGGCATGAGAGTTCTCTGAGCACTGGGCAGTTCAGACCTGCTGTCCTTGAGGCCTAACCTAACCCTGGGTCTTCTGCTGAGGGTCCCTCCCCGTTTGCCTGCCTCCAAGGCACCAGGCATTGGGCTCACCTCTGCACGACTAGAGGACTCAGCCTGCCCCACAGCAGGAAACTGTCATTTGGGGCTGCAGCAAGGATTCATAGTAAAATCAGAGGGTCCCCCTTCAGCCCATCCCAGGCAACCCCCACTTTCAGAGATGTCCCTGGATCCAATTAGTAGCTTCACACTGAACTTGGAACTTGCTCTCCACGGAGATCTTTTGAAATTCTCCACACTTCCAACTGATGGCATTATCCAGGTTCAGTGCCTTACCCAGCTTTAGCTCTTGAGATGGATTAAAATGTGAAGTCACTTCACTGATGACGAAGTACTGGTGACCAAAAGATACATGCATAAATGCTTCATATCACCTCGCTTAAGGGAAATGCAAATCTAAACCCCTATACATGCCATATCACACGAGGCCAAATATCTAAAAAAAAGGAGACATGAAACTATACATGTTGGGGCGCCTGGGTGGCACAGCGGTTAAGCGTCTGCCTTCGGCTCAGGGCGTGGTCCCGGCGTTCTGGGATCGAGCCCCACATCAGGCTCTTCCGCTGTGAGCCTGCTTCTTCCTCTCCCACTCCCCCTGCTTGTGTTCCCTCTCTCGCTGGCTATCTCTATCTCTGTCGAATAAATAAATAAAATCTTTAAAAAAAAAAAAAAAAAAAAAGAAACTATACATGTTGGAGAGGATGTGGAGAAACGGGAACCCTCTTACACCCCTGTATGAATGCAGTTCAGTGAAGCCACTCTTGAAAATGGTACGGAGTTTCCTCAAGAAGTTATAAATAAAGCTACCCTATATCCCAGCAATTGCACTAGTGGGTATTTACCCCAAAGAGACAGGTAGTGAAGACGGGACACATGCACCACAGAGTTCATAGCAGCAATATCCATAATAGACAAGCTGTGGAAGGAGTGCAGATGACCATGGATAGATGAATGGATAAAGAAGATGTGGATCATATATATAATGGAATATTACTCAGCCATCAGAAAGGATGAATACTTACCATCACACCGACCTGAGTGGAGCTGGAGGGTATTATGCTGAGTGGAATAAGCCAATGAAAGAAAGACAATGATCATATGCTTTCACTCCTATGTGGAATATCAGAAACAAGGAAGAAGACCATAGGGGAAGGAAGGGAAAATAGAATGGGAAGTCATCAGAGAGGGAGAAAACCCATGATGGACTCTTAACTATCATAAGAAACTGATGATTGTTGGAGGAGAAGTTGGGGGGGGTAACTGGGTGAGTAGCATTAAGGAGGTCACACGATACAATGAGCACTGGGTGTTACACACGACTGAAAATTTATTGAAGACTACATCTGAAACTAATGGTGTACTGTAAGTTGGCTAATTGAATTTACATTAAAGAACAAAAGACCTCGAATAAACAATCCTAAACATTTATATGGAACCACTAAAGATTCCAAACAGCCAGTGCAATGTGGAAAAGAAAAACAAAGCTGGAGGACTCACAATTTCAGATTTCAGGTTATACTACAAAGCTGCAGTCATCCTAACAAGACAGTACAGCACAAAAATAGACACAGCGACCAAAGGAACAGGATACAAGTTCAGACAGAAACCCACAATTATATGGTCCATGAATCTTCCACAAAGCAAGCAACGATATCAAAAGGGAAAAGGACAGTCTCTACAACAAATGGTGTTGGGAAAACTACACAGCTACGCACAAAAGAATGAAATTAGACTGCTTTCTTACACAATAAAGACAAACACAAAACAGTTTCAAGACCTCAATATGAGACCTGAATCCATAAAAATCCTACAGGAGGGAAGACAGTAACTTCTTGACATGGACCATACCAACGTTTTTCTAGACTGTGTCCTGAGGCAAAGGAAATGAAAGCAAAAATAAACTATTGGGAATACAGCAAAATAAAAAGTTTCCACATGGCAGAAGAACAATGAAAATGTAAAAATAATAAGACAACCTACTCAAAGGGAGAAGATATTTGCAAAGATCATATGCAATGAAGGGATAGTGTCCAAAACATATACAACTGATACTACTCGACCCCCCAAAAAATAAATACTCCAGTTAAAAAATAGGCAGAAGACATGGACAGACATTTCTCCAAAGAAGAAATACAAATGGCCAACAGTCCCGTGAAAAGATGTTCACCATCACCCATCATCAGGAAAATGTAAATCCAAAGGAAAATGAGGTAATACCTCAAACCTGTCAGAATGGCTAACATCAAAAGCACAACAAAGAGCAGGTGTTGGGAGGATGTGGATAAAGGGGAATCCTAGCGAACTGTGGGTGGGAATGCAAACTGTGGTGGCCACCGTGGAAAACAGTATGAAGGTTCCTCAAAAAATTAAATATAGAACTACCCTACGATCCAACAATCACACTACTCGTATTTACCCAAAGAATAGGAAAACAGTAACGTAAAAGGATACGTGCACCCCTATGTTTCTTGCACCATTATTTACAATATCACAATATGGAAGCAACCCAAGTGTCTGTAGAGAAATTGACAAATGAGATGATAGATGTGTGTACTCACACACACACACACACACACACACACACACACACACAATGGAGTATTACTCGGCTTGAAAAAGAATGAAACCTTGCCATTTGCAGACACATGGATGGAGCTAGAGAGTATTATCCTAAATAAAATCAGTCAGTCAGAGAAAGACAAATCCCATACGATGTCACTCTTATGGGGAATTGAAGAAACAAACAAAAATGAATAACTAAAAGAGAAAAAGGAGACGCACCAAAATACAAACTCTTAACAATAGAGAACAAACGGATGGTTACCAGAGAGGAGGTGGATAGAGGGATGAGTGAAATAGATGAAGGGGATTAAGAGGACGCTTTTCTTGATGACCACTGAGTAATATATAGAATTACTGAATCACTCTATTGTACACCTGAAGCGAATGTAACCCTGTATGTTAGCTCTACTGGAATTAAAATAAATTTTTTAAAAATATTTCTCTTTCAGGAACCTCTTTGAAAAAACTTTTCCTGTGCAATGTGCATAAGCCCTACTTGGGAGGATTCACTCTACAATAATTATTCACTCCATGCCTCAAATTCATATTTAACTGAGCTCTTACCGTGGATCCCAGCCCACGGGAGCCATGGTCCTTTTCTGTCCAGGCTCACCACCTATGCATTCAAGATTGGAAGTAGAGACACATGTCACTTCACAGTCCAGAAAGCTATTATTGTTTCTGTTTCAGTGTGAGAGAGTCACAGACTTTGGGACAGGTTTCAGAGCAGGTTTATTATGGATCCTGGATCTCTACTTCAATGTTCATTGCCTGGATCCATTTGGCTAATAGGTTCCCTGTGGATGGGCGTGCTTCCAAGCACATACATGGAAGATGCAAAGGTGGGTGGGCTTGGTGCGGGACAGGAAGAAGATCAAAAACAGACAAGGGTCGGAACCCTCCCCTGATCCAGGAACTGCTACGGGAGAGGGTACGGGAGGTAGAATCCATGCGAAACTCCAAGGTCACCAGCTGAACACATGAGGCACAGGTCAAAGGATCTGGAGATGCAGGGGTTGAAGGCTGCTCTGAGCTACCTCTGGGAGGAAGGGAGGGAAGGAATGAGAAGGAGACACTGCCTACCCCTGGCCCATGCCATCTGCCCACCGCTCCGACACGCATCAGTCTATGAGCTGACACAGCCTGGGCTCAGGATGGGCTGTCTCGGGTCCCTCAATCCTCAGTGGGACAGCTGTCCCCAGGGCTCAGAGACATGCTGAGGGAGATGAGAGAGAAAGCTGCCCCACCCAGGTTATCCCCTCCTTGAGCAGACAGCCCTTCAGAACTGCTAAAAAAAAAAACCACTAACGGGGTTGAAAGACATGCCATAGATGAACTAAGGCATAGAGATATGTAAAATAACATTCATTTTTAAGTTCAGAGCTGTTGTCTCAGGAATTGGGAGAGTTTCCCTGAAGAAGACTGAGGGGAGGGGAGGCCATGCTGAAAAGGGAGACATGGCTCTCCTGATTGGGAAACTGCAGCCCTCTTCCAGGGCAGGGCATCAACCTCGCATCACACGAGATCCATGGAAGTATTCCATCAGGGCCAGATGTTTGTCTCGAGAAGGCTACCTGGCATCGGACTGCACAGGGCACCAGGGACGAGGGCCAGATGGAGGACGGACAATACCCCGGAGGCCATGGGGCAAGAGCAGAGGCACATGACCTTGAAGATGATGATGAAAAGCAGGAGGTGGCAGCATTGAGCCAGCCTGAAGTACCATCGGAGCAGTGCCCACAGCTACACTGACTGGGTGCCTTCTGTGCCAGGTGTGGCTGACTTCAGTCGGTTCCAGACTAGTCCTGACCACAACTCTAGGAAGTGTGCACCACCTCCGGCCTCCTCTCCCCTTGCAGCTGCTAGGAATCACAGTCACAGACCCTGGTCAGCTTTCGTGGAAACCAAGCAGTGGCTCCCCCGCACGCTGCGCCTCTGGTGGTGGTCCAGTGCGACCCTCGTGCCTGGCCAGACACTGATGCCTACCTGTCTCCATACAAATCCACAGACAGGAGGGTGTCACTGAATTCCACAGCACCTGATGAGACAGATCCACAGAACCCAACACCCAGTGGGTCACTCGGGACCTCACCTATGGTCATGGAGCTCACCATACCCCATTTCTGTCACTTCCCACAGAAAGCCTGTTTCTGATCCCCCACAATACCATACATCCTGGTTGCTGACCTGGGGTCATTCCATAAACCCACATGGCACCTTTCTTTTAGAGAAGGCTATGCCTACACCTCCTAGAAAATATTTCTAATGAAGTACAAGTCCATCAGGACTATGGTGTGAACAGTAGCACACAGCCTGCATGGTAGTAGTCAGTAATTCTAACAAGGGTTAACCCCAACCCCCGTCTCACAAAACCATCCTCCATCCCCAGTGAACTCATGGTCTGCCCTCAGAAAACCCTCCAGGAAAGAAACCTTTCATCTGAATGCTCTCTTCACCTTCTGCTTCAAATCTTGTCCAACCGCAATGATATGAAACTAGACATCAGTCTCAAGAAAAAAATGGGACAGTCAAAAATAGGTGGAGATTGGGGGGCCTGGGTGGCTCGGTCGTTAAGGATCTGCTTTCAGCTCAGGTCGTGATTCCAGGATCCTGAGATCTAGCCCCGAAGCAGGCTCCTTGCTCGGTTTGAAGCCCGCTTCTCCCTCTCCCTACCCCCTGCTTGCGTTCCCTCTCGCTGTCTCACTCTCTGTCAGATACTCAAATAATCTTAAAAAAATATGTGGAGACTTAACAACATGCTACTGAACAACCAACAGTCAAAGAAGAAATCAAAAAAATTTTTAGAAGTACCTTGACACTGATGCAAAAGACAAACTACAAAAACTTATGGGATGCAGCAAAAGTAGCTTTATGGGGGACATTCATAGAAATTCAAGTCTTCATCAATCCATGAGAATGCTCTCCAATAAACAACCTGATTTATATGGTAAAGAAGTAGAAAAAAAAAACAACAAACAAAGCCCCAAATTAGTAGAAATAAGGAAATAAGAAAAAGGAATGCATAAAGAAATCCAATGGAGACTAAAAAGACAAAAAAATAAACAATGAAAATGAAAGCTGCCTTTTTGGAAAGATAAACAAAACTGACAAACTTAGCTAGACTCACCAACAAAGACAGAAGACTCAAATACAATCAGGAAAATAAGATACTGGATTCCTGTCTCATATCAAAATCAAAAGAACTCTTCAACCTTGGACACAACAACTTCTTGCAAGCCACGTCTCTAAAGGCAAAGGAAATAAAAGCAAAAATGAACTATTGGCACTTCATCAGGATAAAAAGCTTCTGCTCGGCAAAGCAAACGATCAAAAAACAAAAAGGCAACCTATGGAAAAGAAGAAGATATCTGCAAATGATATTACAGATAAAGGGCTGGTATCCAAGATCTATAAAGAACTCCTCAAACTCGACACCCAAAAAATGGGCAGAAGACACAAAGAGATACTTCTAGAGAAGACATACAAATGGCCAACAGACACATGAAAAAATGCTCCACATCACTTGCCATCAGGCAAATACAAATCAAAACGACAATGAGATACCACCTTACACCAGTTAGAATGGTTAAAATTAACAAGGCAGGGGGCACCTGGGTGGCACAGAGGTTAAGGATCTGCCTTCGGCTAAGGGCGTGATCCTGGCATTATGGGATCGAGCCCCACATCAGGCTCCTCCGCTATGAGCCTGCTTCTTCCTCTCCCACTCCCCCTGCTTGTGTTCCCTCTCTCGCTGGCTGTCTCTATCTCTATCAAATAAATAAATAAAATCTTGAGAAAAAAATTAACAAGACAGGAAATTACAAAAAGTCAGAGATGATGTGGAGAAAGGGGAGCCCTCTTACACTACTCGTGAGAATTCAACTGGTATAACCACTTTTGAACAATATGGATGTTCCGCAAGACATTAAACACAGAGCTATCCTATGACCCAACAATTGCACTACTGGGTATTTACCCCATAGACACAGAGTAATGAAAAGAAGGGGCACCTGTATCTCAATGTTCATAGCAGCAATGTCCATAATAGCCAAACTGTATAAGGAGCCAAGATGTCCTTCAGCAGATGAATGGACAAAGAAGATGTGGTTCATCTATACAATGGAATATTACTCAGTCATCAGAAAGGATGAATACCCACCATTTGCACCAAGGTGAATTGACCAGGAGGGGATTATGCTAAGTGAAATTAAGGCAAGCACAGAAAGAGAATTATCATAAGGTTTGACTCCTATGTGGAATGGAAGGAATAGCATGGAGGACATTAGAAGAAGGAAGGGAAAAGTGAAGGGGGGGAATGAGAGGGGGAGAGGAACCATGAGAGACTGTTGACACTGGGAAACAAACTGAAGGTTGCAGTAAGGGAGGGGTAGGGGAATGGGTTATCCTGGTGATGGGTATTAAGGAGGGCACGTGTCATAAGGAGCACTAGGTGTTATATACAAACAATGAATCATGGAACACTTCATCAAAAACAAATGAAGTACTGTAGGGTGACTAACATCATTTTAAAAAAAGAGAAAGATATGAAATCCATACAGGAAAACTGTCACTATTTGCAAATGACATGAAATCCCGAAAGATTACACACACACACACAAAAAAAAACAGTTAGTTTAAACAAATGCAAGAAAGCTGCAGGATATAAAGTCAATATACAGAGACCTGTTGTCTTTATTTTTTTTCAGATTTTATTTATTTATTTGAGAGGAAGAGAAAAAGCACATGCAGGGGGAGTGTAGGAAAGAGGGAGAAGCAGACCCTCGCTAAGCGGGGAGCCCAAAATGGGGCTCGATCCAGGACTCTGGGATCATGACCTGAGCTGAAGGCACACGCTTCACCTATGGGGCCACCCAGATGACCCAACTTCTTGCATTTCTGTATACTGATGACACACTTTCGCAAAGAGAAATTAAAAAAGCAATGCCATTTACAATTGCATCAAAAAAAAATCTAGGAATAAAAGTAACCAAAAATGCGAAAGACATAGTACACTCAACACATGGCAGAAAAGAAATGAAAAACATGTGTGTCGAGGGGGGCAGAATGTATGGGTCAAAGATTTGGAAGGCAACACAAACAAATGGAAGCATACGCCATGCTCCTTAACTGGAAGATTTAATTATGTGAACATGTCCATCGTACCCAAAGCAATCGACAGATATGATGAAATCCCTATCTGAATTCCACTGGCATTATTCGAGCAAATAGAAAACAGTCCTCAAACTTGTATGGAATCACAAAAGACCCCAAATACCCAAAGCAACCTGGAGAAAGAAAGGTGCAGTCAACACACTCCTGGATTTCAAGCTAGATTATAGAGCTGTTGTCATCAAAACAGGATGGTACTGGCATAAACACAGACACCAGTTCAGTGGAACAGAACAGAAAGCTCAGAAACTTACCCACACGTAGATGATCCTAACTTACGACAGAGCAGCAGAGGATATGCCATGAGGGAAGGACCGTCTCTTCAGTGAGCGGTAACATGCAAACTGGACAGTAAATGCAGAAGAATATAACTGGGCCACTTTCTTACACCACACACAAAATTTTTAATGGATGAATGATTTGAACATAAGACCTGAATCCATAAACCTCCAAGAAGACACAGGTACTAAGTCTCTCGACATTGGTTTTGGCAAAGAGTCTTCAGATCGGACACCAAATGCAAAGGCAACAAAAGCAAAAATAAACAAGTGGAACAATATCAAACTGAAATCTTCCACACGGCAAAAGAAACCAGCAAAAACTTAAAAGGCCACTGACCCAATAAGAAAAAAATATCTGCGAATCATATGTGTGAGAAGAGGCTAATATAAAAAATACACACAACACTCATACAAATCAAAAGAAACAAAAAAAAAAAACTGTATAAAAAAACGTGGGGAATATGTGAATAGATACTTTCCAAAGATGGCACACAGGTGCCAACAGACAGAGAAAGTTGTTAGACATCACTAAAAATCGTCAGGGAAACATCAGTCAAACCCACAATCGGCTATCCCCTCACAACAGTTGGATCACCAATTGTCCAGAGACAGACACCAGTTGGGGTCAAGGGTTTGCAGAGGAGACACTGTGCACTGTTGGTGGGAATGGAAATTGGTGCAGCCACTGTGACAAATGGTATGGAGGTTCCTGAAAAAATAAATGCAACTACCACATGGCACAGTAATGGCTCTACTCAGTATTTATTCGGAGAACACAAAAATACTGCCTCAAAAAGACAGATGCACTCCCACGTTCACTGCAGCATTATTCACAAGAATCAGACCTGGAAACACAGACCTTGGGGACCTTATTCCAAGTAACTCAGACACAGAAAGACCAATCCCAGATGCTCTCATGTACATTCCACGTGGAATAAACAAATACTGAATGCATAGATACTGATAGCAGATTGGTAGGTGCCAGATTCGGGGATGGGGTGGTAGAAATGGGTGAAGGTGGTCAAAGTCTCAATGTTTGAGTGAGAAAATCTGACAGTCATGAAATGTTCTGTCCAGCATGGAGACTAAAACTAACCCCGCAGCATGGGGTATAGGTTTCCCTGCTCTTTGAAAGTGCAGGGCTTCTGAGAAACCTTGCACAGCAGAAATGGTGTCAAGAAGGAATGGCCATTAATTTACACGGAACAATTAGACAGTGTGCTCAGACCCCAAAATTCCTTCTTTTGGCTTTTCTTAGGCCTCAGGACACAAGTACCTAACGGAGGCCCAGCATAAATGAAGATAAAGCACAATAGAGGCTCACAGACACCATTCAAAGTGCTGGTGGCTGGATGCGGAGAGCGGTTCCCAACGGAAGGAGCTTCTCCCCAAAACAGATGATGAACGCGATTCTCACAGTTCACCTTTTTTCATAAGAGGAAAATCCTCTTCAGGTCTCTTCCTCTTACTGAAGATGGGTAATTACGTAGTTATTTCAAGAAAACCAAGTGACTTACTGTGAACGTTTAAAAAGTGGGGGATACTTGTACTTGAGCATTGCTGAGGGAGGAGAAGTGAAAGGTTCTCTCAGACACAAACCTCAGCAGATCCACTGGGAAAGGCACCTTCCTCAGCATGCAGAACACGGACTACCTCCTACCACCCGAAAAACCCACTCCTTCCCCTCGATCAGGACAACCCACAACAGCTGGGAGTTACCCCAATTCCTCTGTTCTCCTGCTCCTAATAGCTAACCCATCAGCAAATCCTGTGAGCTCCATCTTCAAAATGGACCCAGAATAGGTCTAACCACTCCATCCAAGGCCACCTGTCTGGACCACAGTGCCTGAGTTCCTGGAAAAGCTTCGTCATTGACCTGCCTTGCCATCTTCAACCCTCTGTCATCTGCTCTCAACACTGTAGCCACGATGGCCCAGTGAAACAGGGTCTCATGGGGTTATAGCCCTGGAATGGCTTTCTGTCACCTCTCTGAGGTCATGTCCTAAGCTGTCTCCTGTGGCCACAGGGCCATCTTGCTACTCCAGGACATAGCTGGAATTTTCCTGCCCCAGAGCTATGCACATGCTTTCCCTTCTGTTCAGAATGCTCCTGATGTGTTCTCACTCACCTTCGGAGAAGTCTGAATTGGAGTGACAGGGACAGAAGATGAGGCTGTGTGTGTTAGGTGAGGCTGGTGGCCCAGAAGAAGGTTCTCTGCCAGCTCTCCGCCTGTGCCTCACTTGTCCTCAGCCAGGAACTTGCACACAGCCCTCACCTGTCACAACTCTCACCCAGGAGACCCACAGCCACCCCTGGAGCCCACCCTGCCCACACCCTGCTGCAGAATGCATTCAGCTCTCCTCTGGAACCCCTGTCAGCTTTACCCAGTCCTGGAACTCCCCCATCTCCTGCAAAGCTCCCGGATTACCTCTCTGCTTCCAAAATCACACTGGCGCAAGGCTTTCATGAGAAAGCTATAACGCTAACTAATGAAAGGTTCACACCTACTTTCCCCTTCTGTTGCCTTTCTCTCCACCTTCTTTCCTACCTGTGCAAACTGTAACATATCAGTGGAACATGAACATGCTCTGAGACCTGAATCTTTCATTGCAGCTTTCTGAGGACTCCTTATGTGATAAGCAACTAGTGTATCCTACAACAGGGTGATTTACAACTCTCATCTATAGAATAGTACAGCCCAAATCACTACAATTTTACCTCACTCTTCATGAAGCAGAACACTTTTACCTTTCTCCTCTTACTTAAATTCCAGTTAGTTCACATGCCATGGAATATTCGCTTCAGGGGTAGGATTTAGTGATTCCTCACCTGCATACAGAACTCGGTGCTCATCACAAGTGCCCTCCTTAATACCCCTCACCCATTTAACTCTTCCCCCCATGTCCCTGTCCTGCAGCAACACTCAGTTTGTTCTCCAAGGTTGAGTCTATTTCCTTGTTTGCCTCTCTCATCACTCCTCAACTCTGTTCATCTGTTTTCTTTCTGAAGTTCCACAGGCATGAGAGCATAGGATATTTGTCTTTCCTCAATGATTTTGCTTAGCTTAATACACTCTAGGTCCATCCACATCCTTGCAAATGGTAAGTTTTCATTCTTTTTGAATCTGGGTCATATTCCAGTGTATATATATGTATCCCACATCTGTTTTACCCATTCATCAGTGCATGGACGTTGGGATTCTCTCTATAGTTTGGCTACTGTGGACATTTCTGCTATAAACATCATGGTGCATGTACCCATTTCGAATCCACAATTTTGTATCCTTTGGGTAAATACCTAGAAGAGCAATTGCTGGATCATGGGGTTGTTCAATTTTTAACTTTTTGAGGAACCCCCACACTGTTTCCCAGACTGGCTGCACCACTTTGCATTCCCACCAACAGGATGGGAGGCTTCCCCTTTAAGCAGAACATTATCTGCCAGCAATTTCATAAGAGGAAACAAAACCTCTAGGAGATGCACCTAGGGTCAGACAAGCAGTTGCAGAGTTCACCCCAAGGCTCCTGACGCCAAGCCCCTTGAAGCCACCAGCATGCCACTATCCAAAAGAATTCCCAGACTCTCCTTCTGACTCCACCACCAAAGAAACTACAGAGAGAATATGGCACCTCAAAATATCGAGATAATACATTTAGTAAAACTAGAAAGTCAAGCTCAACTTTTAAACAGGAACAGGCCGCTTTGGAAAATTTTCAATTTTCCCTCCACCCTAATTTTAACTCTTCTGATGAATAAATTAATCGATGATGAAACATCAACTTTGTCAAATGACATCATCCAAGTCTGTATCAGATGAAAAAAGTCACCTAACTCTAGATGTTGGCCACTCAACCATATCTTAGGCCCAATTGAATAAACACTGTTAGATGAAGGAACAAATTAGATGTTACAAACAGGCACAGAGTGAATCTCACCTTCCCTTTCTAATAAAAGAGGGTTCCTAGGAAACAGATGGTCAAAATACATTTGTAAGCAATAAATGGACAGAGAAATTGTGATCCCCTGCAACGTTCTACCTCCAGGGAAACTAAGTAATTCCTGCACCAAACCCAGAATGCTGACAGCTACTTCAATTTTACTTTGTGGCTCAACTAGAGAAAAGAGAAAAGCCCAGGAGGTTTTGGGATAATGAGAGGTTTTACCTCCAGCCCTGACATAGATAGGACATTTTGCCAAACATACCTGTGCTTTCTCTGAACACTGGCGTCCTGTGACAAGCTGCCTCGCTGACTCTGATGCTGACGTTCAAAACCTCGGGTTTCTTGGAGCCAGAGCAGAGAATTGCTGTCAGGTGGGGAGAAGAAGGCACCTCTGACCTAAAGCCTGCACACCTGCTTCGGTTTCTGGGCGAAGGGGCAACACATACTTGTTGTTTATCAGTAATTATCTTCATTCTCAATAGACCAATGACCTTGCCTTTTCTGGAAAGCAGACTTACTCTTCTAAAGAAACCCTCAATTCGTCTATTCCCAATGCAACTAGAGTGGGGTCTGGTTTACGCACGCCTCCAGGCCCCCACCTGGAGGATATTCCTGCATGATTCTAATAGCCAATTACCACTACCCAGGTGCACACGGGGCATAATGCTGAAGTTGGGGGATGGCCCTGGGGCTTGCTACTGCCACATCTGTGCCTGGGGGACCAGGACACACCCTGCTGAACTCAGGGTACTGCTCAAGATGCATCACCTGCACTGTGTCAGAGAACTGAAAGTGGGGATTGTGTGAGGTCGTTACCCGCACTCTTCCAGGGGAACAGGTGAAACGCTGAAATTCTGCAACCCATCCCACAAAAGCTCAGGTGAGTGGGTGCCCTGGAGCTCCCGGGTATGGGGAATAAGGTCAGTTGAGGACATGGGGCAGAAGAGACTTTAAAGGGAAAAAGAAAACTCACCTGAGTACCCACAATGAACCCTCTCCACGTGCCCTTCCAAAACCTTGCCTCCCACCTGGGGCACACCCTACCCCCAGACCCCCACCCCAGTGCAAGCTGCTCACTCACCAGCAGGGATCTCCACAGGGCAACTCTCTCTCTCTCAGTGCCCCTTCTTCTGCCCCAATTCTGCAACCCACTGCAAATCTGGGACTGCCCACAGAGACATCTCCACCCCCAAGCAGTGAATGGTTGGGGAGGTTGGTGCCTGAGCCCCTTGGATGCTGGGCAACCCGCCCTCAAGCCCTTGGAACCCTGAAAGTGCAGGGGCCCCAAGAGGCGCCTCCTCTACCCAACACCCGGCACAGGAATGGGTGGGGTCGTGGGCCAGGGCACCCACACACACCTGGCCCCTTCTAGGGACCCCTCTAGCTGCAGACCACCCTCAGAGTCCTGCCCCTTCCCTTTCTGCACCAGCCCTCCCTGCTGGGGTGTGCCTGGTTCTGGGCAAGGTCAGTGGCTCTCAGACCCTCCAAGGCTTTGGCTTTAGGAAATGCAATGGTTTCATGCATTTTCAGTATGTACATGTCAGTATGACTTTAATCTTATGGGAGCCAAAGAGGTTCTTTATTTTTTCTTATCTTCATGTTGGCATTTTTGGTTGTTTTCTTCTCAAAGCAGATGTACAACATGTGTTTGGGGCAGAAATAGGGCCCATGCTTTGAGTTTTTGCCCAATCATTTTGAGCCAGTTAAAATGTTAAAGGATAGCTTCCCTGGGAGCCCAGGATCAGGGCCCACAGATGATATAAGATAAAAATTACTTTCATCATTATAATTACTCCTAAAAAGGAGGAATTTGAGACAAAAGCACCTTTCACAAGAGTACCAAGAAATCAAAATGATGCCCACAGAAGGCTACCTGCTCCATGGTCAGCACAGGTAACAGAAGTGTTCACAGTCTCTGGACTCCTGCCCTTCTCCTGCCCAAATCGCTGAAGCACACAGACCACTTAAAATCAGAATTGTAAAACTGCTAGACACCTTAGAGATGTCTGGCACCATTCCCTTGGACTGCAGAATAAAACACAGTAGCTCGTTGTCACAAACTAATTTCAACATGAAGTGCCCCCTGGATGCACTAAGTTCTTTCTCTGCAAATGTTGACTAATGTAAGTCACAGTCATACCATATAAACACTATGATGGCTGGGAGGTCATCGTAGGTAAGGCAATATTTTAGCCATGTTTATAAGCATTGGCTCACTTTGTAGAAGAGGCTGAGCTGAGTGTTTTTAAATACTATTTCAGACCTGTTTTACAGCACCCTCTGAACATACCAGAGCCTGAATCGACTAAAAAAGATAGTTGGTTTCAGGAACTTTAATACCAGAAAAATATTATACTGTCTGTATCCCTAAGGATCTTTGAATATCTTACCCACAGGTCCTCCACTGAGATAATGATCTTAATGATCACCATGGGCAGAGGTGAAAAGGCCCGCTGAATTCATTCCAGTTGTCCACATGACAAGAAAATCCTGATACTTGATTGGTTTCCAGATCGAGAAGACCAGAGATAAGAGGGAAATAGTACCCTCTATGGAACAACAAGGGATTTGGAGTCAATTTGGGGATCCCACTTAGGTTTCTGACACTAAAATCCTCTGTGACTCATATCATCCGAGTCCCTGTCTAACCACCTGAAAATGTGCCTACAAATATCTACACCCTAGTTGAGAAGTTTAAGAGGCAGAATGCTACAAAGAGCCAGTATGATGTCTCTCAAGAACAGGTGCTCAGGAAGCCATAATTGCTATTGGGTCTATTTCTTTTCCAGAAGAAAGAACACATGTTGAATCCTATTTCTAATAGATGACTCACCAGATGATTTTCAAACCTGAAGGAAGGCCAAGAAGTCGCTCTTGTGTCATAGTTCACTCAGAAATCATGTTGTTGGACTGGTGAGGATGATAAGATAGCAACGTCATCACTAAGAGTGGGGAGCTTCTAATTTCCATACGGCCATGTTGACCCCCTTAGCTCAGAGCCACCAGAAAGGGCAGCTGGGGAGGGGGCACTGCCATCACTATGAGTGGGGAGCTTCCCATTTCCATATGGCCATGTTGACCCCCTTAGCTCAGGGCCACCAGAAAGGACAGCTGAGGGGGACCACAGGCCAAGGCTGCCAGGTGTGGCTGGGGCAGGCAGAACTCTGACTTAAGGCTCAACTCCTGTCTAGGTTATTATTATGCTCTTCACAAAGAAAGTGCCATTGTGTGTGAGCCCTCATGTATAAAAGGTTCAGAATTTCCAATGAGATTCCTTCTCTGACCTTTAGGATATGTAGCAAAGTTCCATTTAATTTTTAAACATTGAAGGACTTCCTGGTTTTCTTTTCGCTATGACTGTGACTCAATTCCCCTCTGGTCTAAGAATAGAATCCAGTTAATTTCAGGGTTTAACATTTGTAGCCTTGATTCGTGGCCCCACCTATCATCTATTTGGGTAAAGAGTCTATGATCACTTGAAAATAACGTATTCTGCACTTATTATGGAATGTTCCCTATATGTCAATTTGGTCACATTTGTTACCAATGTTTTGTCTGCTTTTTCTGTCAGATATTGAGAAAGGTATATGAAAATCTTTAAACAATGCTGCTCTATTCAACGTGGCATCGGAGAATCTACCAGTGTTTTAAGGCAAGAGAAACAAAAAGGATAAGAATTGAGGGGATAATAGTGACTATTCACAGATAACACGATTGTGTACATAGAAAATTCAAAACAGTCTATAAATACCCTTTTAGAATTAAAAATGCAATTTAAAATAATAATAATAATAATAATAATAATAATAACAAAAGAGGTTTCCTAGGAAACAGATGGTCAAAATACATTTGTAAGCAATAAATGGACAGAGAAATTGGATTGTAGCTTCCCATTGGACAGTTTCTGAAAGAAAACGTAGAACCTGTCAATCTTGGGGTAGGACATAGGGTGCACTAACCATTTAAAAGAATTCAGTGGGACTTCATAAAAATGTGAAATTTGTAAGCAATAAATGGACAGAGAAAATGGATTGTAGCTTCCCATTGGACAGTTTCTGAACGAAAACGTAGAACCTGTCAGTCTTGGGGTAAGACATAGGGTGCACAAACCATTTAAAAGAATTCAGTGGGACTTCATAAAAATGTGACATTTCTCCTTATCTTATGACCATAAGAAAATGAAAAAGTGAACCGCAGGCTGGGAAGTAAAGATTTGCAATACACACACTGACAAAGACTTGTCAATAAAGAATTCCTGCTCATCAACCATAGAAAGTCTATTTATAAACGAATACTTCACAAAAGATTGACTGATGGCCAATAAGAACAGGAAAGGGTGCTCTACAGTATTATTTTCAGGCACAGCAAGGCCTTTCCTAAAATGAAAACATACACACAAACCAGTATTCCCTAGATGGATGACGTCCTTATTTCTGACAACAGCTTGAAGAACAGACTAGCATCAAAGTAAAGTGATGGAATTCCTGACACTCAGAGGATGGACAATTGACCTCAAACTACAGTACAATTTCTAGGCATCATTTGGTCCTCTGAAGGCAGACAACTACCACACCCCTTCCTACACCACACAGGTTGCTTCCCAACCCCTACCATAAAAGAACAAGATGAGAAACAGATAGGACTAGTAGGAAATAGCAAAAATCACATGTGGGGATTATCCTGAAACACACTGATCACATAACTATTGTAAGGAAGTGTAGGGAACTGACAAGAACAGAGACTCAAGAGGTACTTCTTTGGGAAATGTTGTCTGAAATCGTCACACGTTGGTACCAGCTAATGAGGGCTCTGAGCATACCTAGGGTTTGCTCACAAGGGTCTGCAACACCATCGCTGAGGACTGAAACTCTTCAAGACCTCAAAGCTTGCCTGATTGACTATTGGACTAAGAGATTCCCATGTTCTGAAAACAGATACCAACTCATTGAAAGGTTCACCTGTGCTCTCTCGGAGGCCCTGCAAGTAGCTGAACCATTCACTGAAAATCAATTACACACACACACACACACACACACACACACACACACACACACACACCTGTCATTTCAGCAATTACTTAAACATTCAAGGTTCTTCCTACCTTTTCTTTTTCACATTGATATTTATACTCACATGAAATGTCATCATTTCTAATGAACACTGATGGCAAAATAGAGATCCATTGACACAATATTCACAAAATGGAACTTCCCTGCTATAATTTTCAATATAGCATTTTTTAAAGTTCATACATATTTTAGGTTTTTAGTAACTTATACAGGAGAAGATCAGCATTGAAAAACTCTGAATACTGACAATGAGTTTTAAGCCTAGAGAACAAAAATTGTCCAATTTCATAGATAACAAGGAACCAAAGGGAAAGCATGGAAGCCGTAGTCGAATAATTTTACACATGTGCATTCTCTATTATTCTACTACTGTGGGGCGTGTTTTATTACCAGTATACATTCATCAGTTATCTTTCACGTGCACCTGCACAGGTATAATCAATTACTAGAGTAGAATGAAATGTCTGGGAACTACTTGGCGGCATCTATAATGAACAATGAAATTTCGATCTTATATTTGGTGAACTTCCACTGTCTGTCCCTTTAGACAATGGACCCTAAACAGAAGGGGGAATGAGCCACGAGAGACTATGGACTCTGGGAAACAAACTGAGGGCTTCAGAGGGGAGAGGGGTGGGGGATTGGGATGGGCCAGTGATGGGTATTAAGGAAGGTACATATTGCATGGAGCACTGGGTGTTATATGCAAATAATGAATCACGGAACACTACATCAAAAACTAAGGAAATACTGTATAGTGACTAACATATAATAATAAAAAATTGTTACTAGAAAAAAATTAAAGGTAAAAAAAAAAACAATACAGCTGTTCTGTTTCAAGAACAATCACAATTGAGAAAAAACTAACTTCCAATCCCTAAAGCAAAACACAGACCAAGTTCCATTTCACTCCCCTTTATTCACATTCTCTGTGGGTTCTAAGCTATTTCCCTACTCCTTTCCTGCTGAGCAGGGACCCTCGGCTCGATTCCAGAACCCTGGGATCATAACCTGAGCCAAAGGCACATGCTTAACTGGCTGAGCCAGCCAGGAGCCCCAGCCATGTTTTTCTTAAGCAAAAGGACACTTTCTCACAAAGCCTTCACATGACTTCACATGGTACCAGAGATCTGCATTTGCCTCTGGAGGTTGCAGGTGAAGGCAATTGCAAACTCTCACAGTGGTTTATCAAATACAATGACCTGCCTGGTGACAGTGAAACTCTTATGAGCCCACGAGAGGGTGCTGTGACACTCAGCTGTGGCTGGGCTGGCACAGAGAACCAAATCCATTTCCCTGCCTGATGTCTGTGAGGAACAGATGCCCCCAATGTGAATGAGACTCTGACACTGAGCTGTCCAGAGATGGCCATCCTCACGGAGGATGAGGATAAAGGACAATGCCTGAGGAGACCTCATCTGTCTCTTTTATCTTTTCATATTTTTGACAGTGGACAAATCACTGCCTAGGAGTCCCCAACTACCTTAGTCTCATCTGTGAATGACCAAGAGGTTTTACAAAACACTTCAGATTTTGACCTCACAAATGCCCACAACCACTTACCATAGGGATTCAACATTAAGCAAAGATAATGTTCGTTGGAAGAGAGGTCCTGCCCACTGTTGTTTCTCACTTATATGCTCATCTTCCTTACCTCATGGTAACATAACCAGCTTGATTCCTGCTTCCGTCTTCAGGAAGGCTGAGGTGACTTGAAGGGCATTACCCTGACATCGTTCTTTCTTAGCAATAAGATGTGTACATTTCCCTAGTCCTACACACCAAAAGTTGAATCGGAATCAGGATTGAGGAGGCTGATGAGAGTTGAAGGTGTTTTCCTGTACACGGTGGTTTATTACCAATAAGGATGGGTCAGAGTCCTCGAAATTCCAGAACCTTCCATTCATGCTTCCTACTCGTGAATGATGATGTACATTGCTCTTTCCCTGTACAGTGTGGTGACTCAGAGAAAAGTGCTTAGCCCTTTCGTCAGACTTCCACGACCACTTTGGGGCTGGCTTCCATATTCACAAAGGATGATGTTAGGGCTAAGAGGGTTCCTGTACACTGTTATTTCTTTCAGATAAGTGTATGGCATTTTTGTTACATTGTCAGAGCCACTTAGCGCCGGGCTTGCCGGCCTCCTGTGGAAGAACCCTAACCCGAGGTCGGCCCCCGAGGGGCCCCTCCCAAGGAGCCTGGCACCACAATGCTGGGGATTTGGGACCCCCGAGCCCCAGTGCTGGACTCACTATGCCACCCCGCAAGCACCCAGGGCGCTACGGGCGTTGCCAGTCATTCAAGAAGGGAGAACGGGCAAGGCCCTCCGATCCCCCTTCGACCTTCAAAGGCCCCCCGCACAAAAACTCTGGCTCCCTTGCTCCTGCTCCCCAGCGCCCTAACCTCGGCCCACCCCTCCTCTTGCTGCAGAGCTGGCGGATCGGGCCTGCTGGCTTCCTGGGGGCTAACCCTATGCCTAGGTTGCACCCGAGGGGCCCCTCCCAAGTGGCCTGGCGCCGCATGCCAGGGATTGGGGACCCCCGAGTCCCACCACCGGATGCACCCTGCCGCCCTGCCGCCACATGGGGCACTAGGGGCATCACCAGTCCTTCAGGGCGACAGAACGGGCAGGACCCTCTAAGCCTCCTGCAACCTTCGAAGGCACCCCAAGCCAAAGCCTAAATGCTCTGGCCCACGCCCCCACTCGCCAGCTACCTCACCTCAACCCACACCTCCATTCACCGCACATGGGCGGAACGAGCCTGCCAGCCTCCTGGGGGCTAACCCTAACCCTAGGTCGGCCTCCGAGGGTCCCATCCCAAGGGACCTGAGGCCACAACGCCGGGTATTAAGGAGCCCCGATCCCCAGCGCCGGAGTCTCCCTGCCACCCCATCACCACCCGGGCCGCTAGGGGTGCCGCTGGTCATTCAGGGCGGGAGAATGGGCAGGGCCCTCCGAGCCCCTGGCGAACTTCGAAGGCCCCCGCATCCAAAACACTTGAGACCACGCTCCTGCTCCTCAGTGCCCTCACTTCGGCCCGCCCCTCCGCTCGCCACAGAGCCAGCAGATGAGGCCTGCACTCCTCCAGAACCCTAGGTTGTCCCCTGAGATGCCCCTCTGAAGGGGCCTGGCACCGCAATGCCTGGGATTGGGGACTCCCGAGCCCCAGTGCCGGACTCACCCTCCTGCCCTACCGCCACCTGGGCCGCTAGGGGCGCCGCCATTCATTCAGGGAGGGAGAACGGGCAGGGCCCTCCGAGCGACCGGTGACCTTCGAAGGCCCCCTTCACCAAAACGCTTGGCCCCACGCTCCCGCTGGCCAGCGCCCTTACCTCGGCCCTCTCCTCCGCTCGCCTCACAGCTGGCGGATCGGGCCTGTGGGCCTTCTGGGGGCTAACCCTAAACCTAGGTCGGCCCTAGTGGCCCCTCCCAAGGGGCCTGGTGCCACAACGACGGGGAAAGGGGACTCCCGAGCCCCAGCGCCGGACTCACCATGCCCCCCGCCGCCACCCGGGCCACTAGGGGCACTGCCGGTCATTCAGTGCGGGAGAATGGGCAGGGCCCTCTGAGCCCCCAACGACCTTCGAAGGCCCCCTGCACCAAAGCACTAGGGCCCATGGTCCCGCTTGCCATCGCCCTTACCTCAGCCTGCCCCTCCGCTCGCCGCACAGCCGGCAGATCAGGCATCCTAGCCTCCTGGCGGCTAACCCTACCCTAGGTAGGCCCCCTAGGGGCCCATCCCAAAGGGCCTGGCGCTGCAACGCCGGGGATTGGGGACCCCCGAGCCCCAGCACCAGACTCTCCCTGCCGCCCCGCTGCTAAACGGGCCACGAAGGGCGCCGTCAGTCATTCAGGTCAGGAGAACAGGCAGGGCCCTCCGAGCCCCTGGCAACCTTTGAAGGCCCCTCGCGCCAAAATGCTTGGCCCCACCTTCCCGCTCGCCAGTGCCCTCATCTCATCCCACCCCTCTGCTCCTGCACAGCTGGAGGATTGGGCCTGCCGGCCTCCTGGGGGCTAACCCTAACCCTAGGTCAGACCCGAGGGGCCCCTGCCAAGGGGCCTGGCGCTGCAACGCCGGGGATTGGGGACCAAGCTGCAGCGCCGGAGTCACCCTGCCGCCCCGCTGCCATTCGGGCCGCTAGGGGTGCAGCCGGTCATTCAGGGCGGGAGAACAGGCAGGGCCCTCCTAGCCCCCGGCGACATCAAAGGCCCCCTGCGCCAAAACGTTTGGGCCCAGGCTCCCGGGCCTGCCGGCCTCCTGGGGGCTGACCCTAACCCTAGGTCAGCCCCCGAGGGGCCCCTTCCAAGGGGCCTGGTGGCACAATGCTGGGGATTGGGAACCCCCGACCCCCAGCACCGGACTCAACCTGTAGCCCCGCCGCCACCAGGGCCGCTGCAGGTGACGCTGGTCATTCAGGGAGGGAGAACAGGCAGGGACCTCCCAGGCCCCTGCGGCCTTCGTAGCCCTCCCGTGCCAAAACGCATGGGCCCACGCTCCCGCTCACCAGCGCCCTCACCTCGGCCCGCCCATCTGCTTTACGCACAGCTGGCGTTTCAGGCCTGCCGGCCTTCTGAGGTCTAACCCTAACCCTAGGTCAGCCCCCGAGTCATTCCTGCCAAGGGGCTTGGCGCTGCAACGCCGGAAATTGGTGACCCCTGAGCCGCAGCGCCAGACTCACATTGCCACCCCACCGCCACCCGGGCCTCTAGGGCCGCTTCCGGTCAGTCAGGGCGGGAGAACGGGGAGGGCCCTCCGAGCCACGGCGACCATTAGAGGCCCCCTGCGCCAAAATGCTTGGGCCCATGTTCCTGCTCACCAGCGCCCTCGCCAAGTCCCGCCCCTCCGCTCGCTGCACAGCCGGCATATGGGCCTGCCGGATTCCTAGGAGCTAACCCTAACCCTAGGTCGGCCCCCGAGGGGCCTCTCCCAAGGGGCCTGGCGCCACAAGCCAGGGATTCTGGACCCGCAAGCCTCAGCGCCGGACTCACACTTCCGCTCCGCCACCACCCGTGCCGCTAGGAGCGCTGTAGGTCATTCAGGCCGGAACAAAGGACAGGGCCCTCTGAGCCACTGGCGACCTTCGAAGGCCCCCTGCGCCACAATGCTTGCGCCCACGCTCCCACTAGTCAGCGCCCTCACCTTGGCCGGCCCCTCCGCTCCCCACACAGCTGGCAGATCGGGCCTCCCGGCCTCCAGGGGGCTAACCCTAACCCTAGGTCGGCCGCTGAGGGGCCCCTCCCAAGGGGCCTGGGACCGCAACGCCGGGTTGGGGACCCCCGAGCCCCAGCGCCGGACTCACCCTGCTGCCCCTCCACCACCCGGGCCGCTAGGGGTGTCGCTGGTCATTCAGTGTGGGAGAACAGGCAGGGCCCTCCGAGCCCACGGCGACCTTCCAAGGCCCCCCCATCCAAAACGCTTGAGCCCATGCTCCTGCTCCTCAGTGCCCTCACCTCGGCCCGTCCCTCCGCTTGCTGCAGAGCTGGTGGATGAGGCCTGCCCGACTCCTGGGGCTACCCATAACCCTAGGTTGGCCCCTGAGGGGCCCTTCCAAAGGGGCCTGGCACCGCAATGCCTGGGATTGGGGACCCCCGAACCCCAGCGCCGGACTCACCGTGTTGCTCTGCCACCACCCAGGCCACTAGGAACACCGTCGGTCATTCAGGGAGGGAGTACGGGCAGATCCCTCCAAGCCCCTGGCGACCTTCAAAGGCCCCCTGTGCCAAAATGCTTTGGCCCATGCTCCCACTCGCCTGCGCCCTCACCTCGTTCCGCCCCTCTGCTCGCTGCACAGCCAGTGGATCAGGACTGCCAGCCTCCTGGGTGTTAACCTAACTTTTGGTGGGCCCCCGAGGGGCCCATCCCAGGTTCCTATTGCCTCAACACTGGGGACTGGGGACTCCTGAGCCCCAGCGCCCAGCTGACCCTCCCGCCCTACCGCCACCTGGGCCGCTAGGGGCGCCGCAGTTCATTCAGGGAGGGAGAATGGCCAGGGCCCTCCAAGCCACCGGCGACCTTCGAAGGCCCCCAGCACCAAAACGCTTGGGCCCACGCTACTGCTCCCCAGCGCCCTTACCTCGGCCCTCCCCTCCGCTCGCCGCACAGATGGTGAATCGGGCCTGTGGGCCTTCTGGAGGCTAACCCAAACCCTAGGTCGGCCCCCTAGTGGCCCCTCCCAAGGGGCCTGGCGCCGCAACGACGGGGATTGGGGACTCCTGAGCCCCAGCACCAGACTCACCATGCTCCCCCGCCGGCAACTGAGCCGCTAGAGGCACCGCCGGACATTCAGTGCGGGAGAACGGGAAGGGCTTCTTGAGCGCCGGCGACCTTCGAAGGCCCCCCACGCCAAAACTCATGGGCCTACGCTACCGCTCGCGCCCTCACCTCGGCCCTCCCCTCTGCTCACCGCACAGCCGGTGGATTGGGCCTGCGGCCTCCTGGGGGCTAACCATAACCCTAGGTCAGCCTCCGAGGGGCCCCTGCAAAGGGGCCTGGTGCCGCAACACCGGGGACTGGGAACCCCCAACCCCAGCGATGGACTCACCCTGTTGCCCTGCTGCCACCCGGGCCCCAGGGGCGCCGCAGGTCATTCAGGGCGGGAAAACGGGCAGGGTCCTCCGATCCCCCGGCGACCATCGAAGGCTTCCCGCGCCAAAACGCTTCAGCCAAGCTCCCGCTCGCCAGCGATCTCACCTCGGCCCGCCCCTCCGCTCGCCGCACAGCTGGCACATCGGGCCTGCCGGCCTCCTGGGGGCTAACTTTAACCTTAGGTCGGCCCCGAGGGGCCACTACCAAGGGTCTGCCCCCGCAACGCCGGGGATTGGGGACCCCCAAGCCCCAGTGCTGGGCTCACCCTGCCGCTCCGCCCCCCCGGGCCGCTAGTAGCGCCACTGGTCATTCAGGGCAGGACGACGGGTTGGGCCCTCCGAACCCCCGATGACCTTCGAAGGCCCCCCGTGCCAAAACGCTTGGGTCCACATTCTTGCTCTCAAGCGCCCTCACCTGGGTCCACCCCTCCGCTCGCCTCACAGCCGGCGGATCTGGCCTGCTGGCCCCCTGGGGGCTAACAATAACCCTTGGTCGGCCCCCTAGAGCCCTTCCAAAGGGGCCTGGCGCCCCAACGCCGAGGATTGGGGACCCCCAAGCCCCAGCGCCCAAGTCACCCTAACACCCCTCCTCCACCCGGGCCGCTAGGGGAGCCGCCGGTCATTCAGGGCAGAAGAACGTACAGGGCCCTCCAAGCCCCCAGCGACTTTCGAAGGACCCCCGCGCCAAAACGCCTGAGCCCACGCTCCCGCTCGCCAGCGGCCTCACCTCCGCCGGCCTCTCCGCTTGCCGCAGAGTTGGCGGATCGGGCTTCCGGCCTCCTGGGGGCTAAATCTAACCATAGGTCGGTCCCCTAGGGGCCCCAGCAAGGGGCCTAGAGCCGCAACACCGGGGATTGGAGAACCCCGAGCTCCAGCGCTGGACACAACCGGCTGCCCCGCTGCCACATGGGCCACTAGGGGCGCTGCCGGTCATTCAGGGCGGGACAAGGGGCAGGGCCCTCAGAGCCTCTGGCGACATTCGAAGGCCCCCCGCGCCAAAACGCTTGGGCTCACGCTCCCGCTCGCCAGCGCCCTCACCTCGCCCCGCCCCTCCGTTCTCTGCACAGCCGGCGGATCGGGCCCCGGCCTCCTTTGGGCTAACCTCAACCCTAGGTCGGCCCCCGAGGGACCCCTCCCAAGGGGCCAGGCGCCGCCTCGCCGGGGCATTTGGACCCCTGAGCCCTACTCCAGACTCACCCTGCCGCCCCGCCGCCACCCGGGACGCTAGGGGCGCCACCGGTCATTCAGGGAGGGAGTACTGGCAGGGCCCTCCGAGCCCCCGATGACCTTCGAAGGCCCCCCGCACCAAAACGCTTGGGCCTAAGCTCCCGCTCGCCAGCGCCCTCACCTCGGCTCACCCCTCCCCTCGCCGCACAGCCGGCCAATCGGGCCTGCTGGCCTCCTTTGGGCTAACGATAACCCTAGCTCAGCCCCCGAGGGACCCCTCCCAAGCGGCCTGGCAATGCCATGCCGGGTATTGGGGACCCCCGAGCCCGAGCTCCGGACTCACCCTGCCTCCCCGCCGCCACCCTGGCCGCTAGGGAGCCGCCGGGCATTCAGGGCGGGAGAACTTGCTGGGCCCTCCGAGCCCCCGGTGAGCTTCGAAGGCCCCCCATGCCAAAACGCTTGGGCCCACGCTCCCATTTGCCAGCGCATTAACGTCGGCCCACCCCTCCGCTCGCTGCACAGCCGGCGGATTGGGCCCGCCGGCCTCCTTTGGGCTAACACTCACCATATGTCGGCCCCCGAGGGACCCCTCCCAAGTGCCTGGAGCCACCGCGCCGGGGATCGGGGACCACTGAGCCCCAGCTCCAGACTCATCCTGCCGACACGCCGCCACCCTGGCCGACAGGGGCGCCACCGGTCATTTAGTGTGTGAGAATGGGCAGGGCCCTCCAAGCCCCCAGTGACAATCCAAGGCCCCCTGTGCCAAAACCCTGGGCCCACGCTCCCCCTCGCCAGCGCCCTCACCTCGGCCCGCCCCTCTGCTCGCCGCACAGCCGGCGGTTCGGGCCTGCCGGCCTCCTTTGGGCTAACCCTAAACCTAGGTCGGCCCCAGAGGAGCCCCTCCCAAGGGGCCTGGCGCCGCCACGCTGGGGATTGGGGACACCCGAACCCCACCGCCGGACGCACTCTGCCGCTCCTCACCACCCGGCCCGCTAGGGGCGCCGTCCTCATTCAGGGCGTTAGAAGGGGCAGGGCCCCCCGGGCCCCCGGCGACCTTCGAAGGTCCCCCGCGACAAAACGCTTGGGGCCATGCTCCCGCTCGCCAGCGCCCTCACCTCGGCTAGCCCCTCCGCATGTGGCAGAGCCGGCGGATAGGGCCTGCCAGCCTCCTGGGGGCTAACCCGAACCCTAGGTCGGCCCCCAAGGGGCCCCTCCCAAGGGGCCTATCGCTGCAATGCCTGGGATTGGTGACCCCCGAGTCCCAGCGCCAGACGCACTGTGCCGCCCCGCCGCCACCCGGGCCGGTAGGAGAGCTGTCGGTCATTCAGGGCAGAACAACGGACAGGGCCCTCGGAGCCCCCAGCGCCGTTTGAAGGCCCTCCGCGCCAAAACCCTTGGGCCCACGCTCCCGCTCGCCAGCACCATCACTTCAGCCCACCCTCCGCTCCCTGCACAACCTGCGGATTGGGCCTGACGGTCCCCTGGGGGCTAAACCTAACCCTAGCTCGATCCCTCGAGGGGCCCCTCCCAAGGGGCCTGGTGCCGCAATGCCCGGGATTCCGGACCCACAAGCCCCAGTGCCAGACTCACCCTCCCGCCCCGCTGCCACCCGGGCCTCTAGGGGCACCGCCAGTCATCCAGGGCGGGAGAACGGGCAGGGTCCTCCGAGCCCCTGGTGACCTTCAAAGGCCCCCCGCGCCAAAACTCATGGGCCTACGCTACCGCTCGCCAGCGCCCTCACCTCGGCCCTCCCCTCTGCTCACCGCACAGCCGGAGGATTGGGCCTGCGGCCTCCTGGGGGCTAACCATAACCCTAGGTCAGCCTCCGAGGGGCCCCTGCAAAGGGGCCTGGTGCCGCAACACCGGGGATTGGGAACCCCCCAACCCCAGCGAGGGACTCACCCTGTCGCCCTGCCGCCACCCGGGCCCCAGGGGCGCCGCAGGTCATTCAGGGCGGGAAAACGGGCAGGGTCCTCCGATCCCCCGGCGACCTTCGAAGGCTTCCCGCGCCAAAACGCTTTGGCCTAGCTCCCGCTCGCCCGCGCCCTCACCTCGGCCCTCCCCTCCGCTCGCCACACAGCTGGCACATCGGGCCTGCCGGCCTCCTGGGGGCTAACTGTAACCTTAGGTCGGCCCCGAGGGGCCACTACCAAGGGTCTGCCCCCGCAACGCCGGGGATTGGGGACCCCCAAGCCCCAGTGCTGGGCTCACCCTGCCGCTCCGCCCCCCCGGGCCGCTAGTAGCGCCGCTGGTCATTCAGGGCAGGAGGACGGGTTGGGCCCTCCGAACCCCCGATGACCTTCGAAGGCCCCCCGTGCCAAAACGCTTGGGTCCACATTCTTGCTCTCAAGCGCCCTCACCTGGGTCCACCCCTCCGCTCGCCTCACAGCCGGCGGATCTGGCCTGCTGGCCCCCTGGGGGCTAACAATAACCCTTGGTCGGCCCCCTAGAGCCCTTCCAAAGGGGCCTGGCGCCCCAACGCCGAGGATTGGGGACCCCCAAGCCCCAGCGCCCAAGTCACCCTAACACCCCTCCTCCACCCGGGCCGCTAGGGGAGCCGCCGGTCATTCAGGGCAGAAGAACGTACAGGGCCCTCCAAGCCCCCAGCGACTTTCGAAGGACCCCCGCGCCAAAACGCCTGAGCCCACGCTCCCGCTCGCCAGCGGCCTCACCTCCGCCGGCCTCTCCGCTTGCCGCAGAGTTGGCGGATCGGGCTTCCGGCCTCCTGGGGGCTAAATCTAACCATAGGTCGGTCCCCTAGGGGCCCCAGCAAGGGGCCTAGAGCCGCAACACCGGGGATTGGAGAACCCCGAGCTCCAGCGCTGGACACAACCGGCTGCCCCGCTGCCACATGGGCCACTAGGGGCGCTGCCGGTCATTCAGGGAGGGACAAGGGAGAGGGCCCTCAGAGCCTCTGGCGACATTCGAAGGCCCCCCGCGCCAAAACGCTTGGGCTCACGCTCCCGCTCGCCAGCGCCCTCACCTCGCCCCGCCCCTCCGTTCTCTGCACAGCCGGCGGATCGGGCCCCGGCCTCCTTTGGGCTAACCTCAACCCTAGGTCGGCCCCCGAGGGACCCCTCCCAAGGGGCCAGGCACCGCCTCGCCGGGGCATTTGGACCCCTGAGCCCTACTCCAGACTCACCCTGCCGCCCCGCCGCCACCCGGGACGCTAGGGGCGCCACCGGTCATTCAGGGAGGGAGTACTGGCAGGGCCCTCCGAGCCCCCGATGACCTTCGAAGGCCCCCCGCACCAAAACGCTTGGGCCTAAGCTCCCGCTCGCCAGCGCCCTCACCTCGGCTCACCCCTCCCCTCGCCGCACAGCCGGCCAATCGGGCCTGCTGGCCTCCTTTGGGCTAACGATAACCCTAGCTCGGCCCCCGAGGGACCCCTCCCAAGCGGCCTGGCAATGCCATGCCGGGTATTGGGGACCCCCGAGCCCGAGCTCCGGACTCACCCTGCCTCCCCGCCGCCACCCTGGCCGCTAGGGAGCCGCCGGGCATTCAGGGCGGGAGTACTTGCTGGGCCCTCCGAGCCCCCGGTGAGCTTCGAAGGCCCCCCATGCCAAAACGCTTGGGCCCACGCTCCCATTTGCCAGCGCATTAACGTCGGCCCACCCCTCCGCTCGCTGCACAGCCGGCGGATTGGGCCCGCCGGCCTCCTTTGGGCTAACACTCACCATATGTCGGCCCCCGAGGGACCCCTCCCAAGTGCCTGGAGCCACCGCGCCGGGGATCGGGGACCACTGAGCCCCAGCTCCAGACTCATCCTGCCGACACGCCGCCACCCTGGCCGACAGGGGCGCCACCGGTCATTTAGTGTGTGAGAATGGGCAGGGCCCTCCAAGCCCCCAGTGACAATCCAATGCCCCCTGTGCCAAAACCCTGGGCCCACGCTCCCCCTCGCCAGCGCCCTCACCTCGGCCCGCCCCTCTGCTCGCCGCACAGCTGGCGGTTCGGGCCTGCCGGCCTCCTTTGGGCTAACCCTAAACCTAGGTCGGCCCCAGAGGAGCCCCTCCCAAGGGGCCTGGCGCCGCCACGCTGGGGATTGGGGACACCCGAACCCCACCGCCGGACGCACTCTGCCGCTCCTCACCACCCGGCCCGCTAGGGGCGCCGTCCTCATTCAGGGCGTTAGAACGGGCAGGGCCCCCCGGGCCCCCGGCGACCTTCGAAGGTCCCCCACGACAAAACGCTTGGGGCCATGCTCCCGCTCGCCAGCGCCCTCACCTCGGCTAGCCCCTCCGCATGTGGCAGAGCCGGCGGATAGGGCCTGCCAGCCTCCTGGGGGCTAACCCGAACCCTAGGTCGGCCCCCAAGGGGCCCCTCCCAAGGGGCCTATCGCTGCAATGCCTGGGATTGGTGACCCCCGAGTCCCAGCGCCGGACGCACTGTGCCGCCCCGCCGCCACCCGGGCCGGTAGGAGAGCTGTCGGTCATTCAGGGCAGAACAACGGACAGGGCCCTCGGAGCCCCCAGCGCCGTTTGAAGGCCCTCCGCGCCAAAAGCCTTGGGCCCACGCTCCCGCTCGCCAGCACCATCACTTCAGCCCACCCTCCGCTCCCTGCACAACCGGCGGATTGGACCTGACGGTCCCCTGGGGGCTAAACCTAATCCTAGCTCGATCCCTCGAGGGGCCCCTCCCAAGTGGCCTGGTGCCGCAATGCCCGGGATTCCGGACCCACAAGCCCCAGCGCCAGACTCACCCTCCCGCCCCGCTGCCACCCGGGCCTCTAGGGGCACCGCCGGTCATCCAGGGCGGGAGAACGGGCAGGGTACTCCGAGCCCCTGGTGACCTTCAAAGGCCCCCCGCGCCAAAACTCATGGGCCTACGCTACCGCTCGCCAGCGCCCTCACCTCGGCCCTCCCCTCTGCTCACCGCACAGCCGGTGGATTGGGCCTGCGGCCTCCTGGGGGGTAACCATAACCCTAGGTCAGCCTCCGAGGGGCCGCTGCAAAGGGGCCTGGTGCCGCAACACCGGGGATTGGGAACCCCCCAACCCCAGCGACGGACTCACCCTGTCGCCCTGCCGCCACCCAGGCCCCAGGGGCGCCGCAGGTCATTCAGGGAGGGAGAACGGGCAGGGTCCTCCGAGCCCCTGGTGACCTTCAAAGGCCCCCGCACCAAAACGCTTGGGCCCACGCTCCTGCTCTTCAGCGCCCTCACCTCGGCCTGCCCCTCTGCTCGCCACACAGCTGGCAGATTGGGCCTGCCGGCCTCCTGGGGGCTAACCCTAACCCTAGCTCACCCTCGGAGGGGCTCATCCCAAGGTGCCTGGAGCGGCAATGCCGGGCATTGGAGACCCACGAGCCACAGTGCTGGACTCACCGTGCTGCCCCGCCGCCACACAGGCCGCTAGTGGCACCACCGGTCATTCAGGGCGGGAGAACGGGAAGGGCCCTTGGAGCCCCCGGCCTCTTTCGAAGGCCCCCCGCGCCAGAAAGCTTGCGCCCACTCTCCCGGTAGCCAGTGCCCTCACCTCGGCCCGCCCCTCCGCTCGCCGCACAGCCGGCGGATAGGGCCCGCCAGCCTCCTGGGGGCTAACCCTATCCCTTCGTCGGCCCCCGAGAGGCCCCTCCCAACGGGCCTGGCACCGCAACACCTGGGTTAGCGGACCGCTAGCCCCAGCATCCGACTCACCATGCTCCCCCGCCGGCAACTGAGCCGCTAGGGGCACCGCCGGACATTCACTGCGGGAGAACGGGCAGGGCTTCTTGAGCCCCGGCGACCTTCGAAGGCCCCCCGCGCCAAAACTCATGGGCCTACGCTACCGCTCGCCAGCGCCCTCACCTCGGCCCTCCCCTCTGCTCACCGCACAGCCGGTGGATTGGGCCTGCGGCCTCCTGGGGGCTAACCATAACCCTAGGTCAGCCTCCGAGGGGCCCCTGCAAAGGGGCCTGGTGCCGCAACACCGGGGATTGGGAACCCCCCAACCCCAGCGAGGGACTCAGCCTGTCGCCCTGCCGCCACCCGGGCCCCAGGGGCGCCGCAGGTCATTCAGGGCGGGAAAACGGGCAGGGTCCTCCGATCCCCCGGCGACCTTCGAAGGCTTCCCGCGCCAAAACGCTTCGGCCTAGCTCCCGCTCGCCCGCGCCCTCACCTCGGCCCTCCCCTCCGCTCGCCGCACAGCTGGCACATCGGGCCTGCCGGCCTCCTGGGGGCTAACTCTAACCTTAGGTCGGCCCCCGAGGGGCCACTACCAAGGGTCTGCCCCCGCAACGCCGGGGATTGGGGACCCCCAAGCCCCAGTGCTGGGCTCACCCTGCCGCTCCGCCCCCCCGGGCCGCTAGTAGCGCCGCTGGTCATTCAGGGCAGGAGGACGGGTTGGGCCCTCCGAACCCCCGATGACCTTCGAAGGCCCCCCGTGCCAAAACGCTTGGGTCCACATTCTTGCTCTCAAGCGCCCTCACCTGGGTCCACCCCTCCGCTCGCCTCACAGCTGGCGGATCTGGCCTGCTGGCCCCCTGGGGGCTAACAATAACCCTTGGTCAGCCCCCTAGAGCCCTTCCAAAGGGGCCTGGCGCCCCAACGCCGAGGATTGGGGACCCCCAAGCCCCAGCGCCCAAGTCACCCTAACACCCCTCCTCCACCCGGGCCGCTAGGGGAGCCGCCGGTCATTCAGGGCAGAAGAACGTACAGGGCCCTCCAAGCCCCCAGCGACTTTCGAAGGACCCCCGCGCCAAAACGCCTGAGCCCACGCTCCCGCTCGCCAGCGGCCTCACCTCCGCCGGCCTCTCCGCTTGCCGCAGAGTTGGCGGATCGGGCTTCCGGCCTCCTGGGGGCTAAATCTAACCATAGGTCGGTCCCCTAGGGGCCCCAGCAAGGGGCCTAGAGCCGCAACACCGGGGATTGGAGAACCCCGAGCTCCAGCGCTGGACACAACCGGCTGCCCCGCTGCCACATGGGCCACTAGGGGCGCTGCCGGTCATTCAGGGCGGGACAAGGGGCAGGGCCCTCAGAGCCTCTGGCGACATTCGAAGGCCCCCCGCGCCAAAACGCTTGGGCTCACGCTCCCGCTCGCCAGCGCCCTCACCTCGCCCCGCCCCTCCGTTCTCTGCACAGCCGGCGGATCGGGCCCCGGCCTCCTTTGGGCTAACCTCAACCCTAGGTCGGCCCCCGAGGGACCCCTCCCAAGGGGCCAGGCACTGCCTCGCCGGGGCATTTGGACCCCTGAGCCCTACTCCAGACTCACCCTGCCGCCCCGCCGCCACCCGGGACGCTAGGGGCGCCACCGGTCATTCAGGGAGGGAGTACTGGCAGGGCCCTCCGAGCCCCCGATGACCTTCGAAGGCCCCCCGCACCAAAACGCTTGGGCCTAAGCTCCCGCTCGCCAGCGCCCTCACCTCGGCTCACCCCTCCCCTCGCCGCACAGCCGGCCAATCGGGCCTGCTGGCCTCCTTTGGGCTAACGATAACCCTAGCTCGGCCCCCGAGGGACCCCTCCCAAGCGGCCTGGCAATGCCATGCCGGGTATTGGGGACCCCCGAGCCCGAGCTCCGGACTCACCCTGCCTCCCCGCCGCCACCCTGGCCGCTAGGGAGCCGCCGGGCATTCAGGGCGGGAGAACTTGCTGGGCCCTCCGAGCCCCCGGTGAGCTTCGAAGGCCCCCCATGCCAAAACGCTTGGGCCCACGCTCCCGCTTGCCAGCGCATTAACGTCGGCCCACCCCTCCGCTCGCTGCACAGCCGGCGGATTGGGCCCGCCGGCCTCCTTTGGGCTAACACTCACCATATGTCGGCCCCCGAGGGACCCCTCCCAAGTGCCTGGAGCCACCGCGCCGGGGATCGGGGACCACTGAGCCCCAGCTCCAGACTCATCCTGCCGACACGCCGCCACCCTGGCCGACAGGGGCGCCACCGGTCATTTAGTGTGTGAGAATGGGCAGGGCCCTCCAAGCCCCCAGTGACAATCCAAGGCCCCCTGTGCCAAAACCCTGGGCCCACGCTCCCCCTCGCCAGCGCCCTCACCTCGGCCCGCCCCTCTGCTCGCCGCACAGCCGGCGGTTCGGGCCTGCCGGCCTCCTTTGGGCTAACCCTAAACCTAGGTCGGCCCCAGAGGAGCCCCTCCCAAGGGGCCTGGCGCCGCCACGCTGGGGATTGGGGACACCCGAACCCCACCGCCGGACGCACTCTGCCGCTCCTCACCACCCGGCCCGTTAGGGGCGCCGTCCTCATTCAGGGCGTTAGAACGGGCAGGGCCCCCCGGGCCCCCGGCGACCTTCGAAGGTCCCCCACGACAAAACGCTTGGGGCCATGCTCCCGCTCGCCAGCGCCCTCACCTCGGCTAGCCCCTCCGCATGTGGCAGAGCCGGCGGATCGGGCCTGCCAGCCTCCTGGGGGCTAACCCGAACCCTAGGTCGGCCCCCAAGGGGCCCCTCCCAAGGGGCCTATCGCTGCAATGCCTGGGATTGGTGACCCCCGAGTCCCAGCGCCGGACGCACTGTGCCGCCCCGCCGCCACCCGGGCCGGTAGGAGAGCTGTCGGTCATTCAGGGCAGAACAACGTACAGGGCCCTCGGAGCCCCCAGCGCCGTTTGAAGGCCCTCCGCGCCAAAACCCTTGGGCCCACGCTCCCGCTCGCCAGCACCATCACTTCAGCCCACCCTCCGCTCCCTGCACAACCGGCAGATTGGGCCTGACGGTCCCCTGGGGGCTAAACCTAACCCTAGCTCGATCCCTCGAGGGGCCCCTCCCAAGGGGCCTGGTGCCGCAATGCCCGGGATTCCGGACCCACAAGCCCCAGCGCCAGACTCACCCTCCCGCCCCGCTGCCACCCGGGCCTCTAGGGGCACCGCCGGTCATCCAGGGCGGGCGAACGGGCAGGGTCCTCTGAGCCCCTGGTGACCTTCAAAGGCCCCCGCACCAAAACGCTTGGGCCCACGCTCCTGCTCTTCAGCGCCCTCACCTCGGCCTGCCCCTCCGCTCGCCACACAGCTGGCAGATCGGGCCTGCCGGCCTCCTGGGGGCTAACCCTAACCCTAGCTCACCCTCGGAGGGGCTCATCCCAAGGTGCCTGGAGCGGCAATGCCGGGCATTGGAGACCCACGAGCCACAGTGCTGGACTCACCGTGCTGCCCCGCCGCCACACAGGCCGCTAGTGGCACCACCGGTCATTCAGGGCGGGAGAACGGGAAGGGCCCTTGGAGCCCCCGGCCTCTTTCGAAGGCCCCCCGCGCCAGAAAGCTTGCGCCCACTCTCCCGGTAGCCAGTGCCCTCACCTCGGCCCGCCCCTCCGCTCGCCGCACAGCCGGCGGATAGGGCCCGCCAGCCTCCTGGGGGCTAACCCTATCCCTTCGTCGGCCCCCGAGAGGCCCCTCCCAACGGGCCTGGCACCGCAACACCTGGGTTTGCGGACCGCTAGCCCCAGCATCCGACTCACCATGCTCCCCCGCCGGCAACTGAGCCGCTAGGGGCACCGCCGGACATTCAGTGCGGGAGAACAGGCAGGGCTTCTTGAGCCCCGGCGACCTTCGAAGGCCCCCCGCGCCAAAACTCATGGGCCTAAGCTACCGCTCGCCAGCGCCCTCACCTCGGCCCTCCCCTCTGCTCACCGCACAGCCGGTGGATTGGGCCTGCGGCCTCCTGGGGGCTAACCATAACCCTAGGTCAGCCTCCGAGGGGCCCCTGCAAAGGGGCCTGGTGCCGCAACACCGGGGATTGGGAACCCCCAACCCCAGCGACGGACTCACCCTGTCGCCCTGCCGCCACCCGGGCCCCAGGGGCGCCGCAGGTCATTCAGGGCGGGAAAACGGGCAGGGTCCTCCGATCCCCCGGCGACCTTCGAAGGCTTCCCAAGCCAAAACGCTTGGGCCCACGCTCCTGCTCTTCAGTGCCCTCACATCGGCCTGCCCCTCCGCTCGCCACACAGCTGGCAGATCGGGCCTGCCGGCCTCCTCGGAGCTAACCCTAACCCTAGGTTGGCCCCCCAGGGGCCCCTCCCAAGGGGACTGTCGACGCAACACTGGGGATTGATGACCCCCAGCCCCAGTGCCGGGCTCACCCTGCTGCCCCGCCGGCACCTAGGCAGCTAGGGCACCGCCGGTTCATTCAGGGTGGGAGAATGGACAGGGCCCTCCCAGTCCCAGTGAACTTCTAAGGCCCCTGGCGCCAGAATGCTTGGGCCCATGCTTCCGCTCACCAGCGCCCTCACCTCAGCCAGCCCCTCTGCTGGCCGCACAGCCAGCGGATCAGGCCTGCGGGCCTCCTGGGGGCTAACCCTAACCCTAGGTTGGCCCCCGAGGGGAACCTCCCAAGGGGCCTGGCGCAGCAATGCCAGGGATTGGGGACCCCTGAGCTCCAGCGCCAGACTCACCCTGCCGCCCCGACGCCACCCGAGCCGCTATGGGCGCTGCCGGTCATTCAGTGCGGGAGAACAGGCAGGGCCCTTCGAGCCCCTGGAGACCTTCGAAGGTCCAACTTGCGAATACGCTTGGGCCCACACTCCTGCTCGCTAGCACCCACATCTCGGCCCGCCCTTCCGCTTGCCGCACACCCGGCAGATCAGGCCTGCCCGCATCCTGGGGGCTAACTCTAACATTTGGTCGGCCCAGGAGGGGCCCCTCCCAAGGGGCCTTGCACCGCAACGCCGGGGATTGGGGACACCCGAGCCCCAGTGCCAGACTCTACCTGCCACCCTGCCGCAAACTGGGCCAGTAAGGGCGCCGCCGATCATTCAAGGAGGGAGAAGGAGCAGGGCCCTCTGAGCCCCTTGCGACCTTCGAAGACCTCCTGCGCTAAAACGCTTGGGCCCACTTTCCTGCTCCCCAGCGCCCTCACCTCGGCCCGCATCTCCACTCGCCGCACAGTGTGCGGATTGGGCCTGACGGTCTTTTTGGGGCTAATCTTAACCCTAGGTCGTCGCCCCAGGGGCCCCTCCCAAGGGTCCTGGTGCCACTACGCCGGGGATCTGGTACCCCAAGCCCCAGAGCCAGACTCAACCTCCCACATCGCTGCCACCTGGGCCGCTAGGGGCGCCGCCGGTCATTCAGGGTGGGAGAACAGACAGGGCCCTGGAGAAACTGGCGACATTTGAAGCCTCCCGCGCCAAAATGCAGGGGCCCACCATCCCGCTCCCCAGCACCTTTACCTCGGCCCACCCACCTCTAGCCGCCTAGCCAGAGGATCATGCCTGCCGGCGTAATGGGGTCTAAATCTAACCCTAGGTTGGCTCACGAGGAGCCCTTCCCAAGGGGCCTGGCACTGCAACACCGGGGGTTGGGATTACCCGAGCCGCAGCGTGGGACTCACTCTGCTGCCCCACCGCCAACGGAGCCGCTAGGGGCACACCGGTTATTCAGGGTGTTAGAACGGGCAGGGCCTTCTGAGCCTCTAGCGACGTTCAAAGGCCCCTGCGCCAAAACGCTGGATACCATACTCCCGCTAGCCAGCACCCTCACCTCGGCCCACTACTCTGCTCGCCGCACAGCCGGCACATTGGTCCTGCTGGCCTACTGAGGTCTAACCCTAACTCTAAACCCTAACCCCTAACCTTAAACCCTAAACCTTAACCCCTAACCCTACCCAAAATCTAACCATAAGCCCTAATCCTTAAACCCTAAACCCTAACATTAACACTAAACCCTAAACCCTAACCCTAATCCCGAAGCCCTAAACAATAAACCCTAACCTTAACCACTAACCCCAAACCCTAACCCTACCCTTAACGCTACCCCTTCAGCTAACCCTACCCCTAACCCGTAAACTAACCCTAAACCTAATCCTAACCCGTACCCTAACCTGTACCCTAACCTTAACCCTAAACCCTAAACCCTGACCCTAACCCATACCCTAAATCGTACCATAACCTGTACCCTAACCCAACCCATAACCTAACCCTAACCCGTACCCTAACTGTAACCCTAAACCCTAAACCGTAACCCGTACCCTACCCTAACCAGTACCCTACCTTAACCTTAACCCATACCCTAACCCGTACACTAACCCATACCCTAACCCGTACACTATCCCAAACCCAGACCCTAACCCATACCCTAACCCATACCTAACCCTAACCTGTACCCTAACCTGTACCCTAACCCATACCCTAACTCTAAACCGTACCCTATACCTATCCCTAACCCGTTCCCTAACCCGTACCCTAACCCTAACCCTAAACCGTAACCTAACCTGTACCATAACCCTAAACTGTAACCTAACCCTAACCCGTACCCTAACCCTAACCCATACCCTAAACCGTACCCAAATCCGTACGACAACACTTACCCTAAACCGTACCCTAACACGTACCCTAAACTATACCCTAATGCGTACCCTAACTCGTACCCTAACCCTAACCCTTACCCTAAACCTAACCCGTACTCCAACCCTAACCCCAACCCTAACCCCAAACCCTAAACCCTAACCCGTACCCTAAACCCTAATCTGTACCCTAACCCATAACCTCTAACCTGTAACCCCTAAACCCAACCCTAACCCGTACCCTCTCCTTCCCCTAACTCTAACCTCTACCCTCACCCATACCCTAACCGTAACCCATACCCTAACCTGAACCCATACCCTAATCCATACCCTAACCCCGGGGATTGGGTACACCTGAGCACCACCACGGGACTCAACCTGCCAGCCCTCAGGAAACCATGCCCCTTGGGGCGCCACAGAGCATCCCATGCAGGAGAACTGGTAGTGCCCCCCTGAGCCCCCAGCGATCCTCGGCGGCCCCATACACCCCAACCCTGAGGCCCACGCTCATCCCACCCCATGCCTTCCCTTCAGCTTGCCACCGAGCTCATCGCAGAGCCGGCAGATCAGGCCTGCCGGGTTCCTGGGGCCTACACCTGACCCTAGGTCAGCTGGGTAGGGCCCCTCCCCTGGGGCCCGGTGCCGTAGCCCCAGGGACTGGGGACACCTGAGCCCCACTGCAGGACAAAGCCTGCCAGCCCACAGGAAACCGTGCCCCTTGGGAGGCTATAGAGCATTCAGGGCGGGAGAACCAGGAGGGCCCCCAGAGCCCCCGGCGAACTTTGGTGATCCCTAAACCCAACCTTGAAGTCCATGCTCACCCCAGCCCGCACCCTCACCTCAGCCCATGGCAGAGATCGCCACATAGTGGGCAGATCTGGCCTGCGGGGTTCCTGGGCGCCAACCCTAACCCTAGTTCATCTGTGGAGGGGCCCCTCCCCAGGAGCCTGGAGCCGCAGCCACGGGGATTCGGGACACCTGAGCCCCACAGCAGGACTCAGTCTGCCACCCCACAGGAAACCATGCGCCTTGGGAGGCCATAGAGCATTCAGGGCGGGAGAACCAGGAGGGCACTCCTGAGCCACCAGCGAACTTTGGCGGCCTCCCACACCCCAACCCTGAGTCCCACGCTCACCCTCCCCACACCCTCACCTCAGCCCGTGTAGCTAGCCATACAGCCAGCAGATCGGGCCTGCGGGGCTCCTGGGGCCTAACCCTAGCCATAGGTAGGCCACAGGTGTGGGGGCCTCCCCAGGAGCCTTACACCGCAGCCCCGGGGAATTGGGATACCTGTACCCCACCAGAGGACTCAGCTTGCCACCTGACAGGAAACATTGCCCCTTGGGGCTCTATGGAGCCTACAGGGCATGAGAACTTGGGGAGGCCCTCAGAGCCCGTCCCCACATTTGGCAGCCCCCCGTGCCCCAACCTTGAGGCCCATGCTCACCCTCCCCCATGGCCTCCTCTCAGCCCTCCACAAAGCTCACCTCACAGCCTGCAGATTGTCCCTGCCGGGCTCCGGGACCCTAACCCTTACCCTAGGTTGGCCACAGAGGGGCCCCTCCCCAGGGTCCTGGCACCACAGTCCGGGGGATTGGGGACACCCAAGCCCCACCGTAGGACTCAGCCTGCAGCCCACAGTAAACTGTACCATTTTGGTGCACAACAGAGCAGTCAGGGCAAGAGAATTGGGGCACCCCCTGAGAGCCCCTTCTGGTGAACCCCGACCTTTGTGGGCCCTTCCGGATGAAACCCCAAGGCTCACACTCACCTGCCCTTGTGCCCTCATCTCACTCGGCCTGGGAGCTCTCTGAGCACTGGGCAGTTCAGACCTGCTGTCCTTGAGGCCTAACCTAACCCTGGGTCTTCTGCTGAGGGTCCCTCCCCGTTTGCCTGCCTCCAAGGCACCAGGCATTGGGCTCACCTCTGCACGACTAGAAGACTCAGCCTGCCCCACAGCAGGAAACTGTCCATTTGGGGCTGCAGCAAGGATTCATAGGAAAATCAGAGGGTCCCCCTCAGCCCATCCCAGGCAACCCCACTTTCAGAGATGTCCCCAGATCCAATTAGTAGCTTCACACTGAACTTGCTCTCCACGGAGATCTTTTGAAATTCTCCAAAATTCCAACTGATGGCATTATCCAGCTTCAGTGCTTTACCCAGCTTTAGCTCTTGAGATGGATTAAAATGGGAAGTCACTTCACTGATGACGACGTACTGGTGACCAAAAGATACATGCATAAATGCTTCATATCACTTGGCTTCAGGGAAATGCAAATCTAAACCCCTATACATGCCATATCACACGAGGCCAAATATCTAAAAATAAGAAGACATGAAACTATACATGTTGGAGAGGATGTGGAGAAACGGGAAACCTCTTACACTCCTATACGAATGCAGTCCGGTACAGCCACTCCTGAAAATGGTACGGAGTTTCCTCAAGAAGTTATAAATAAAGCTACCCTATGTCCCAGCAATTGCACTACTGGGTATTTACCCCAAAGCGACAGGTACTGAAGATGGGACACATGCACCACAGTGTTCATAGCAGCAATATCCATAATAGACAAGCTGTGGAAGGAGTGCAGATGACCATGGATAGATGAATGGATAAAGAAGATGTGGATCATATATATAATGGAATATTACTCAGCCATCAGAAAGGATGAATACTTACCATCACACTGACCTGGGTGGAGCTGGAGGGTATTATGCTGAGTGGAATAAGTCAATGAAAGAAAGACAATGATCATATGCTTTCACTCCTATGTGGAATATCAGAAACAAGGAAGAAGACCATAGGGGGAGGAAGGGAAAATAGAATGGGAAGTCATCAGAGTGGGGGAAAACCCATGATGGACTCTTAACTATCACAAGAAACTGATGATTGTTGGAGGAGAAGTTGGGGGGGGGTAACAGGGTGAGTAGCATTAAGGAGGTCACACGATACAATGAGCACTGGGTGTTACACACAACTGAAAATTGATTGAAGACTACATCTGAAACTAATGATGTACTGTAAGTTGGCTAATTGAATTTAAATTAAAGAACAAAAGACCTTGAATAAACAATCCTACACATTTGTATGGAACCACTAAAGATTCCGAACAGCCAGTGCAATGTGGAAAAGAAAAACAAAGCTGGAGGACTCACAATTTCAGATTTCAGGTTATACTACAAAGCTGCAGTCATCCTAACAAGACAGTATGGCACAGAAATAGACACAGCGACCAAAGGAACAGGATACAAGTTCAGACAGAAACCCACAATTATGTGGTCCATGAATCTTCCACAAAGCAAGCAACGATATCAAAAGGGAAAAGGACAGTCTCTACAACAAATGGTGTTGGGAAAACTAGACAGCTACGCACAAAAGAATGAAATTAAACTGCTTTCTTACACAATACAGACAAACACAAAACAGTTTCAAGACCTCAATATGAGACCTGAATCCATAAAAATCCTACAGGAGGGAAGACAGTAACTTCTTGACATGGACCATACCAACGTTTTTCTGGACTGTGTCCTGACAAAGGAAATGAAAGCAAAAATAAACTATTGGGAATACAGTAAAATAAAAAGTTTCCACACGGCAGAAGAACAATGAAAACGTAAAAATAATAAGACAACCTACTCAAAGGGAGAAGATATTTGCAAAGATCATATGCAATGAAGGGATAGTGTCCAAAACATATAGAACTGATCCTACTCGACCCCCAAAAAAACAAATAATCCAGTTAAAAAATAGGCAGAAGACATGGACAGACATTTCTCCAAAGAAGAAATACAAATGGCCAACAGTCCCGTGAAAAGATGTTCACCATCACCCATCATCAGGAAAATGTAAATCCAAAGGACAATGAGGTAATACCTCAAACCTGTCAGAATGGCTAACATCAAAAGCACAACAAAGAGCAGGTGTTGGGAGGATGTGGATAAAGGGGAATCCTCGCGAACTGTGGGTGGGAATGCAAACTGTGGTGGCCACCATGGAAAACAGTACGAAGGTTCCTCAAAAAATTAAATATAGAACTACCCTATGATCCAACAATCACACTACTCCTATTTACACAAAAATAGGAAAACAGTAACGTAAAAGGATACGTGCACCCCTATGTTTCTTGCACCATTATTTACAATATCACAATATGGAAGCAACCCAAGTGTCTGTAGAAAAATTGACAAATGAGATGATAGATGTGTGTATTCACACACACACACACACACACACACGGACACACACACACACACACAGACACACATACACACACACAATGGAGTATTACTCGGCTTGAAAAAGAATGAAACCTTGCCATTTGCAGACACATGGATGGAGCTAGAGAGTATTATCCTAACTAAAATCAGGCAGAGAAAGAAAAATCCCATACGATGTCACTCTAATGGGGAACTTAAGAAACAAACAAAAATAAATAACTAAAAGAGAAAAAGGAGATACACCAAAATACAAACTCTTAACAATAGAGAACAAACGGATGGTTACCAGAGAGGAGGTGGATAGAGGGATGAGTGAAATAGATGAAGGGGATTAAGAGGACGCTTTTCTTGATGACCACTAGTAATATATAATTACTGAATCATTCTATTGTACACCTGAAACAAATGTAACACTGTATGTTAGCTCTACTGGAATTAAAATAAATTTTTGTAAAAGATTTTTCTTTCAGGAACCTCTTTGAAAAATCTTTTCCTGTGCAATGTGCATAAGCCCTACTTGGGAGGATTCACTCTACAATAATTATTCACTTCATGCCTCAAATTCAGATTTCACTGAGTTCTTATCGTGGATCCCAGCCCGCGGGAGCCATGGTCCTTTTCAGTCCAGGCTCAGCACCTATGCATTCAAGATTGGAAGTAGAGACACATGTCACTTCACAGTCCAGAAAGCTATTATTGTTTCTGTTTCAGTGTGAGAGAGTCACAGACTTTGGGACAGGTTTCAGAGCAGGTTTATTATGGATCCTGGATCTCTACTTCAATGTTCATTGCCTGGATCCCTTTGGCTAATAGGTTTCCTGTGGATGGGCTTGCTTCCAAGCACATACATGGAAGATGCAAAGGTGGGTGGGCTTGCTGCGGGACAGGAAGAAGACCAAAATCAGACAAGGGTCAGACCCCTTCCCTGATCCAGGAACTGCTACGGGAAAGGGTACAGGTGGGAGAATTCATGCGAAACTCCAAGGTCACCAGCTGAACACAGGAGGCACAGGTCAAGGGATCTGGAGATGCAGCGGTTGAAGGCTGCTCTGAGCTACCTCTGGGAGGAAGGGAGGGAAGGAATGAGAAGGAGACACTGCCTGCTCCTGGCCCATGCCAGCTGCCCACCGCTCCGACACGCATCAGTCTACACAGCTGACACAGCTTGGGCTCAGGATGGGCTGTCTCGGGTCCCTCAATCCTCAGTGGGACAGCTGGCCCCAGGGCTCAGAGACATGCTGAGGGAGATGAGAGGGAAAGCTGCCCCACCCAGGTCATCCCCTCCTTGAGCAGACTGCCCTTCAGAACTGCTAAAAAAAAAACCACTAACGGGGTTGAAAGACATGCCATGGATGAACTAAGGCATAGAGATATGTAAAATAACATTCATTTTTAAGTTCAGAGCTGTCATCTCAGGAAGTGGGGAGAGTTTCCCTGAAGAAGACTGAGGGGAGGGGAGGCCATGCTGAAAAGGGAGACATGGCTCTCCTGATTGGGGACCTGCAGCCCCCTTCCAGGGCAGGGTATCAACCTCGCATCACACGGGATCCATGGAAGTGTTCCATCAGGGCCAGATGTTTGTCTCGAGAAGGCTACCCTGTCATCGGACTGCACAGGGCACCAGGGACGAGGGCCAGATGGAGGACGGACAATACTCCAGAGGCCATGGGGCAAGAACAGAGGCACATGACCTTGAAGATGATGATGAAAAGCAGGAGGTGGCAGCACGGAGCCAGCCTGAAAGTAACATGGGAGCAGTGCCCACAGCTACACTAACTGGGTGCCTTCTGTGTCAGGTGTGGCTGACTTCAGTGGGCTCCAGACTAGTCCTGACCACAAGTCTAGGAAGTGTGCACCACCCCGGCCTCCTCTCCCCTTGCAGCTGCTAGGAATCACGGTCACAGACCCTGGTCAGCTTTCGGGGAAACCAAGCAGTGGCTCCCCCGCACGCTGCACCTCTGGTGGCGGTCCAGTGCGACCCTCATGCCAGGCCAGACACTGATGTCTACCTGTTTCCACACAAATCCACAGACAGGAGGGTGTCCCTGAATTCCACAGCACCTGATGAGACAGATCCACAGAACCCAACACCCAGTGGGTCACTCGGGACCTCACCTATGGTCATGGAGCTCACCATACCCCATTTCTGTCACTTCCCACAGAAAGCCTGGTTCTGATCCCCCACAATACCATACATCCTGGTTGCTGACCTGGGGTCATGCCATAAACCCACATGGTACCTTTCTTTTAGAGAAGGCTATGCCTACACCTCGTAGAAAATATTTCTAATGAAGTACAAGTCCATCAGGACTATGGTGTGAACAGTAGCACACAGCCTGCATGGTAGTAGTCAGTAATTCTAACAAGGGTTAACCCCAACCCCCGTCTCACAAAACCTTCCTCCATCCCCACTGAACTCATGGTATGCCTCAAAAAACCCTCCAGGAAACAAACCTTTCATCTGAATGCGCTCTTCACCTTCTGCTTCAAATCTTGTCCAACCACAATGATATGAAACTAGAAATCAGTCTCAAGAAAAAAATGGGACAGTCAAAAATAGGTGGAGATTGGGGGGCCTGGGTGGCTCAGTCGTTAAGGATCTGCTTTCAGCTCAGGTCGTGATCCCAGGATCCTGGGATCTAGCCCCAATCAGGCTCCTTGCTCAGTGGGAAGCCCGCTTCTCCCTCTCCCACCCCCCTGCTTGCGTTCCCTCTCTCGCAGTCTCACTCTCTGTCAGATACTCAAATAATCTTAAAAAAATATGTGGAGACTTAACAACATGCTACTGAACAACCAACAGTCAAAGAAGAAAACAAAAAAATTTTAGAAGTACCTTGACACTGATGCAAAAGACAACCTACAAAAACTTATGGGATGCAGCAAAAGTAGCTTTATGGGGGACATTCGTAGAAATTCAAGTCTTCATCAATCCATGAGAATGCTCTCCAATAAACAACCTGATTTATGTGGTAAAGAAGTAGAAAAAAAAACAACAAACAAAGCCCCAAATTAGTAGAAATAAGGAAATAACAAAAAGGAATGCATAAATAAATCCAAAGGAGACTAAAAAGACAAAAAAAAAAAAAAAACAACGAAAATGAGAGCTGCCTTTTTTGGAAAGATAAACAAAACTGACAAACTTAGCTAGACTCACCAAGAAAGACAGAGGACTCCAATACAATCAGGAAAGGAAGATAATGGATTCCTGTCTCATATCAAAATCAAAAGAACTCTTCAACCTTGGACACAACAACTTCTTGCAAGCCACGTCTCTAAAGGCAAAGGAAATAAAATCAAAAATGAACTATTGGCACTTCATCAGGATACAAAGCTTCTGCTCGGCAAAGCAAACGATCAACAAAACAAAAAGGCAATCTATGGAATCGAAGAAGATATCTGCAAATGATATTACAGATAAAGGGCTGGTATTCAAGATCTATAAAGAACTCCTCTAACTCGACACCCAAAAAATGGGCAGAAGACACAAAGAGATACTTCTCCAGAGGGGAAACACAAATGGCCAACAGACACATGAAAAAATGCTCCACATCACTTGCCATCAGGCAAATACAAATCAAAACGACAATGAGATACCACCTTACACCAGATAGAACGGTTAAAATTAACAAGGCAGGGGGCACCTGGGTGGCACAGCAGTTAAGTGTCTGCCTTCGGCTAGGGGCGTGATCCTGGCATAATGGGATCGAGCCCCACATCAGGCTCCTCCATTATGAGCCTGCTTCTTCCTTTCCCACTCCCCCTGCTTGTGTTCCCTCTCTCGCAAGCTGTCTCTATCTCTGTGGAATAAATCAATAAAATCTTGAAAAAAATTAACAAGACAGGAAATAAAAAAAAGTCAGAGAGGATGTGGAGAAAGGGGAACCCTCTTACACTACTCGTGAGAATTCAAGCTGGTACAGCCACTTTTGAAAACAATATGGAGGCTCCTCAAGACGTTAAACACAGAGATATCCTATGACCCACCAATTGTACTACTGGGTATTTACCCCATAGACACAGAGTAATGAAAAGAAGGGGCACCAGTATCCCAATGTTCATAGCAGCAATGTCCATAACAGCCAAACTGTGGAAGGAGCCATGATGTCCTTCAGCAGATGAATGGACAAAGATGATGTGGTCATCTGTACAATGGAATATTACTCAGTCATCAGAAAGGATGAATACCCACCATTTGCACCAACGTGGATGGACCAGGAGGGGATTATGCTAAGTGAAATTAAGTCAAGCAGAGAAAGACAATTATCATATGGTTTCACTCCTATGTGGAATGGAAGGAATAGCATGGAGGACATTAGGAGAAGGAAGGGAAAAGTGAAGAGGGGGAATGAGAGGGGGAGATGAACCATGAGAGACTATTGACACTGGGAAACAAACTGAAGGTTGCAGAAAGGGAGGGGTAGGGGAATGGGTTATCCTGGTGATGGGTATTAAGGAGGGCACGTGTCATAATGAGCACTAGGTGTTATATGCAAACAATGAATCATGGAACACTACATCAAAAACAAATGAAGTACTGTAGGGTGACTAACATCATTTAAAAAAAAGAGAAAGATATGAAATCCATACAGGAAAACTGTCACTATTTGCAAATGACATGAAATCCCGAAAGATTCCACAAAAAAAAAAAAAAAAACTGTTAGAATAAAAAAATTCAAGAAAGCTGCAGGATATAATGTCAATATACAGAGACCTGTTGTCTTTATTTTTTTTCAGATTTTATTTATTTATTTGACAGGAAGAGAAAAACCACGAGCAGGGGGAGTGTCAGAAAGAGGGAGAAGCAGACCCTTGCTAAGCGGGGGCCCAGCACGGGGCTCAATCCCAGAACTCTGGGATCATGACCTGAGCTGAAGGCAGATGCCTCACCTATGGGGCCACCCAGATGACCCAACTTCTTGCATTTCTGTATACTGATGACACATATCGTAAAGAGAAATTAAAAAAGCAATGCCATTTACAATTGCATCAAAAAAATCTAGGAATAAAAGTAACCAAAAATGAGAAAGACATAGTACACTCAACACATGGCAGAAAAGAAATGAAAAACATATCTGTCGAGGGGGGCGGAATGTATGGGTCAAAGATTTGGAAGGCAACACAAACAAATGGAAGCATACGCCATGCTCCTTAACTGGAAGAGTTAATTATGTGAACATGTCCATCGTACCCAAAGCAATCGACAGATGTGATGAAATCCCTATCTGAATTCCAGTGGCATTATTCGAGGAAATAGAAAACAGTCCTCAAACTTGGATGGAGTCACTAAAGACCCCAAATACCCAAAGGAACCTGGAGAAAGAAAGGTGCAGTCAACACACTCCTGGATTTCAAGGTAGATTACAAAGCTGTTGTCATCAAAACGGGATGGTACTGGCAGAAACACAGACACCAGGTCAGTGGAACAGAACAGAAAGCTCAGAAACTTACCCACACGTAGATGATCCTAACTTATGACACAGCAGCAGAAGATATGCCATGAGGGAAGGACTGTTTCTTCAGTGAGCGGTAACAGGCAAACTGGACACTAAATGCAGAAGAATATAGCTGGGTCACTTTCTTACACCAGACACAAAATTTTTAATGGATGAATGATTTGAACATAAGATCTGAATCCATAAACCTCCAAGAAGACACAGGTACTAAGTCTCTCGACATTGGTTTTGGCAAAGAGTCTTCAGATCGGACACCAAATGCAAAGACAACAAAAGCAAAAATAAACCAGTAGAACAACATCAAACTGAAATCTTCCACACGGCAAAAGAAACCAGCAAAAACTTAAAAGGCCACTGACCGAATAAGAAAAAAATATCTGTGAATCATATGTGTGAGAAGAGGCTAATATCCAAAATACACACAACACTCATACAAATCAAAACAAACAAACAAAAAAAGGTATAAAAATGGGGGGTATATGTGAATACATACTTTCCAAAGATGGCACACAGGTGCCAACAGACAGAAAAAGTTGTTCGACATCACTAATCATCATCAGGGAAACATCAGTCAAAACCACAATCGGCTATCCCCTCACAACTGTTGGAACAGCAATTGTCCAAGAGACAGACAAAAAGTGGGGTCATGGGTGTGCAGACGAGGAGACACTGTGCACTGTTGGTGGGAATGGAAATTGGTGCAGCCACTGTGACAAACGGTATGGAGGTTCCTGAAAAAATAAATACAACTACCCCATGACCCAGTAATGGCTCTAATGAGTATTGATTCAGAGAACACAAAAATACTGCCTCAAAAAGACAGATGCACTCCCACATTCACTGCAGCATTATTCACAAGAACCAGACATGGAAACACAGACCTTGGGGGCCTTATGCCAAGTAACTCAGACACAGGAAGACCAATACCAGATGCTCTCATGTACATTCCACGTGGAATAAACAAATACTGAACGCATAGATACTGAGAGCAGATTGGTAGGTGCCAGATTCGGAGATGGGGTGCTAGAAACGGGTGAAGGTGGTCCAAGTCTCAATGTTTGAGTGAGAAAATCCGACAGTCATGAAATGTTCTGTCCAGCATGGAGACTAAAACTAACCCCACAGCATGGGGTATAGGTTTCCCTGCTCTTCAAAAGTACAGGACTTCTGAGAAACCTTGCACAGCAGAAATGGTGTCAAGAAGGAATGGCCATTAATTTACACGGAACATTTAGTGTGCTCAGACTCCAAAATTCCTTCTCTTTGATTTTCGTAGGCCTCAGGACACAAGTTTCTAACGGAGGCCCAGCATAAATGAAGATAAAGCACAGCAGAGGCTCACAGACACCATTCAAAGTGCTGGTGGCTGGATGCGGAGAGCGGTTCCCAGCAGAAGGAGCTGGTTAGGGTGCATGCCACCTCTGTTGTGCTTTTCCCCAAAACAGATGCTGAACGCGATTCTCACTGTTCACCTTTTTTCATAAGAGGAAAATCCTCTTCAGGTATCTTCCTCTTACTGAAGCTGGGTAATAAACGTAGTTCTTTCAAGAATGCCCAGTGTCTTACTGTGAACGTTCAAAAAGTGGGGGATAATTGTACTTAAGCAATGCTGAGGGAGGAGATGTGAAAGGTTCTTCCAGACACAAACCTCAGCAGATCCACTGGGAAAGGCACCTTCCTCAGCATGCAGAACACGGACTACCTCCTACCCCCAGAAACCCTCTCCTTCCCCTCAATCAGGACAACCCACAACAGCTGGGAGTTACCCCAATTCCTCCATTCTCCTGCTTCTAATAGCTAACCCATCAGCAAATCCTGTGAGCTCCATCTTCAAAATAGACCCAGAATAGGTCTAACCACTCCATCCAATGACACTTGTCTGGTCCACAGTGGCTGAGTAACTGGAAAAGCTTCGTCATTGACCTGCCTTGCCATCTTCAACCCTCTGTCATCTGTTCTCAACACTGTAGCCACGATGGCCCAGTGAAACAGGGTCTCATGGGGTTATAGCCCTGGAATGGCTTTCTGTCACCCTCTGTCACCTCTCTGAGCTCATGTCCTAAGCTGTCTCCTGTGGCCACAGGGCCTTCTTGCTGCTCCTGGACATACCTGGAATTCTCCTGCCCCAGAGCCATTGCACATGCTTTCCCTTTTGTTCAGAATGCTCTTGATGTGTTCTCACTCACCTTCGGAGAAGTCTGAATTGGAGTGACAGGGACAGAAGATGAGGCTGTGTGTGTTGGGTGAGGCTGGTGGCCCAGAAGAAGGTTCTCTGCCAGCTCTCCACCTGTGCCTCCCTTGTCCTCAGCCAGGAACTTGCACACAGCCCTCACCTGTCACAACTCTCACTCAGGAGACCCACAGCCACCCCTGGAGCCCACCCTGAACACACCCTGCTGCAGAATGCATTCATCTCTCCTCTGGGACCCCTGTCAGCTTTACCCAGACCTGCAACTCCCCCATCTCCTGCAAAGCTCCCGGATTACCTCTCTGCTTCCAAAATCACACTGGCGCAAGGCTTTAATGAGAAAGCTATAACGCTAACTAATGAAAGGTTCACACCTACTTTCCCCTTCTGTTGCCTTTCTCTCCACCTTCTTTCCTACCTGTGCAAACTGTAACATATCAGTGGAACATGAACATGCTCTGAGACCTGAATCTTTCATTGCAGCTTTCTGAGGACTCCTTATGTGATAAGCAACTAGTGTATCCTACAACAGGGTGTTTTACAAATATCATCTATAGAAGACTACAGCTCAAATCACTACAATTTTACCTCACTCTTCATGAAGCAGAACACTTTTTCCTTTCTTCTTTTATTAAATTCCAGTTAGTTCACATGCCATGGAATATTCGCTTCAGGGGTAGGATTTAGTGATTCCTCACCTGCAAGGAGTACCCGGTGCTCATCACAAGTGCCCTCCTTAATACCCCTCACCGATTTGACTCTTCCCCCCATGCCCCTGTTCTGCAGCAACACTCAGTTTGTTCTCCAAGGTTGAGTCTATTTCCTTGTTTGCCACTCTCACCACCCCTCAACTCTGTTCCTCTGTTTTCTTTCTGAAATTCCACAAGCGTGAGAGCATAGGATATTTGTCTTTCCTCACTGATTTTGCTTAGCTTAATACACTCTAGGTCCATCCACATCCTTGCAAATGGTAAGATTTCATTCTTTTTGAAGCTGGGTCATATTCCGTTATATATATGTATCCCACATCTGCTTTATCCATTCATCAGTGCATGGACTTTGGGATTCTCTCCATAGTTTGTCTACTCTGGACAATGCTGCTATAAACATCATGGTGCATGTTCCCCCTTCGAATCCGCATTTTTGTATCCTTTGGGTAAATACCTAGGAGAGCAATTGCTGGATCATGGGGTTGTTCAATGTTTAACTTTTTGAGGAACCCCCACACTGGTTCCCAGACTGGTTGCACCACTTTGCATTCCCACCAACAGGATGGGAGAGTTCCCCTTCAAGCAGAACATTATCTGCGGGCAATTTCATAAGAGGAAACAAAACCTCTGGGAGATGCACCCAGGTTTAGGCAAGCAGTTGCAGACTTCACCCCAAGGCTCCTGACGCCAAGCCCCTTGAAGCCACCACATGCCACTATCCAAAAGAATTCCCAGACTCTCCTTCTGACTCCACCACCAAAGAAACTACAGAGAGAATATGGCACCTCAAAATATCGAGATAATACATTTAGTAAAACTAGAAAGTCAAGCTCAACTTTTAAACAGGAACAGGCCGCTTTGGATAATTTTGAATTTTCCCTCCACCCTAATTTTAACTCTTCTGATGAATAAACTAATCAATGATGAAACATCACCTTTGTCAAATGACATCACCCAAGTCTGTATCAGATGAATAAAGCCACCTAACTCTAGATTCTGGCCACTCAACCATATCTTAGGCCCAATTGAATAAACACTGTTAGATGAAGGAACAAATTAGATGTTACAAACAGGCACAGAGTGAATCTCACCTTCCCTTTCTAATAAAAGAGGGTTCCTAGGAAACAGATGGTCAAAATACATTTGTCAGCAATAAATGGACAGAGAAATTGTGATCCCCTGCAAAGTTCTACCTGCAGGGAAACTAAGTAATTCTTGCACCAAACCCAGAATGCTGACAGCTACTTCAATTTTACTTTGTGGCTCAACTAGAGAAAAGAGAAAAGCCCAGGAGGTTTTGGGATAATGAGAGGTTTTACCTCCAGCCCTGACATAGATAGGACATTTTGCCAAACATACCTGTGCTTTCTCTGAACACTGGCGTCCTGTGACAAGCTTCCTCGCTGACTCAGATGGTGACGTTCAAAACCTCGGGTTTCTTGGAGCCAGAGCAGAGAAGTGCTGTCAGCTGGGGAGAAGAAGGCACCTCTAACCTAAAGCCTGCACATCTGCTTCGGTTTCTGGGCGAAGGGGCAACACATACTTGTTGTTTAGCAGTAATTATCTTCATTCTCAATAGACCAATGACCTTGCCTTTTCTGGAAAGCAGACTTACTCTTCTAAAGAAACCCTCAATTCATCTATTCCCAATGCAACTAGAGTGGAACATTTATTTCTCACTTAAATAGAAAACACTGTTATTGTCGACATTGCATGAATGAACTTTTAAAAACATTTTAGAGAGAAAGGAAGAGACCTTTATTCAAACCCAAGTCAGGACAGCTGCCTGGGAGACACAATCTTCACCAAGAAGGGAGTGCTCCGGGGAAGGAACTTTTGGGGCAGGCTTATGTATTTTTTTCTGTTTTGTTTTACATACAGAGTTACACACCACAATGAGGATCTTCTTAGATTCCAGAAAGTGACAGACTCTTTCTTATGTTTTCAGTATGTACATGTCAGTATGACTTTAATCTTATGGGAGCCAAAGAGGTTCTTTATTTTTTCTTATCTTTATGTTGGCATTTTTGGTTATTGTTTTCTTCTCAAAGCAGATGTACAACATGCTTGGGGCAGAAACAAGGCCCATGCTTTGAGGTTTTGCCTAGTCATTTTGAGCCGGGTAAAATGTAAAGGGATAACTTCCCTGGGAGCCCAGGATCAGCGCCCACAGATGATATAAGATAAAATTACTTTCATCATTATAATTACTTCTAAAATGGAGGAATTTGAGACAAAAGCACCTTTCACAAGAGTACCAAGAAATCAAAATGATGCCCACAGAAGGCTACCTGCTCCATGGTCAGCACAGGTAACAGAAGTGTTCACAGTCTCTGGGCTTCTGCCCTTCTCCTGCCCAAATCTCTGAAGCACACAGACCACTTAAAATCAGAATTGTAGAACTGCTAGACACCTTAGAGTTGTCTGGCACTATTCATTTGTACTGCAGAATAAAACACAGTAGCTCGTTGTCACAAACTAATTTCAACATGAAGTGCCCACTGGATGCACTAAGTTCTTTCTCTGCAAATGTTGACTAATGTAAGTCACAGTCATACCATATAAACACTACGATGGCTGGGAAGTCATCGTAGGTAAGGGAATATTTTAGCCATGTTTATAAGCATTGGCTCACTTTGTAGAAGAGGCTGAGCTGAGTGTTTTTAAATACTATTTCAGACCTGTTTTACAGCACCCTCTGAACATACCAGAGCCTGAATGGACTAAAAATGATAGTTGGTTTCAGTAACTTTAATACCAGAAAAATATTATACTGTCTCTGTTCCTAAGGATCTTTGAGTATCTTACCCAGAGGTCCTCCACTGAGATAATGATCTTAATAATCACCATGGGCAGAGGTGAAAGGCCCGCTGAATTCGTTCCAGTTGTCCACATGACACGAAAATCCTGATACTTGATAGGTTTCCAGATCGAGAAGACCAGAGATAAGAGGGAAATAGTACCCTGTATGGAACAACAAGGGATTTGGAGTCAATTTGGGGATCCCACTTAGGTTTCTGACACTAAAATCCGCTGTGACTCATATCATCCGAGTCCCTGTCTAACCACCTGAAAATGTGCCTACAAATATCTACACCCTAGTTGAGAAGTTTAAGAGGCAGAATGCTACAAAGAGCCAGTATGATGTCTCTCAAGTACAGGTGCTCAGGAAGCCCTAATTGCTATTGGTTCTATTTCTTTTCCAGAAGAAAGAACACATGTTGAATCCATATTTCTAATAGATGACTCACCAGATGATTTTCAAACCTGAAGGAAGGCCAAGAAGTCACGCTTGTGTCATAGTTCACTCAGAAATCATGTTGTTGGACTGGTGAGGATGATACGATAGCAACGTCATCACTAAGAGTGGGGAGCTTCTAATTTCCATACGGCCATGTTGACCCCCTTAGCTCAGAGCCACCAGAAAGGTTAGCTGGGGAGGGGGAACCGCCATCACTATGAGTGGGGAGCTTCCCATTTCCATATGGCCATGTTGACCCCCTTAGCTCAGGGCCACCAGAAAGCACAGCTGAGGCGGACCACAGGCCAAGGCTGCCAGGTGTGGCTGGGGTAGGCAGAACTCTGACTTAAGGCTCAACTCCTGGCTAGGTTATTATTATGCTCTTCACAAAGAAAGTGCCATTGTGTGTGAGCCCTCACGTAGAAAAGGTTCAGAATTTCCATTGAGATTCCCTCTCTCACCTTTAGGATATGTAGCAAAGTTCCATTTAATTTTTAAACATTGAAGGACTTCCTGGTTTTCATTTCGCTATGACTGTGGCTCAATTCGCCTGTGGTCTAAGAATAGAATCTAGTTAATTTCAGGGTTTAACATTTGTAGACTTCATTCGTGGCCCCACCTATCATCTATTTGGGTAAAGAGTCTATGACCACTTGAAAATAATGTATTCTGCACTTATTATGGAATGTTCCCTATATGTCAATTAGGTCACATTTGTTACCAATGTTTTGTCTGCTTTTTCTGTCAGATATTGAGAAAGGTATATTAAAATCTTCAACAATGCTGCTCTATTCAACGTGGCATCAGAGAGTCTACCAGTGTTAGAAGGCAAGAGAAACAAAAAGTATAAGAATTGAGGGGATAATTGTGACTATTCACAGATAATACGATTGTATACATAGAAAATCCAAAACAGTCTATAAATACCCTTAGAATTAAAAATGCAATTTATAAATTTGAGATGGATTGTAGCTTCCCATTGGACAGTTTCTGAAAGAAACCATAGAACCTGTCAATCTTGGGGTAGGACATAGGGTGCACTAACCATTTAAAAGAATTCAGTGGGACTTCATAAAAATGTGACATTTCTCCTTATCTTATGACCATATGAAAATGAAAAAGTGAACCGCAGGCTGGGAAGTACAGATTTGCAATACACACACTGACAAAGACTTGTCAATAAAGAATTCCTGCTCATCAACCATTAAAAGTCTATTTATAAACAAATACTTCACAAAAGATTGACTGATGGCCAATAAGAACAGGAAAGGGTGCTCTACAGTATTATTTTCAGGAGCAGCAAGGCCTTTCCTAAAATGAAAACATACACACAAACCAATATTCCCTAGATGGATGACGTCCTTATTTCTGAGGAAAGCTTGAAGAACAGACTAGCATCAAAGTAAAGTGATGGAATTCCTGACACTCAGAGGATGGACAATTGACCTCAAACTACAGTACAATTTCTAGGCAGCATTCGGTCCTCTGAAGGCAGACAACTACCACACACCTTCCTACACCACACAGGTTGCTTCCCAACCCCTACCATAAAAGAAGAAGATGAGAATCAGATAGGACTAGTAGGAAATAGCAAAAATCACATGTGGGGATTATCCTGAAACACACTGAACACATAACTAGTGTAAGGAAGTGTAGGGAACTGACAAGGACAGAGACTCAAGAGGTACTTCTTTGGGAAATGCTGTCTGAAATCGTCACACGTTGGTACCAGCTAATGAGGGCTCTGAGCATACCTAGGGTTTGCTCACAAGGGTCTGCAACACCATCTCTGAGGACTGAAACTCTTCAGGACCTCAAAGCTTGCCTGATTGACTATTGGACTAAGAGATTCCCATGTTCTGAAAACAGATACCAACTCATTGAAAGGTTCACCTGGGCTCTCTCGGAGGCCCTACAAGAAGCTGAACCATTCACTGAAAATCAATTACACACACACACACACACACACACACACACACACACACACACACACCTGTCAAGGTTCTTCCTACCTTTTCTTTTTCACATTGATATTTATACTCACATGAAATGTCATCATTTCTAATGAACACTGATGTCAAAATAGAGATCTATTGACACAATATTCACAAAATGGAACTTCCCTGCTGTCATTTTCAATATAGCGTTTTTTAAAGTTCATACATATTTTAGGTTTTTGGTAACTTATACAGGAGAAGATCAGCATTGAAAAACTCTGAATACTGACAATGAGTTTTAAGCCTAGAGAACAAAAATTGTCCAATTTCATAGATAATAAGGAACCAAAGGCAAAGCATGGAAGCTGCAGTCGAATAATTTTACACATGTGCATCCTCTACTATTTTACTACTGAGGGGCGTGTTTTATTACCACTAAACATGCATCAGTTATCTTCCACATGCACCTGCACAGGTATAATGAATTACTACAGTAGAATGAAATGTCTGGGAACTACTTGGCAGCATCTATAATGAACAATGAAATTTCGATCTTATATTCGGTGAACTTCCACTGTCTGTCCCTTTAGACAATGGACCCTAAACAGAAGGGGGAATGAACCACGAGAGACTATGGACTCTGGGAAACAAACTGAGGGCTTCAGAGGGGAGAGGGGTGGGGGATTGGGATGGGCCAGTGATGGGTATTAAGGAAGGTACATATTGCATGGAGCACTGGGTGTTATATGCAAATAATGAATCACGGAACACTACATCAAAATCTAAGGAAATACTGTATAGTGACTAACATATCATAATAAAAAATTGTTATTAGAAAAAAAGGTAAAAAAAAAAACCAATACAGCTTTTCTGTTTCAAGAACAATCACAATTGAGAAAAAACTAACTTCCAATCCCTAAAGCAAAACACAGACCAAGTTCCATTTCACTCCCCTTTATTCACATACTCTGTGGGTTCTAAGCTATTTCCCTACCTCCTTTCCAGCTGAGCAGGGAGCCCGGGCTCGATCCCAGAACCCTGGGATCATAACCTGAACCAAAGGCACATGCTTAACTGGCTGAGCCAGCCAGGAGCCCCAGCCATGTTTTTCTTAAGCAAAAGGACACTTTCTCACAATGCCTTCACATGACTTCACATGGTACCAGACACCTGCATTTGCCTCTAGGAGGTTGTAGATGAAGGCAATTGCAAACTCTCACAGTGGTTTATCAAATACAATGACCTGCCTGGTGACAGTGAAACTCTTATGAGCCCACGAGAGGGTGCTGTGACACTCAGCTGTGGCTGGGCTGGCACAGAGAACCAAATCCATTTCCCTGCCTGATGTCTGTGAGGAACAGATGTCCCCATTGTGAATGAGACGCTGCCACTGAGCTGTCCAGAGATGGCCATCCTCACGGAGGATGAGGATAAAGGACAATGCCTGAGGAGACCTCATCTGTCTCTTTTATCTTTTCATATTTTTGACAGTGGACAAATCACTGCCTAGGAGTCCCCAACTACCTTAGTCTCATCTGTGAATGGCCAAGAGGTTTTACAAAACACTCAAGATTTTGACCTCACAAATGCCCACAACCACTTACCATAGGGATTCAATATTAAGCAAAGATACTGTTCCTTGGAAGAGAGGTCCTGCCCACTGTTGTTTCTCACTTATATGCTCATCTTCCTTACCTCATGGTAACATAACCACCTTGATTCCTGCTTCCGTCTTCAGGAAGGCTGATGTGACTTGAAGGGCATTACCCTGACATCGTTCTTTCTTAGCAATAAGATGTGGACATTTCCCTAGTCCTACACACCCAAAGTTGAATCGGAATCAGGATTGAGGAGGCTGATGAGAGTTGAAGGTGTTTTCCTGTACACGGTGGTTTATTACCAATAAGGATGGGTCAGAGTCCTCGAAATTCTAGAACCTTTTCATTAATGCTTCCTACTCGTGAAAGATGATGTACATTGGTCTTTCCCTGTATAGTGTGGTGACTCAGAGAAAAGTGCTTAGCCTTTTCGTCAGACTTCCACGACCACTTTGGGGCTGGCTTCCATATTCACAAAGGATGATGTTAGGGCTAAGAGCGTTCCTGTACACTGTTATTTCTTACAGATAAGTGTATGGCATTTTTGTTACATTGCCAGAGCCACTTAGCGCTGGGCTTGCCGGCCTCCTGGGGATGAACCCTAACCCTAGGTCAGCCCCCGAGGGGCCCCTCCCAAGGGGCCTGGCGCCACAACGCCGGGGATTGTGGACACCCAAGCCCAGCGCCGGAGTCACCCTGCCACCCCCAGCAACCCGGGCTGCTAGGGGCGCCGCCAGTCTTTCAGGGCGAGAGAACAGGCAGGGCCCTCCAATCCCCCGGCGACCTTTGAAGCCCCCCGCGCCAAAACGCTTGGGCCTACACTCCCTCTCGCTAGTGCGCTCACCTCGGCCTGCCCCTCTGCCTGCCGCAGAGCTGGCGGAAGGGGCCTGCTGGAATCCTGGAGGCTAACACTTACCCTAGGTCGGCCCCCGAGAGGCCCCTCCCAAGGAGCCTGGCACCGCAATGCCAAGGGTTTGGGACCCCCGAGCCCCAGTGCTGGACTCACTCTGCCACCCCGCAATCACCCAGGGTGCTAGGGGCATGGGCAGTCATTCAGGAAGGGAGAACGGGCAGGGCCCTCTGATCCCCCTGCGACCTTCGAAGGCCCCCCGCACAAAAACTCTGGCTTCCTCGCTCCTGCTCGCCAGCGCCCTAACCTCGGCTCACCCCTCCGCTCGCTGCAGAGCTGGCGGATCGGGCCTGCTGGCTTCCTGGGGGCTAACCCTATCCCTAGGTCACCCCCAAGGGGCCCCTCCCAAGTGGCCTGGCGCCACATGCCAGGGATTGGGGACCCCAAGTCCCAGCGCCGGACGCACCCTGCCGCCCCGCTGCCACATGGGGTGCTAGGGGCGTCGCCAGTCCTTCAGGGCGACAGAACGGGCAGCACCCTCTGAGCCAGCTACGACCTTCGAAGGCACCCCGAGCCAAAGCCAAATGCTCTGGCCCACGCTCTCGCTCGCCAGCTACCTCACCTGGACCCACACCTCCATTCTCTGCACATGGGTGAAACGAGCCTTCCAGTCTCCTGGGGGCTAACCCTAACCCTAGGTCAGCCCCCGAGGGGCCCGTCCCAAGGGGCCTGGCGCCGCAACGCCGGGTATTAGGGACCCCCGAGCGCCAGCGCTGGAATCACCGTGCTGCCCCGCCGCCACCCGGGCCGCTAGGGGTGCCGCTGGTCATTCAGTGCAGGAGAATGGGCAGGGCCCTCCGAGCCCACGGCGACCTTCGAAGGACCCCCGCACCAAAACGCTTGGGCCCAAGCTCCGGCTCGCCAGCGCCCTTACCTCGGCCCTCCCCCCCGCTCGCCACACAGCTGGCAGATCAGGCCTGGGGGCCTTCTGGGGGCTAACCCAAACCCTAGGTCTGCCCCCTAGTGGCCCCTCCCAAGGGGCCTGGCGCTGCAACGAGGGGGATTGGGGACTCCTGAGCCCCAGCGCCGGACTCACCATGCCCCCCACCGCCACCCGGGCCACAAGGGGCACCCCCGGTCATTCAGGGCAGGAGAACGGGCAGGACCCTCTGAGCCCCTGGTGACCTTCGAAGGCCCCTCGCTCCAAAACTTTGGGCCCACGTTCCCGCTCGCCAACGCCGTCATCTCAACCCGCCCCTCTGCTCACTGCACAGCTGGCAGATCGGGCCTACTGGCCTCCTGGGGTAACCCTAACCCTAGGTCGGCACCCAAGGGGGCCCTCTCAAGGGGTCTGGGGCCACAACGCTGGTAATTGGGGACCCCAGAGCCCTAGCGTCGGACTCAACCTGCCGCTCCGCCACCATCTGGGCTTCTAGGGGCGCCGCCGGTCATACAGGGTATGAGAACGGGCAGGGCCCTCCTAGCCCACGGTGACATTTGAAGGCGCCCCGCGCCAAAACGCTTGGGCCCATGCTCCCGCTCGCCAGCGCCCTCACCTAGGCCTGCCCCTTCGCTCGCCCGACAGAGGGCGGATCAGGCCTGCCCGACTCCTGGGGGCTAACTCAAACACTAGGTCGGCCCCCCAGGGACCCGTCCGATGGGTCCTGGCGCCTCAACGCCTGGGACTGCTGAACCATGAGCTCCAGCGCCGGACTGACAGTGCTGCCCCGCTGACACCCGGGCCTCTAGAGGCGCCGCTGGTCATTCAGGGCATGAGCACGGGCAGGGGCCTCCGAGCCCCCCTTGTCCTTCGAAGGCCCACCGCACCAAAACGCTTGGGTCTAGGCTCGCACTCGTCAGCACCCTCACTTCATCCCGCCCCTCCGCTCGCCACCCAATGGGTGGATCAGGACTGCCGGCCTCCTGAGGGTTAACCCTAACCCTAGGTCGACCACCGAGGGGCCCTTCCCAAGGGGCCTGGCACCGCAATGCAGGGATTGGGGACCCCCGAACCCCAGCACCAGACTAACCTTACCACTCTGCCAGCAGCCGAGCCGCTAGGGGCGCCGCCGGTCATTCAGGGCGGGAGAACGTGTAGGGCCCTCCGAGCCCCCGGCGACCTACGAAGGCCCCCCGCGCCAAAACGGTTGGGCCCACCCTCCTGTTCGCCAGCATCCTCACCTCGGCCCGCACCTCCGCTCGTAGTACAGCCCGCGGATCAGGCCTGCATGCCTCCTGGGGGCAAATTCTAACCCTAGGTCGACCACCGAGGGGCCCTTCCCAAGCAGCGTGGCGCTGCAACGCCGGGGATTGGGGATACCTGAGCTGCAGCACGGGAATCACCCTGCCACCCCACCGCCAACGGAGCCACAAAGCGCGCCGCTGGTTATTCAGGGCAGGAGAACAGGCAGGGCCCTTCGAGACATGGCAACATTCTAAGGCCCAGGGCGCCAAAACGCTGGGGATCACGCTCCCGCTCTGCATCACCCTCAACTCGGCCCACACCTCCACTCTTCGCAGAGCCAGCGACACGGGCCTGCCGGCCTCCTGGGCACTAACACTAACCCTAGGACAGCCCCTGAAGGTCCCTTCCTAAGGGGCCAGACGCCGCAACGCCAGGGATTGGGGACCCCCAAGCCCCAGCGCCGGATTCACGCTGCCGCCCCACCCCACATGGGCCGCTAGGGGCGCCGCCATTCATTCAGGGTGGGAGAACTGGCAGGGCCCTCCGAACCCCTGCCGACATTCGAAGGCACACCGAACCAAAACGCTTGGGCCCAGGCTCATGTTCACCAGGACCCTCATCTCGGCCCAACTCTCCGCTCGACCCACAGGTGGTGTATCGGGCCTGCAGCGCTCCTGGAGGCTAACCCTAACCATAGGTCGGCCCCCGAGGGGCCCTTCCCAAGGGGCCTGGCGTCGCAACGCTGGGGATGGGGAACCCGAGCCCATGTGCCGGACTCACCCTGCTGCCCTTCAGCCACCCGAGCCGCTAGAGGCCCCGCCGGTCAATCAGGGCAGGAGATCGGGCAGGGCCCTCCGAGCCCACGCTGACCATTGAAGGCTCCCCGTGCAAAACCGTTGGCTCCCAGGATCCTGCTCGCCAGTGCCCTCACCTCGGCCCGCCCCTCCGCTTGCTTCAGAGCTGGTGGATAGGGCCTGCCAGGCTCCTGGCAGCTAACCAAAACCTAGGTCGGCCCTGTGGGGACATCCCAAGAAGCCTGGCTCTGCAATGCTGGGGATTGGTGACTCAGAGCCCCAGAGCCAGACTCAACCTGCCGCACTGTACCCACCCGGGCCGCTAGGGGCGCAGCCGGTCATAGAGAGCGAGAGAAGGGCAGGGCCTTCTGAGCCACCGGTGACCTTCAAAGGCTCCCCACGCCAAAACGCTGGTTCCCACGCTCCTGCTCCCCAGCGCCCTCACCTGGGCCCGCACCTCAGCTTGCCGCACAGTGTGCGGATTGGGCCTGACGGTCTCCTTGGGGCTAACCCTAACCCTAGGGCCCCTCCCAAGGGTCCTGGTGCCACTAAGCCTGGGATCTGGGACTCCAAGCCCCAGAGCCAGACTCACCCTTCCACAACACTGCCACACGGGCCGCTAGGGGCGCCGCCGGTCATTCAGGGCGGTAGAAGGGACAGGGCCCTGGAGAAACAAGCGTCATTTGAAGCCTCCAGCGCCAAAATGCAGGGGCCCACAATCCCGCTCCCCAGCACCCTCACCTCGGCCCACCCCTCCGCTCGCCCCACAGCCATCGTATCCGGACTGCCGGCCTCCTGGGGGCTAACCCTAACCCTAGGTCGGCCCCCGAAGGGCACTCCCAAAGGGCCTGGCACCGCGACGCCGGACATTGGGGACCCACAAGCCCCAGCGATGTACTCAACCTGCCCCTCTGCCGCCACCCGGGGCACTTGGGGCACCGCCGGTCAATCAGGGTGGGGGAACGGGCATGGCCCTCCGAGCCCCCGGCGACATTCGTAGGTCCCCCATGCCAAAACGCTGAGGCCCATGCTCCTGCTCTACAGCGCCCTCACCTCGGCCTGCCCCCCCTCTAGCCACACAGCTGGCAGATCCTGCCTCCCGGGCTCCTCGGGGCTAACCGTAACCCTAGGTGGGCCCCAGAGTGGCCCCTCCCAAGAGGCTTGGTGCCGCAACGGCAGGGATTGGGGACCTGCAAGCCCCAGCGCCAGGCTCACCCTGCCGCCCCGCCGCCACGTGGGCCGCTAGGGGTGCCGCCGGGCATTCAGGGCGGGATAACCGGCAGGGCCCTCCGAGCCTCCGGTAAAATAAGAAGGCCCCCACGCCAAAACGCTGGGTACCACGCTACCGCTCGACTGCGCCCTACCACGGTCAATCCCTCCGCTCACTGCACAGCCGGCGGATCTGGACTGCGGCCTCCTGGGGGTTAACCTAACCCTAGGACAGTCCCAGAGGGGCCCCTCCCAAGGGGCCTGGCGCCGCAACGCTGGGGATTGGGGAAACCCAAGCACCAGTGCAGGACTGACCCTGCCACCCCGCTGCCACCCAGGGAGCTAAGGGCGTCGCCGGTCCTTCATGGCGGGAGAACGAGCAGGGCCCTCCGAGCCCCCTGCGACATTCGAAGGCCCACCGAGCCAAAATGTTGGGGCCCACGCTTCCGCTCGCCAGCGACCTCACCTTGGCCCACCCCTCCATTTGCCACGGAGCCGGTGGATCGAGCCTGCCAGCCTCCTGGGGGCTAACCCTAACCCTAGGTCGGCCTCCAAGGGGCCCCTCCCAAAGGGACTGCCGCCGAACGCCAGGGATTGGGGACCCCTGAGTCACAACGCTGGACTCACCGTTCCGCCCCGCCCACACCCGGGCCACTAGGGTACCGCCGATCATTCAGGGCTGGAGGATGGGCAGGGCCCTCCCTGCCCCAGTGACCTTCGAAGGCCCGCAGCGCCAAAAGGCTGGGGCCCAGTCTCCTGCTCGCCAGCGCCCTGATCTTCGACCGCGTCTCCATTCGCCCCAGACTGCGGATTGTGCCTACAGCCTCCAGGAGCTAACCTTTACCCTAGGTCGGCCCCCAAGGGGCCTCTCCCAAGGGGCCTCGTGCTGCAACGTCTGGCATTGGAGACCCCCGAGCCTCAGCGCCAGACCCACCCTGCCGCCCCGCCACCACTCGGGCTGCTAGTGGAGCCGCCACTCATTCGGGGCAGGAGAATGGGCAGGGCCCTCTGAGTCCCCGGCGACATTCGAGGGCCCCCGGCGCCAAAACTTTGGGTACCACCTTCCAGCTCGCCAGTCCCTCACCATGGCCCGCCCCTCCGCGCACCGCACAGCTGGCATATGGGGCCTGCTGGCCTCCTGGGGGCTAACCCTAACACTAGATTGGCCCCAGAGGGGGCCCTCACAAGGGGACTGGTGACCAAAGCCGGGGATTGGGGACACCCGAGCTGCAGTGCCGGACTCACCCTGCCGCCCCGTCGACATCGGCCCGCTGGGGCGTCACTAGTCATTTAGGGCGGGAGAACGGGCAGGGCCCTCCGAGCCTCTAGCAATGTTCAAAGGCCTCCTGCGCCAAAACGCTGGATACCATACTCCTGCTCGCCAGCGCCCTCACCTCGTCCCACTCCTCCGCTCCCCGCACAGCAGGCGCATCGGTCCTGCTGGCCTACTGGGGTCTAACCCTAAGCCTAAACCCTAACACCTAACCTTAAACCCTAAAACTTAACCCCTAACCCTAACCCCTAACCCTACCCCTTCAGCTAAACCTACCCATAACCCGTAACCTAACCCTAAACCTAACCCTAACCCGTACCCTAACCCTAACCCTACCCGTACCCTAACCCTAAACCTAACCTGTACCCTAACCCTAACCGTAACCCTAAAACGTACTCTAACCCATACCCTAACCCTAAACTGTACCCTAACCCGTAACTTAAACCGTACCCTAAACCTAACCGTAACCCTAACAAGTACCCTAACCCATACCCTAACTTTAACCCTAAACCTTAAAACCTGACACTAACCCATGTCCTAACTCATACCATAACCCGTACCCTAACCCTACCCATAACCTAACCCTAACCCATACCCTAACCGTAACCCTAAACACTAAACTGTAACCCTTACCCTAACCCTAACCAGTACCCTTACCTTAACTTTAACCCATACCCTAACCCGTACCCTAACCCATAAACTAACCCGTACCCTATCACTAACCTGGACCCTAACCCATACCCTAACCCATACCTAACCCTAATCTGTACCATAACCCATACCCTAACCCTAAACCGTACCCAATCCCAATCCCTAACGTGTTTCCTAACCCGTACCCTAACCCTAATCCGTACCCTATGCCGTACCCAAATCCGTACGCCAACACTTACTCTAAACCGTCCCCTAACCTGTACCCTAAACCGTACCCTAATGCGTACCCTAACCCATACCCTAAACCTAACCAATACCCTAAACCTAACCCGTACTCCAACCCTAACCCTAACCCTAAACCCGAACCCTAAACCCTAACCCGTACCCTAAACCCTAATCTGTACCCTAACCCATAACCTCTAACCTGTAACCCCAAAACCCAACCCTAACCCGTACCCTCTCCTTACCCTAACCCTAACCCCTACCCTCACCCATACCCTAACCGTAACCCATACCCTAACCTTAACCCATACCCTAACCTCAACCCATACCCTAATCTGTACCCTAACCCCAGGGATTGGGTACACCTGAGCCCCACCACGGGACTCATCCTGCCACCCCTCAGGAAACCATGCCCATTGGGGCGCCACAGAACATCCCATGCAAGAGAACTGGTAGGGCCCCCCTGAGCCCCCAGGGATCCTCGGTGGCCCCTACACCCCAACCCTGAGGCCCACACTCATCCCGCCCCACGCCTTCCCTTCAGGTTGCCACCGAACTCATCGCAGAGCCGGCAGATCAGACCTGCCGGGTTCCTGGGGCCTACACCTGACCCTAGGTCGGCTGGGTAGGGCCCCTCCCCTGGGGCCCGGTGCCGCAGCCCCAGGGACTGGGGACACTTGAGCCCCACTGAAGGATAAAGCCTGCCAGCCCGCGGGAAACTGTGCCCCTTGGGAGGCTGTAGAGCATTCAGGGCGGAAGAACCAGGAGGGCCCCCAGAGCCCCCGGCGAACTTCGGCGATCCCTAAACTCAACTGTGAAGCCCATGCTCACCCCACCCCGCACCTTCAACTCAGCCCAGGGCGGAGCTTGCCACATAGTGGGCAGATCTGGCCTGCGGGATTCCTGGGCCCCAACCCTAACCATAGTTCATCTGTGGAGGGGCCCCTCCCCAGGAGCCTGGAGCCGTAGCCGCGGGGATTCGGGACACCTGAGCCCCACAGCAGGACTCAGTTTGCCACCCTGTAGGAAACCGTGTGCCTTGGGAGGCCATAGAGCATTCAGGGCGGGAGAACCAGGAGGGCCCTCCTGAGCCACCAGCGAACTTCGGTGGCCTCCCGCACCCCAACCCTGAGGCCCATGCTCACTCTCCCCACATCCTCACCTCAGCCCGTGTAGCTCGCCATACAGCCAACAGATCGGGCCTGCGGGGCTCCTGGGCCTATCCCTAGCCCTAGGTCTGCCGTGGGTTTGGGGGCCTCCCCAGGAGCCTTACACCACAGACCCGGGTAATTGGGATACCTGTGCCCCACCGCAGGACTCAGCTTGCCACCCGACAGGAAACCGTGCCCCTTGGGGCTCTATAGAGCCTACAGGGCACGAGAACTTGGGGAGGCCCCCGGAGCCCATCCCCATCCTTTGGCAGCCCCCCGTGCCCCAACCCTGAGGCCCATGCTCACCCTCCCCAATGGCCTCCTCTCAGCCCTCCACAGAGCTCGCCGCACAGCCTGCAGATTGTCCTTGCCGGGCTCCTGAACACTAACCCTTACCCAAGGTTGGCCACAGAGGGGCCCCTCCCCGGGGTCCTGGCACCCCACTCCAGCGGATTGGGGACACCCAAGACCCACCGTAGGACTCAGCCTGCAACCCACAGTAAACTGTACCATTTTGGGGCACAACAGAGCATTCAGGGCAAGAGAATTGGGGCACCCCCTGAGAGCTCCTTCTGCTGAACCCCGACCTTTGTGGGCCCTTCCGGATGGAACCTCAGGCTCACACTCACCCGCCCTTGTGCCCTCATCTCACTCGGCCTGGGAGTTCTCTGAGCACTGGGCAGTTCGGACCTGCTGTCTCTTGAGGCCTAACCTAACTCTGGGTCTTCTGCTGAGGGTCCCTCCCCGTTTGCCTGCCTCCAAGGCACCAGGCATTGGGCTCACCTCTGTACGACTAGAGGACTCACCCTGCCCCACAGGAGGAAACTGTCCATTTGGGGCTGAAGCAAGGATTCATAGGAAAATCGGAGGGCCCCCTCAGCCCATCCCAGGCAACCCCCACTTTCAGAGATCTCCCCGGATCCAATTAGTAGTTCACACTGACCTTTAAACTTGCTCTCCACGGAGATCTTTTGAAATTCTCCACACTTCCAACCGATGGCATCATCCAGCTTCAGTGCCTTACCCAGCTTTAGGTCTTGAGATGGATTAAAATGGGAAGTCATTTCAATGATGACGACATACTGGTGACCAAAAGATACATGCATAAATGCTTCATATCACTTGGCTTCAGGGAAATGGAAATCTAAACCTCTATAGATGCCCTACCACACGAGGCCGAATATCTAAAAATAAGAAGACATGAAACTACACATCTTGGAGAGGATGTGGAGAAACGGGAACCCTCTTACACCCCTGTAAGAATGCAGTGCGGTACAGCCACTCTTGAAAATGGTACAGAGTTTCCTCAAGAAGTTATAAATAAAGCTACCCTATGTCCCAGCAATTGCACTACGGGATATCGACCCCAAAGAGACAGATGTAGTGAAGACGGGACACATGCACCCCAGTGTTCATAGCAGCAATGTCCATAATAGACAAACTGTGGAAGGAGTGCAGATGATCATGGACAGATGAATGGATAAAGAAGATGTGGATCATATATATATATAATGGAATATTACTCAGCCATCAGAAAGGATGAATACTTACCATCACACCGACATGGGTGGAGCTGGAGGGTATTATGCTGAGTGGAATAAGTCAATGAAAGAAAGACAATGATCATATGCTTTCACTCCTATGTGGAATATCAGAAACAAGGAAGAAGACCATAGGGGAAGGAAGAGAAAATAGAATGGGAAGTCATCAGAGAGGGAGAAAACCCATGATGGACTCTTAACTATCGCAAGAAACTGATGATTGTTGGAGAAGTTGGGGGGGGGGGTAACTGGGTGAGTAGCATTAAGGAGGCCACATGATACAATGAGCACTGGGTGTTACACACGACTGAAAATTTATTTAAGACTACATCTGAAACTAATGGTGTACTGTAAGTTGGCTAATTGAATTTAAATTAAAGAACAAAAGACCTCGAATAAACAATCCTAAACATTTGTATGGATCCACTAAAGATTTCGAACAGACAGTGCAATGTGGAAAAGAAAAACAAAGCTGGAGGACTCACTATTTCAGATTTCAGGTTATACTACAAAGCTGCAGTCATCCTAACAAGAGAGTACGGCACAAAAATAGAAACAGCGACCAAAGGAACACGATACAAGTTCAGACAGAAACCCATAATTATGTGGTCCATGAATCTTCCACAAAGCAAGCAACGATATCAAAAGGGAAAAGGACAGTCTCTACAGCAAATGGTGTTGGGAAAACTAGACAGCTACGCACAAAAGAATGAAATTAGACTGCTTTCTTACACAATACAGACAAACACAAAACAGTTTCAAGACCTCAATATGAGACCTGAATCCATAAAAATCCTACAGGAGGGAAGACAGCAACTTCTTGACATGGACCATACCAACGTTTTTCTAGACTGTGTCCTGAGGCAAAGGAAATGAAAGCAAAAATAAACTATTGGGAATACAGCAAAATAAAAAGTTTCCACACAGCAGAAGAACAATGAAAACGTAAAAATCATAAGACAACCTACTCAAAGGGAGATGATATTTGCAAAGATCATATGCAATAAAGGAATAGTGTCCAAAACATATACAACTGATACTACTCGACCCCCCAAAAAACAAATAATCCAGTTAAAAAATAGGCAGAAGACATGGACAGACATTTCTCCAAAGAAGAAATACAAATGGCCAACAGTCCCGTGAAAAGATGTTCACCATCACCCATCATCAGGAAAATGTAAATCCAAAGGACAATGAGGTCTTACATCAAACCTGTCAAAATGGCTAACATCAAAAGCACAACAAAGAGCAGGTGTTGGGAGGATGTGGATGAAGGGGAATCCTCGTGAACTGTGGGTGGGAATGCAAACTGTGGTGGCCACCGTGGAAAACAGTATGAAGGTTCCTCAAAAAATTAAATATAGAACTACCCTACGATCCAACAATCACACTACTCGTATTTACCCAAAGAATAGGAAAACAGTAAGTAAAAAGGATACGTGCACCCCTATGTTTCTTGCACTATTATTTACAATATCACAATATGGAAGCAACCCAAGTGTCTGTAGAAAAATTGACAAATGAGATGATAGATGTGTGTATTCACACACACACACACACACACACACACACACACACACACAATGGAGTATTACTCGGCTTGAAAAAGAATGAAACCTTGCCATTTGCAGCCACATGGATGGAGCTAGAGAGTATTATCCAAACTAAAATCTGTCAGTCAGAGAAAGACAAATCCCATATGATGTCACTCTAATGGGGAATTTAAAAAACAAACAAAAGTAAATAACTAAAAGAGAAAAAGGAGACACACCAAAATACAAACTCTTTTCAATAGAGAACGGATGGTTACCAGAGAGGAGGTGGATAGAGGGATGAGTGAAATAGATGAAGGGGATTAAGAGGACACTTTTCTTGATGACCACTTTGTAATATATAGAATTACTGAATCACTCTACTGTACACCTGAAACGAATGTAACACTGTATGTTAGCTCTAATGGAATTAAAATAAATTTTAAAAAAAGATTTTTCTTTCAGAAACCTCTTTGAAAAAGCTTTTCCTGTGCAATGTGCAAAAGCCCTACTTGGGATTCACTCTACAATAATTATTCACTTAATGCCTAAAATTCAGATTTCACTGCGTTCTTACTGTGGATCCCAGCCCACGGGAGCCATGGTCCCTTTCTGTCCAGGTTCAGCACCTATGCATTCAAGATTGGAAGTAGAGACACATATCACTTCACAGTCCAGAAAGCTATTATTGTTTCTGTTTCAGTGTGAGAGAGTCACAGACTTTGGGACAGGTTTCAGAGCAGGTTTATTATGGATTCTGGATCTCTACTTCAATGTTCATTGCCTGGATCCATTTGGCTAATAGGTTCCCTGTGGATGGGCTTGCTTCCAAGCACATACATGGAAGATGAAACGGTCGGTGGGCTCGGTGCGGGACAGGAAGAAGACCAAAAGCAGACAAGGGTCCGACCCCTCCCCTGATCCAGGAACTGCTATGGGAGAGGGTACGGGAGGTAGAATCCATGCGAAACTCCAAGGTCACCAGCTGAACACAGGAGGCACAGGTCAAGGGATCTGGAGATGCAGGGGTTGAAGGCTGCTCTGAGCTACTTCTGGGAGGAAGGGAGGGAAGGAATGAGAAGGAGACACTGCCTGCCCCTGGCCTATGCCATCTGCCCACCGCTCCGACACGCATCAGTCTATGAGCTGACACAGCCTGGGCTCAGGATGGGCTGGCTCGGGTCCCTCAATCCTCAGTGGGACAGCTGGCCCCAGGGCTCAGAGACATGCTGAGGGAGATGAGAGGGAAAGCTGCCCTGCCCAGGTCATCCCCTCCTTGAGCAGACAGCCCTTCAGAACTGCTAAAAAAAAAAAAACCCACTAACGGGGTTGAAAGACATGCCATGGATGAACTAAAGCATAGAGATATGTAAAATAACATTCATTTTTAAGTTCAGAGCTGTCAGCTCAGGAAGTGGGGAGAGCTTCCCTGAAGAAGACTGAGGGGAGTGCAGGCCATGCTGAAAAGGGAGACATGGCTCTCCTGATTTTGGACCTGCAGCCCCCTTCCAGGGCAGGGCATCATCCTCGCATCACAAGAGATCCATGGAAGTTTTCCATCAGGGCCAGATGTTTGTCTCGAGAAGGCTACCCTGTCATCGGACTGCACAGGGCACCAGGGACGAGGGCCAGATGGAGGACGGACAATACCCCGGAGGTCATGGGGCAAGAGCAGAGGCACATGACCTTGAAGATGATGATGAAATGCAGGAGGTGGCAGCATGGAGCCGGCCCAAAAGTGCCATGGGAGCAGTGCCCACAGCTACACTGACTGGGTGCCTTCTGTGCCAGGTGTGGCTGACTTCAGTGGGCTCCAGACTAGTCCTGAGCACAAGTCTAGGAAGTGTGCACCACCCCGGCCTCCTCTTCCCTTGCAGCTGCTAGGAATCACGGTCACAGACCCTGGTCAGCTTTCGGGGAAACCAAGCAGTGGCTCCCCCGCACGCTGCACCTCTGGTGGTGGTCCATTGCGACCCTCGTGCCTGGCCAGACACTGATGTCTACCTGTCTCCACACAAATCCACAGACAGGAGGGTGTCCCTGAATTCCACAGCACCTGATGAGACAGATCCACAGAACCCAACACCCAGTGGGTCACTAGGGACCTCACCTATGGTCATGGAGCTCACCATACCCTATTTCTGTCGCTTCCCACAGAAAGCCTGCTTCTGATCCCCCACAATACCATACATCCTGGTTGCTGACCTGGGGTAATGCCATGAACCCACATGGCACCTTTCTTTAAGTAAAGGCTATGCCTACACCTCCTAGAAAATATTTAATGAAGTACAAGTCCATCAGGACTATGGTGTGAACGGTAGCATACAGCCTGCATGGTAGTAGTCAGTAATTCTAACGAGGGTTAACCCCACCCCCCGTCTCACAAAACCTTCCTCCATCCCCACTGAACTCATGGTATGCCTCAAAAAACCCTCCAGGAAACAAACCTTTCATCTGAATGCGCTCTTCACCTTCTGCTTCAAATCTTGTCCAACCACAATGATATGAAACTAGAAATCAGTCTCAAGAAAAAAATGGGACAGTCAAAAATAGGTGGAGATTTTTGGGGCCTGGGTGGCTCAATCGTTAAGGATGTGCTTTCAGCTCAGGTCTTGACCCCGGATCCTGGGATCTAGCCCCAAATCAGGCTCCTTGCTCAGTGGGAAGCCTGCTTCTCCCTCTCCCACCCCCCTGCTTGCGTTCCCTCTCTCGCTGTCTCACTCTCTGTCAGATACTAAAATAATCTTAAAAAATATGTGGAGATTTAACAACATGCTACTGAACATCCAACAGTCAAAGAAGAAATCAAAAAACTTTTAGAAGTACCTGGTCACTGATGAAAAAGACAACCTACAAAAACTTATGGGATGCAGCAAAAGTAGCTTTATGGGGGACATTCATAGAAATTAAAGTCTTCATCAATCCATGAAAATGCTCTCCAATAAACAACCTGCTTTATGTGGTAAATAAGTAGAAAAAAAAAAAACAACAAACAAAGCCCCAAATTAGTAGAAATAAGGAAATAACAAAAAGGAATGCATTAATAAATCCAACGGAGACTAAAAAGACAAAAAAAAAAAACAATGAAAATGAGAGCAGCCTTTTTTGGAAAGATAAACAAAACTGACAAACTTAGCTAGACTCACCAAGAAAGACAGAGGACTCGAATACAATCAGGAAAATAAGATAATGGATTCCTGTCTCATATCAAAATCAAAAGAACTCTTCAACCTTGGACACAACAACTTCTTGCAAGCCACGTCTCTAAAGGCACAGGAAATAAAAGCAAAAAATGAACTATTGGCACTTCATCAGGATAAAAGGCTTCTGCTTGGCAAAGCAAATGATCAAAAAACAAAAAGGCAACCTATGGAATTGAAGAAGATATCTGCAAATGATATTACAGATAAAGGGTTGGTATCCAAGATCTATAAAGAACTCCTCAAACTCGACATCAAAAAAATGGGCAGAAGACACAAAGAGATACTTCTCCAGAGAAGACATACAAATGGCCAACAGACACATGAAAAAATGCTCCACATCACTTGCCATCAGGCAAATACAAATCAAAATGACAATGAGATACCACCTTACACCAGTTAGAAATGTTAAAATTAACAAGGCAGGGGGCACCTGGGTGGCACAGAGGTTAAGCCTCTGCCTTCGGCTAAGGGCGTGATCCTGGCATTATGGGATCAAACCCCACATCAGGCTCCTCCGTTATGAGCCTGCTTCTTCCTCTCCCACTCCCCTGTTTGTGTTCCCTCTCTCGCTGGATGTCTCTATCTCTGTGGAATGAATAAATAAAATCTTGAAAAAAAATTAACAAGACAGAAATAAAAAAAAGTCAGAGAGTATGTGAAGAAAGGGGAGCCCTCTTACACTACTCGTGAGAATTCAAGCTGGTACAGCCACTTTTGAAAACAATATGGAGGTTCCTCAAGACGTTAAAAACAGAGCTATCCTAAGACCCACCAATTGAACTACTGGGCATTTACCCCATAGACACAGAGTAATGAAAAGAAGGGGCACCTGTATCCCAATGTACATAGCAGCAATGTCCATAATAGCCTAACTGTGGAAGGAGCCAAGATGTCCTTCAGCAGATGATTGGACAAAGAAGATGTGGTTCATCTATACAATGGAATATTACTCAGTCATCAGAAAGGATGAATACCCCCCATTTGCACCAACGTTGATGGACCAGGAGGGGATTATGCTAAGTGAAATTAAGTCAAGCAGAGAAAGACAATTATCATATGGTTTCACTCCTATGTGGAACGGAAGGAGTAGCATGGAGGACATTAGAAGAAGGAAGGGAAAAGTGAATGGGGGGGAATGAGAGGGGGAGATGAACCATGAGAGACTATTGACACTGGGAAACAAACTGAAGGTTGCAGAAAGGGAGGGGTAGGGTAATGGGTTAACCTGGTGATGGGTATTAAGGAGGGCACCTGTTGGGGCCCCTGGGTGGCACAGCGGTTAAGCGTCTGACTTTGGCTCAGGGCGTGATCCCGGCATTATGGGATCGAGCCCCACAACAGGCTCCTCCGCTGTGAGCCTGCTTCTTCCTCTCCCACTCCCCCTGCTTGTGTTCCCTCTCTCGCTGGCAGTCTCTATATCTGTTGAATAAATAAATAAATTCTTTTTTTAAAAAAGGAGGGCATGTGTCATAATGAGCACTTGGTGTTATATGCAAACAATGAATCATGGAACACTACATCAAAAACAAATGAAGTACTGTAGGGTGACATCATTTTAAAAAAAGAAAGATATGAAATCCATACAGGAAAACTGTCACTATTTGCAAATGACATGAAATCCCGAATGAATCCACAAAAAAAAAAAAAAACTGTTAGAATAAACAAATTCAAGAAAGCTGCAGGATATAAAGTCAATATACAGAGACCTGTTGTCTTTATGTATTTTCAAATTTTATTTATTTATTTGACAGGAAGAGAAAAAGCACGAGCAGGGGGAGTGTGAGAAAGAGGGAGAAACAGACCCTCTGTAAGCGGGGAGCCCAACACGGGGCTCGAACCCAGAACTCTGGGTTCATGACCTGAGCTGAAGGCAGACGCTTCACCTATGGGGCCACCCAGATGACCCAACTTCTTGCATTTCTGTATACTGATGACACACTTTCGCAAAGAGAAATTAAAAAAACAATGCCATTTACAATTGCATCAAAAAAAATTTAGGAATAAAAGCAACCAAGAATGAGAAAGACATAGTACACTCAACACATGGCAGAAAAGAAATGAAAAACATGTGTGTCGAGGGGGGCAGGATGTATGGGTCAAAGATTTGGAAGGCAACACAAACAAATGGAAGCATACGCCATGCTCCTTAACTGGAAGAGTTAATTATGTGAACATGTCCATCGTACCCAAAGCAATTGACACATGTGATGAAATCCCTATCTGAATTCCAGTGGCATTATTCGAGCAAATAGAAAACAGTCCTCAAACTTGTATGGAATCATAAAACACCCCAAATACCCAAAGCAACGTGAAGAAAGAAAGGTGCAGACAACACACTGTTGGATTTCAAGCTAGATTACAAAGCTGTTGTCATCAAAACAGGATGGTACTGGCATAAACACAGACACCAGGTCAGTGGAACAGAACAGAAAGCTCAGAAACTTACCCACACGTAGATGATCCTAACTTACGACACAGCAGCAGAAGACATGCCATGAGGGAAGGACTGTGTCTTCAGTGAGCGGTAACAGGCAAACTGGACACTAAATGCAGAAGAATATAACTGGGTCACTTTCTTACACCACACACAAAATTTTTAATGGATGAATGATATGAACGTAAGACCTGAATCCATAAACCTCCAAGAAGACACAGGTACTAAGTCTCTCGACATTGGTTTTGGCAAAGAGTCTTCAGATTGGACACCAAATGCAAAGGCAACCAAAGCAAAAATAAACAGGTGGAACAACTTCAACTGAAATCTTCCACACGGAAAAAGAAACCAGCAAAAACTTACAAGGCCACAGACCCAATAAGAAAAAAAATATCTGCGAATCATATGTGTGAGAAGAGGCTAACATCCAAAATACACACAACACTCATACAAATCAAAACAAACAAACAAAAAAAATTGTATAAAAAATGTGGGGAATATGTGAATAGATACTTTCCAAAGACAGCTCACAGGTGCCAACAGACAGAAAAAGTTGTTCGACATCACTAAATATCGTCAGGGAAACATCAGTCAAACCCACAACTGGCTATTCCCTCACAAGTGTTGGAAGACCTATTGTCCCAGAGACAGACACCAGGTGGGGTCAAGGGTGTGAAGACGAGAGGACTCTGAGCATTGTTGGTGGGAATGGAAATTGATGCAGCCACTGTGACAAACGGTATGGAGGTTCCTGAAAAAATTAATGCAACTACCCCATTACCCAGTAATGGCTCTACTGAGTATTGATTCGGAGAACACAAAAATACTGCCTCAAAAAGACAGATGCACTCCCACGTTCACTGCAGCATTATTCACAAGAACCAGACATGGAAACACAGACCTTGGGGGCCTTATGCCAAGTAACTCCGACACAGAAAGACCAATACCAGATGCTCTCATGTACATTCCACGAGGAATAAACAAATACTGAACACATAGACACTGAGAGCAGATTGGTAGGTGCCAGATTCGGGGATGGGGTGGTAGAAACGGGTGAAGGTGGTCAAAGTCTCAATGTTGAAGTGAGAAAATCCGACAGTCATGAAATGTTCTGTCCAGCATGGAGACTAAAACTAACCCTGAAGCATCGGGTATAGGTTTCCCTGCTCTTTGAAAGTACAGGGCTTCTGAGAAACCTTGCACAGCAGAAATGGTGTCAAGAAGGAATGGCCATTAATTTACACGGAACAATTAGACAGTGTGCTCAGACTCCAAAATTCCTTCTCTTTGGCTTTTCTTAGGCCTCAGGACACAAGTTTCTAAGGGAGGCCCAGCATAAATGAAGATAAAGCACAGCAGAGGCTCACAGACACCATTCAAAGTGCTGGTGGCTGGATGTGGATAGCTGTTCCCAGCGGAAGGAGCTATTGGGGTGCACGCTGCCTCTGTTGTGCTTCTCCCCAAAACAGATGCTGAACGCGATTCTCACTGTTCACATTTTTGCATAAGAGGGAAAGCCTCTTCAGGTCTCTTCCTCTTACTGAAGCTGGGTAATAACATAGTTCTTTCAAGAAAGCCCAGTGTCTTACTGTGAACGCTTAAAAGTGGGGGATACTTGTACTTGAGCATTTCTGAGGGAGGAGATGTGAAAGGTTCTCCCAGACACAAATATCAGCAGTCCCACCGGGAAAGGCACCTTCCTCAGGATGCGGAACACAGACTACCTCCTATCCCCAGAAACACTCTCCTTCCCCTCGATCATGACAACCCACAACAGCTGGGAGTTACCCCAACGCCTCCGTTCTCCTGCTCCTAATAGCTAACCCATCAGCAAATCCTGTGAGCTCCATCTTCAAAATGGACCCAGAATAGGTCTAACCACTCCATCCAAGGCCACCTGTCTGGTCCACAGTGCCTGAGTTCCTGGAAAAGCCTCGTCATTGACCTGCCTTGCCATCTTCAACCCTCTGTCATCTGTTCTCAACACTGTAGCCAGGATGGCCCAGTGAAACAGGGTCTCATGGGGTTATAGCCCTGGAATGGCTTTCTGTCACCTCTCTGAGCTCATGTCCTAAGCTGTCTCCTGTGGCCACAGGGCCTTCTTGCTGCTCCTGGACATACCTGGAAATCTCCTGCCCCAGAGCCATTGCACATGCTTTCCCTTTTGTTCAGAATGCTCTTGATGTGTTCTCACTCACCTTTGGAGAAGTCTGAATTGGAGTGACATGGACAGAAGATGAGGCTGTGTGTGTTGGGTGAGGCTGGTGGCCCAGAAGAAGGTTCTCTGCCAGCTCTCCGCCTGTGCCTCACTTGTCCTCAGCCAGGAACTTGCACACAGCCCTCACCTGTCACAACTCTCACCCAGGAGACCCACAGCCACCCCTGGAGCCCACCCTGCCCACACCCTGCTGCAGAATGCATTCAGCTCTCATCTGGGACCCCTGTCAGCTTTACCCAGACCTGGAACTCCCCTGTCTCCCCCAATGCTCCCGGATTCCCCCTCTTCTTCCAAAATCACACTGGCGCAAGGCTTTCATGAGAAAGATATAATGCTAACTAATGAAAGGTTCACACCTACTTTCCCCTTCTGTTGCCTTTCTCTCCACCTTCTTTCCTACCTGTGCAAACTGTAACATATCAGTGGAACATGAACATGCTCTGAGATCTGAATCTTTCATTGCAGCTCTCTGAGGACTCCTTATGTGATAAGAAACTAGTGTATCCTACAACAGGGTGTTTTACATCTATCCTCTATAGAATAGTACAGCCCAAATCACTACAATTTTACCTCACTCTTCATGAAGCAGAACACTTTTTCCTTTCTTCTTTTACTTAAATTCCAGTTAGTTCACATGCCATGGAATATTCGCTTCAGGGGTAGGATTTAGTGATTCCTCACCTGCATACAGTACCTGGTGCTCATCACAAGTACCCTCCTTAATACCCCTCACCCATTTAACTCTTCCCCCCACACCCCTGTCCTGCAGCAACGCTCAGTTTGTTCTCCAAGGTTGAGTCTATTTCCTTGTTTGCCTCTCTCATCACCCCAACACTCTGTTCATCTGTTTTCTTTCTGAAATTCCACAAGTGTGAGAGGATAGGATATTAGTCTTTCCTCACTGATTTTGCTTAGCTTAATACACTCTATTTCCATCCACATCCTTGCAAGTGGTAAGATTTCATTCTTTTTGAAGCTGGGTCATATTCCGTTATATATAGGTATCCCACATCTGCTTGATCCATTCATCAGTGCATGGACTTTGGGATTCTCTCCATAATTTGGCTACTGTGGACATTGCTGCTCTAAACATCATGGTGCATGGACCCCCTTTGAATCCACATTTTTGTATCCTTTGGGTAAATACCTAGGAGAGCAATAGCTGGATCATGTGGTTGTTCAATGTTTAACTTTTTGAGGAACCCCCACACTGTTTCCTAGACTGGCTGCACCACTTTGCATTCCCACCAACAGGATGGGAGGGTTCCCCTTCAAGCAGAACATTATCTGCCGGCAATTTCATAAGAGGAAACAAAACCTCTGGGAGATGCACCCAGGGTCAGACAAGCAGTTGCAGAATTCACCCCAAGGCTCCTGATGCCAATCCCCTTGAAGCCACCAGCATGCCACTCTCCGAAAGAATTCCCAGACTCTCCTTCTGACTCCACCACCAAAGAAACTACAGAGAGAATATGGCACCTCAAAATATCGAGATAATACTTTTAGTAAAACTAGAAAGTCAAGCTCAACTTTTAAACAGGAACAGGCCGCTTTGGATAATTTTGAATTTTCCCTCCACCCTAATTTTAACTCTTCTGATGAATAAACTAATCAATGATGAAACATCACCTTTGTAAAATGACATCATCCAAGTCTGTATCAGATGATAAAAGCCACCTAACTCTAGATGCTGACCACTCAACCATATCTAAGGCATAATTGAATAAACAGTGTTACAGGAAGGAACAAATTAGATGTTACAAACAGGCACAGAGTGAATCTCACCTTCCCTTTCTAATAAAAGAGGGTTCCTAGGAAACAGATGGTCAAAATACATTTGTAAGCAATAAATGGACAGAGAAATTGTGATCCCCTGCAAAGTTCTATCTGCAGGGAAACTAAGTAATTCTTGTACCAAACCCAGAATGCTGACAGCTACTTCAATTTTACTTTGTGGCTCAACTAGAGAAAAGACAAAAGCCCAGGAGGTTTGGTATAATGAGAGGTTTTACCTCCAGCCCTGACATAGATAGGACATTTTGCCAAACATACCTGTGCTTTCTCTGAACACTGGCGTCCTGTGACAATCTGCCTCGCTGACTCTGATGCTGACGTTCAAAACCTCGGGTGTCTTGGAGCCAGAGCAGAGAAGTGTTCTCAGCTGTGGAGAAGAAGGCACCTCTGACCTAAAGCCTGCACACCTGCTTCGGTTTCTGGGCGAAGGGGCAACACATACTTGTTGTTTAGCAGTAATTATCTTCATTCTCAACAGACCAATGACCTTGCCTTTTCTGGAAAGCAGACTTACTCTTCTAAAGAAACCCTCAATTCGTCTATTCCCAATGCAACTAGAGTGGGGTCTGGTTTACGCCCGCCTCCAGGCCCCCACCTGGAGGATTTTCCTGCATGATTCTAATAGCCAATTACCACTAACCTGGGGGCACAGGGGGCATAATGCTAAGTTGGGGGACGGCTCTGGGGCTTGCTACTGCCACACCTGTGCCTGGGGGACCAGGGCACACCCTGCTGAATTCGGGTTAATGCCCAAGAGGCATCACCTGCACTGTGTCAGAGAACTGAAGGTGGGGATTGTGTGAGGTCCTTTCCCGCACTCTTCCAGGGGAACAGGGGAAACCCTGAAATTCTGCAACCCATCCCACAAAAGCTCAGGTGAGCGGGCGCCCTATAGTTCACGGGGATGGAGAATAAGGCCAGTTGAGGACATGGGGCAGAAGAGACTTTAAAAGGAAAAGGAAAACTCACCTGAGTCCACACAATGAACCCTCTCCACGTTCCCTTCCAGAACCCTGCCTCCCACCTGGGGCGCACCGTGACCCGGACCCCCACCCCAGTGCATGCTGCTCACTCACCAGCAGGGATCTCCACAGGGCAACTCTCTCTCTCTCAGTGCCCCTTCTGCCCCAGGTCTGCAACCCACTGCAAATCTGGGACCGCCCACAGTGATGTAGCTCCACCCCCAAGTGGTGAATTGTCTGGGAGGGCTGTGCCTGAGCTCCTTGGATGCTGGGCAACCAGCCCTCAAGCCCCTGGAACCCTGAAAGTGCAGGGGGCCCAAGAGGAGCCTCCTCTACCCAACACCAGGCACAGGCATGGGTGGGCTCGTGGGCTGGGGCCTCCACACACACCTGACCCCTTCCAGGGACCCCTCTAGCTGCAGACCACCCTCAGAGTCCTGCCCCTTCCCTTTCTGCACCAGCCCTCCCTGCTGGGGTGTGCCTGGTTCTGGGCAAGGTCAGTGACTCTCAGACCCTCCAAGACTTGGGCTTTAGGAAATGCAATGATTTCATGCATTTTCAGTATATACATGTCAGTATGACTTTAATATTATGGGAGCCAAACAGGTTCTTTATTTTGTCTTATCTTTATGTTGGCATTTTTGGTTATTGTTTTCTTCTCAAAGCAGATGTACAACATGTGCTTGGGGCAGAAATAGGGCCCATGCTTTGAGGTGTTGCCCAGTCATTTTGAGCTGGGTAAAATGTTAAAGGATAGCTTCCCTGGGAGCCCAGGATCAGGGCCCACAGATGATATAAGATAAAAATTACTTTCATCATTATAATTACTCCTAAATGGAGGAATGTGAGACAAAAGCACCTTTCACAAGAGTACCAAGAAATCAAAATGTTGTCCACAGAAGGCTGCCTGCTCCATGGTCAGCACAGGTGACAGAGTGTTCACAGTCTCTGGACTCCTGCCCTTCTCCTGCCCAAATCTCTGAAGCACACAGACCACTTAAAATCAGAATTGTAGAACTGCTAGACACCTTAGAGATGTCTGGCACCATTCCCTTGGACTGCAGAATAAAACACAGTAGCTCATTGTCACAAACTAATTTCAACATGATGTGCCCCCTGGATGCACTAAGTTCTTTCTCTGCAAATGTTGACTAATGTAAGTCACAGTCATACCATATAAACACTACGATGGCTGGGGAGTCATCGTAGGTAAGGGAATATTTTAGCCATGTTTATAAGCATTGGCTCACTTTGTAGAAGAGGCTGAGCTGAGTGTTTTTAAATACTATTTCAGACCAGTTTTACAGCACGGTTTGAACATACCAGAGCCTGAATCGACTAAAAATGATAGTTGGTTTCTGTAACTTTAATACCAGGAAAATATTATACTGTCTGTATTCCTAAGGATCTTTGAGTATCTTACCCAGAGGTCCTCCACTGAGATAATGATCTTAATAATCACCATGGGCAGACGTGAAAAGGCCCGCTGAATTCGTTCCAGTTTTCCACATGACAAGAAAATCCTGATACTTGATAGGTTTCCAGATCGAGAAGACCAGAGATAAGAGGGAAATAGTACCCTGTATGGAACAACAAGGGATTTGGAGTCAATTTGGGGATCCCACTTAGGTTTCTGACACTAAAATCCGCTGTGACTCATATCATCTGAGTCCCTGTCTAACCACCTGAAAATGTGCCTACAAATATCTACACCCTAGTTGAGAATTTTAAGAGGCAGAATGCTACAAAGAGCCAGTATGATGTCTCTCAGGAACAGGTGCTCAGGAAGCCATAATTGCTATTGGGTCTATTTCTTTTCCAGAAGAAAGAACACATGTTGAATCCATATTCCTAATAGATGACTCACCAGATGATTTTCAAACCTGAAGGAAGGCCAAGAAGTCGCTTTTGTGTCATATTTCTCTCAAAAATCATGTTGTTGGACTGGTGAGGACGATACGATAGCAACGTCATCACTAAGAGTGGGGAGCTTCTAATTTCCATACGGCCATGTTGACCCCCTTAGCTCAGGGCCACCAGAAAGGACAGCTGAGGGGGACCACAGGCCAAGGCTGCCAGGTGTGGCTGGGGTAGGCAGAACTCTGACTTAAGGCTCAACTCCTGTCTAGGTTATTATAATGCTCTTCACAAAGAAAGTGCCATTGTGTGTGAGCCCTCATGTAGAAAAGGTTCAGAATTTCCATTGAGATTCCCTCTCTCACCTTTAGGATATGTAGCAAAGTTCCATTTAATTTTTAAACATTGAAGGACTTCCTGGTTTTCTTTTTCCTATGACTGTGGCTCAATTCCCCTGTGGTCTAAGAATAGAATCTAGTTAATTTCAGGGTTTAACATTTGTAGACTTGATTCTTGGCCCCACCTATCATCTATTTGGGTAAAGAGACTATGACCACTTGAAAATAATGTATTCTGCACTTATTATGGAATGTTCCCTATATGTCCATTAGGTCACATTTTACCAATGTTTTGTCTGCTTTTTCTGTCAGATATTGAGAAAGGTATATTAAAATCTTCAAACAATGCTGCTCTACTCAACGTTGCATTGGAGAATTTACCAGTGTTAGAAGGCAAGAGAAACAAAAAGTATAAGAATTGAGGGGATAATTGTGACTATTCAAAGATAATACGATTGTTTACATAGAAAATCCAAAACAGTGTATAAATACCCTATTATAATTAAAAATGCAATTTATAAATTTGAGATGGATTGTGTTTCCCATTGGACAGTTTCTGAAAGAAAACGTAGAACCTGTCAATCTTGGGGCAGGACATAGGGTGCACTAACCATTTAAAAGAATTCAGTGGGACTTCATAAAAATGTGACATTTCTCCTTATCTTATGACCATAAGAAAATGAAAAAGTGAACCACAGGCTGGGAAGTAAGATTTGCAATACACACACTGACAAAGACTTGTCAATAAAGAATTCCTGCTCATCAACCATAGAAAGTCTATTTATAAACGAATACTTCACAAAAGATTGACTGATGGCCAATAAGAACAGGAAAGGGTGCTCTACAGTATTATTTTCAGGAGCAGCAAGGCCTTTCCTAAAATGAAAACATACACACAAATCAGTATTCCCTAGATGGATGACGTCCTTATTTCTGAGGACAGCTTGAAGAACAGACTAGCATCAATGTAAAGTGATGGAATTCCTGACACTCAGAGGATGGACAATTGACCTCAAACTACAGTACAATTTCTAGGCATCATTCGGTCCTCTGAAGGCAGACAACTACCACACCCCTTCCTACACCACACAGGTTGCTTCCCAACACCTACCATAAAAGAAGAACATGAGAAACAGATAGGACTAGTAGGAAATAGCAAAAATCACATGTGGGGATTATCCTGAAACACATTGAACACATAACTAGTGTAAGGAAGTGTAGGGAACTAATAAGGACAGAGACTCAAGAGGTACTTCTTTGGGAAATGCCGTCTGAAATCGTCACACCTTGCTACCAGCAAATGAGGGCTCTGAGCATACCCTAGGGTTTGCTCACAAGGGTCTGCAACACCATCGCTGAGGACTGAAACTCTTCAAGACCTCAAAGCTTGCCTGATTGACTATTGGACTAAGAGATTCCCATGTTCTGAAAACAGATACCAACTCATTGAAAGGTTCATCTGGGCTCTCTCGGAGGCCCTACAAGAAGCTGAACCATTCACTGAAAATCAATTACACACACACACAAACACACACACACACACACACACACACACTCCTGTCATTTCAGCAATTACTTAAACATTCAAGGTTCTTCCTACCTTTCCTTTTTCACATTGATATTTATACTCACATGAAATGTCATCATTTCTAATGAACACTGATGGCAAAATAGAGATCCATTGACACAATATTCACAAAATGGAACTTCCCTGCTGTCATTTTCAATATAGCGTTTTTTAAAGTTCATACATATTTTAGGTTTTTGGTAACTTATACAGGAGAAGATCAGCATTGAAAAACTCTGAATACTGACAATGAGTTTTAAGCCTAGAGAACAAAAATTGTCCAATTTCATAGATAATAAGGAACCAAAGGGAAAGCATGGAAGCTGTAGTCGAATAATTTTACACATGTGCATCCTCTATTATTCTACTACTGAGGGGCGTGTTTTATTACCACTCTACATGCATCAGTTGTCTTCCACGTGCACCTGCACAGGTATAATGAATTACTACAGTAGAATGAAATGACTGGGAACTACTTAGCGGCATCTATAATGAACAACGAAATTTCGATCTTATATTCGGTGAACTTCCACTGTCTGTCCCTTTAGACAATGGACCCTAAACAGAAGGGGGAATGAACCACGAGAGACTATGGACTCTGGGAAATAAACTGAGGGCTTCAGAGGGGAGAGGGGTGGGGGATTGGGATGGGCCAGTGATGGGTATTAAGGAAGGTATATATTGCATGGAGCACTGGGTGTTATATGCAAATAATGAATCATGGAACACTACATCAAAAACTAAGGAAATACTGTATAGTGACTACCATATCATAATAAAAAATTATTATTAGAAAAAAATTAAAGGTAAAAAAAAAAACCACTACAGCTTCTCTGTTTCAAGAACCATCACAATTGAGAAAAAACTAACTTCCAATCCCTAAAGCAAAACACAGACCAAATTCCATTTCACTCCCCTTTATTCACATTCTCTGTGGGTTCTAAGCTATTTCCCTAACTCCTTTCCTGCTGAACAGGGAGCCCGGGCTCGATCCCAGAACCCTGGGATCATAACCTGAGCCAAAGGCACATGCTTAACTGGCTGAGCCAGCCAGGAGCCCCAGCCATGTTTTTCTTAAGCAAAAGGACAATTTCTCACAATGCCTTCACATGACTTCACATGGTACCAGACACCTGCATTTGCCTCTAGGAGGTTGCAGATGAAGGCGATTGCAAACTCTCACAGTGGTTTATCAAATACAATGACCTGCCTGGTGACAGTGAAACTCTTATGAGCCCACGAGAGGGTGCTGTGACACTCAGCTGTGGCTGGGCTGGCACAGAGAACCAAATCCATTTCCCTGCCTGATGTCTGTGAGGAACAGATGCCCCCACTGTGAATGAGACCCTGCCACTGAGCTGTCCAGAGATGGCCATCCTCACGGAGGATGAGGATAAAGGACAATGCCTGAGGAGACCTCATCTGTCTCTTTTATCTTTTCATATTTTTGACAGTGGACAAATCACTGCCTAGGAGTCCCCAACTACCTTAGTCTCATCTGTGAATGGCCAAGAGGTTTTACAAAACACTTAAGATTTTGACCTCACAAATGCCCACAACCACTTACCATAGGGATTCAACATTAAGCAAAGATACTGTTCGTTGGAAGAGAGGTCCTGCCCACTGTTGTTTCTCACTTATATGCTCATCTTCCTTACCTCATGGTAACATAACCACCTTGATTCCTGCTTCCGTCTTCAGGAAGGCTGAGGTGACTTGAAGGGCATTACCCTGACATCGTTCTTTCTTAGCAATAAGATGTGGACATTTCCCTAGTCCTACACCCCCAAAGTTGAATCGGAATCAGGATTGAGGAGGCTGATGAGAGTTGAAGGTGTTTTCCTGTACACGGTGGTTTATTACCAATAAGGATGGGTCAGAGTCCTCGAAATTCCAGAACCTTTTCATTAATGCTTCCTACTCGTGAAAGATGATGTACATTGGTCTTTCCCTGTATAGTGTGGTGACTCAGAGAAAAGTGCTTAGCCCTTTCGTCAGACTTCCACGACCACTTTGGGGCTGGCTTCCATATTCACAAAGGATGATGTTAGGGCTAAGAGGGTTCCTGTACACTGTTATTTCTTACAGATAAGTGTATGGCATTTTTGTTACATTGCCAGAGCCACTTATCGCAGTGCTTGCCGGCCTCCTGGGGATGAACCCTAAGCCTAGGTCGGCCCCCGAGGGGCCCTTCCCAAGGGGCCTGGTGCCACAACGCCGGGGATTGGGGCCCCCGAGCCCAGCGCCGGAGTCACCCTGCCGCCCCACAGCAACCCGGGCTGCTAGGGGCACCGACAGTCTTTCAGGGCGAGAGAACGGGCAGGGCCCTCCAAGCCCCCGGCGACTTTTGAAGGCCCCCCACGCCAAAACGCTTGGGCCCACACTCCCTCTCGCCAGTGCCCTCACCTCGGCCTTCCCCTCCGCCTGCTGCAGAGCTGGCGGAAAGGGCCTGCTGGAGTCCTGGGGGCTAACACTTACCCTAGGTCGGCCCCCAAGGGGCCCCTCCCAAGGAGCCTGGCACCGCAATGCTGGGGATTTGGGACCCCCGAGCCCCAGGGCTGGACTCACTCTGCCAACCCGCAAGCACCCAGGGCGCTAGGGGCATTGCCAGTCATTCAGGAAGAGAGAACGGGCAGGGCCCTCTGATCCCCCTGCGAACTTCGAAGGCCCCCCGCGCAAAACTCTGGCTCCCACGCTCCTGCTCGCCTGCTCCCTAATCTCGGCCCACCCCTCCGCTCGCTGCAGAGTTGGCAGATCCGGCCTGCTGGCTTCCTGGGGGCTAACCCTATCCCTAGGTCACCCCCAAGGGGCCCCTCCCAAGTGGCCTGGCGCCACATGCCAGGGATTGGGGACCCCCAAGTCCCAGCGCCGGACGCACCCTGCTGCCCCGCTGCCACATGGGGAGCTAGGGGTGTCGCCAGTCCTTCAGGACTACAGAACGGGCAGGACCCTCCGAGCCACGTGCGACCTTCGAAGGCACCCCGATCCAAAGCCAAATGCTCTGGCCCACGCTCCCGATCGCCAGCTACCTCACCTCGACCCAAACCTCCATTCACTGCACATGGGCGGAATGAGCGTGCCAGTCTCCTGGGGGCTAACCCAAACCCTAGATCAGCCCCTGAGGGGCACGTCCCAAGGGGCCTGGCGCCACAACGCCAGGTATTAGGGACCCCCGAGCCCCAGCGCCGGACTCACCCTGCTTCCCCGCCGCCACCCGGGATGCTTGGGGTGCCCCTGGTCATTCAGTGCGGGAGAACGGACAGGGCCCTCCGAGCCCACGGCGACCTTCGAAGGCCCCCCCATGAAAAACGCTTGAGCCCACGCTCCCACTCCTCAGCGCCCTCACCTTGGCTCGCTCCTCCACTCGCTGCAGAGCCAGTGGATGAGGCCTGCCCTCCTCCTGGGGCTACCCATAACCCTAAGTTGGTCCCTGAGGGGCCCCTCCGAAGGGGCCTGGCACCGCAATGCCTGGGATTTGGGACCCCCGAGCCCCAGCGCCGGACTCACTGTGTTGCCCCGCCACCACCCGGGCCACTAGGAACACCGTTGGTCATTCTGGGAGGGAGAACTGGCAGATCCCTCCGATCCCCTGGCGACCTTCGAAGGCCCCCCGCGCCAAAACGCTTGGTCCCATGCTCCAGCTCGCCTGCACCCTCACCTCGGTCCGCCCCTCCGCTCGCTGCACAGCCTGTGGATCTGGACTGCCAGCCTCCTGGGTGTTACCCTAACCTTTGGTGGGCGCCGGAGGGGCCCATCCCAGGTTCCTATTGCCGCAACACCGGGGATTCGGGACTCCCGAGCTCCAGCGCCCAAATCACCCTCCCGCCCTACAGCCACCTGGGCCCCTAGGGGCGCCGCCATTCATTCAGGGAGGGAGAATGGCAAGGGCCCTCCAAGTCACCGGCCACCTTCGAAGGCCCCCCGCACCAAAACGCTTGGGCCAACGCTCCCGCTGGCCAGCGCCCTTACCTCGGCCCTCGCCTCCGCTCCGCACACAGCTGGTGGATCGGGCCTGCGGGCCTTCTGGGGGCTAAGCCAAACCCTAGGTCAGCCCCCTATTGGCCCCTCCCTAGGGGCCTGGCGCCACAATGATGGGGATTGGGGACTCCTGAGCCCCAGCACCGGACTCACCATGCCCCCCACTGCCACCCGGGCCACAAGGGGCACCCCCGGTCATTCAGGGCGGGAGAACGGGCAGGACCCTCTGAGCCCCTGGTGACCTTCGAAGGCCCCTCGCTCCAAAATTTTGGGCCCACGTTCCCGCATGCCAATGCCCTCATCTCAACCTGCCCCTCCGCTCACCGCACAGGCAGCAGATTGGGCCTACTGGCCTCCTGGGGGTAACCCTAACCCTAGGTCGGCACCCGAGGGGGCCCTCTCAAGGGGCCTGGGGCCGCAACGCTGGGGATTGGTGACCCCCGAGCCGCAGCGCCAGACTCACTTTGCTGCTCCACTGCCACCGGGGCAACAAGGGGCCCCTATGGTCATTTAAGGCGGGAGAACGGGCAGGGCCCTCCGAGCCCCCGGCAACCTTCGAAAGCCCCCCCAGGCAAAACGCTTCAGCCAACACTTCCGTTAACCAGTGCCCTCACCTCGGCCCACCCCTCCACTTGCTGCACAGCCTGCGGATCAAGCCTCCCAGCCTCCTGGGGGCTAACACTAACCCTAGGTAGGCCCGCTAGGGGCCCATCCCAAGGGGCCTGGCTCCGCAACGACGGGGATTTGGGACCCCGGAGCCCCAGCACCAGACTCACACTGCCGCTACGCTGCTCCCAGGGCTGCTAGGGGCGCTGCCGGTCATTCAGAGCGGGAGAATGGGCAGTGCCCTCCAAGCCACGGCAACTTTCGAAGGGTTCCCTCGCCAAAACGCTTGGGCCCACGCTTCCACTCTCCAGTGCCCTCACCTCGGCCCGCCCTTCCGCACGCTGCACAGCCAGCAGATCGGGCCTCCCAGCCTCCTGGGGGCTAACACTAACCCTAGGTAGGTCTCCTAGGGCCCCATCCCAAGTGGCCTGGCGCCGCAACGCTGGGTGTTGGAAACCCCCGAGGAGCAGCGCTGGACTTACCCTGCCGTCCCGCCGCCACATGGGCCGCTAGGGGCGCCGCTGGGCATTCAGGGCGGGATAACCGGCAGGGCCCTCCGAGCCTCCGGTGAAATAAGAAGGCCCCCCACACCAAAACGCTAGGTACCACGCTACCGCTCGACTGCGCCCTACCACGGTCAATCCCTCTGCTCACTGCACAGTCGGCGGATCGGGACTGCTGGCCTCCTGGGGGTTAACCTAACCCTAGGACAGTCCCCGAGGGGCCCCTCCCAAGGGGCCTGGCACCGCAACGCTGGGGATTGGGGAAACCCAAGCACGAGTGCCGGACTGACCCTGCCACCCTGCTGCCACCCAGGGAGCTAGGGGCGTCGCTGGTCCTTCATGGCGGGAGAATGTGCAGGGCCCTCCGAGCCCCCGGCGACCATCGAAGGCCCTAGCCCCAAAATGCTTGGGCCCACATACCCGCTCCCCTGCACCCTCACCTCGGCCCACCTCTCCACTCCCCACACAGTTGGGAGATCAGGCCTGCCGGCCTCCTGGGGGCTAACCCTAACCCTAGTTCGGTCCCTGAGGGCCCCTCCAAAGGGGCCTGGCGTTGCCACGCCAGGGATTGGGGACTCTCGAGCCCCAGCGCTGGACGCACCCTGCCGCCCTGCCGCTACCCGGGCCGCTAGGGACGCCGCCGGTCATTCAGGGCAGTAGAGCGGGCAGGGCCTCAGAGCTCCTGGTGACCCTCGAAGGCCCCCAGCGCCAAAACACTTGGGCCCACGAACCCTGTCGCCAGCACCCTCACCTCGGCCCGCCACTCCACTCACTGCACACCTGGCAGATCGGGCCTGCCGACCTCCTTTGGTCTAACCCTAACACTAGGTCGGCCCACGAAGGCCCCTCCCAAGGTGCCTGGCGCAAAACACGCCGGGGTTTGGGGACCCCCGACCCCAGCGCTGGAATCACCCTGCAGCCCCACCGCCACCCTGGCCGCTAGGGGTGCCGCCGGTCATTCAGTGCGGGAGAACGTGCAGTGCCCTCCGAGCCCCCAGCGAACATTGAAGGCCCATGAGCGAAAACTCTTGGGCCCACGCTCCCCCTCGTCAGCGTCCTCACCTCGGCCAGCACCTCCGTACGCCTGCCGGCCTCCTGGGGCTAACCCAAACCCTACTTTGGCGCCCAAGGGGCCTCTCCCAAGGGGCCTGGCACCGCCACGCTGGGGATTGGGGACCCCCGAGCACCAGCGCCTGATTCACCCTGCTGCCCCGCCACGACCCGGCCCGATAGGGGCGCCGTCCTCATTCAGGATGGGAGAACGGGAATGGCCCTCCGAGCCCCCGGCGACCTTCGAAGGCCCACCGCGCCAAAACGCTTGGGCTCTCGCTCCAGCTCGCCAGCGCCCTCAACTTGGCCCGCCCCTCCGCTCGCCACACAGCCGGCGGATCGGGCCTGCCGGCCACCTGGGACTAACCATAACCCTAGGTCGGTCCTCGAGGGGCCCATCCCAAGGGGCCTGGAGCAGCAACGCCTGGGATTGGGGACCCCCAAGCTCCAGCACTGGACTCACCCAGCTGCCCCACCGCCACCCAGGGTGCTAGGGGTGCCGCCGGTTATACAGGGCAGTAGAACGGGCAGGGACCTCCGAGACTTCGACGACCTTCGAAGGCCCACTTTGCAAAATGCTTGGAGCCATGCTCCCACTCGCCAGCGGCCTCACCTCGGCCCGCCCCACCGTATGCCACACAGCCTGCGGATTGGGCCTGCCGGCCTCCTGGGGCTAACCCTACACCCAGGTCCCCCCCGAGGGGCCCCTTTCAAGGGGCCTAGCGCCACAACGCCGGGGATTGAGGACACCCAAGCCCCTGCGTGGGACTCACCCTGCCTTCCCGCCGCCACCCGGACCGCTAGGGGCGCCACGGTCATTCAGGGCGGGAGAACGGGCAGGGGCTTCCGAGCCCCTGGCGACATTCGAAGGCCCCCCACACCAAAACGCTTGGGGTCACGCTCCTGTTTGTCAGCGCCCTCTTCTCAGGCCGCCCTTCCGCTTGCCGAAAGCTAGCGGATCGGGCCGGCCTGCTTCCTGGGGGCTAACCCTAACCCTAGGTCGGACCCCGAGGGGTCCCTTCCAAAGGCCTGGCGCCACAATGCTGGGGATTGGGGACCCCCGAGCCCTAGCGCTGGACTCACTCTACTGCCCCTCCCCTACCGGCCCCTAGGGGCGCCACCGGTCATTCAGGGTGGGAGAACCTGTAGGGCGCTTTGGGCCCCCGGCGACTTTCAAATGCCCCCAGCGCCAAAACGCTTAGGCCCACGCTCCCGCTCGCCAGTGCCATCACCTCTGCACGCCACTTCACTCGCCGCACACCTGGCCGATCAGGCCTGCCAGCCTCCTGGGGGCTAACCCTAACCCAAGCTCGGCACCCAAGGGGCCCCTCCAAGCGGCCTGGCGCCGCAATGCCAGGGAATGGGGACCCCCGAGCCCCATTGCCAGTCTCATCCTGCCGCCACGCCACCACCCAGGCTGCTAGGGGTGCCGCTGGTCATTCAGGGTGGGAGAACAGGAAGGGCCCGCTGAACCCCCGATGATTTCGAAGGCCCCCCGTGCCAAAACACTTGAGCCCACGCTCTTGCTCTCAACCGCCCTCACCTGGGCCCACGCCTCCACTTGCCGCACAGCCGGCGGATTGGGCCTACTGGCCTCCTGGGGGCTAACAATAACACTTGGTTGGCCCCAGAGTGGCCCATCCCAAGGGCCCTGGATCCGCAACGCCTGGGATTGGGGACCCCCGAGCCCCAGCACTGGACTCACCCTGCCGCCCCTCTGCAACCCGCACCGCTAGGTGCGCCATCGGGCATTCAGCGCGGTACAACGGGAAGGGCACTCTGAGCCCCCAGCGACTTTTGAATGCCCCCCACGCCAAAACTCTTGGGCCCACGATTCCACTCAACAGCGCCCTCACCATGGCCCGCCCCTCTGCTCGCCACACAGCTGGGAGATCGGGTCTGCCGGCCTCCTGGGGGCTAACAGTAATGCTCGGTCGGCCCCCTAGAGCCCTTCCAAAGTGGCCTGGCGCCCCAACGCCGAGGGCTGGGGACACCGAGCCCCAGCGCCTGACTCACCATACCGCCCGTCCTCTACCCGGGCCGCTAGGGTAGCCGCCGGTCATTCAGGGCGGAAGAACGTGCAGGGCCCTCTGAGCCTCCGGCGACCTTTGAAGGACCCCCACGCCAAAACACCTGGGCCCATGCTCCCGCTCGCCAGTGGCCTCACCTCCGCCTGACCCTCCGTTCGCCGCACAACTGGTGGATCGGGCCTGCCGGCCTCCTGGAGGCTAACCCAAACCCTATGTCAGCCCCCGAGGGGCCCCTCCCAAGGGGTCTGGTGCTGCAATGCCGGGGATTAGGGATCCCCGAGCCCCAGCACCGTACTCACCCTGCCGCCCCTCCGCAACCCGAGCCGCTAGGTACGCAGTTGGGCTTTCAGCGAGGTAGAACGGGAAGTGCGCTCTTAACCCCCAGTGACTTTCGAATGCCCCCACGCCAAAATGCCTGGGCCCGGGCTCCCCCTCGACAGCGCCCTCACCTCGGCCTGCCCCTCTGCTGGCTACACAGCCGGCGGATCAGGCCTGCCAGCTTCCTGGGGGCTAACCCTAAACCTAGGTCGGCCCCCGATGGGCCCCTCCCAAGGAGCCTGGAGCTGCAAGGCCTGGGATTGGGGACCCCCGAGCCCCAGCGCCGGACTCATACGGCCGCCCCACCGCAACCTGGGGTGCTAGGGGCGCCGCCGGTTATTCAGGGCAGAAGAACGGGCAGGGCCCTCCAAGCCCCCGCCGACTTTTGAAGGCCCCCCACACTAAAATGCTTGGGCCCACGCTCCCACTCCCCAGCGCCCCCACCTCGGCCCGCCCCTCCGCTCGCCGCACAGCTGGTGGATCGGGCCTGCCGGCCGCCTGGAGCTAACCATAACCCTAGCTTGGCTCCTGAGGGGCCCATCCCAAGGGGCCTGGCGCCACCATGCGGGGGATTGGGCACCCCCAAAGCAACCTGCCGGACGCACCCTGATGCCCCGCCACCACCCGGGCCGCTAGAGGCGCCGCCGGTCATCTGGGTTGGAGAATGGGCAGGGCCCTCCGAGCCTCCGGTGACATTTGAAGTCCTCCCACGCCAAAATGCTTTGGCCCACGCTTCCGCTCACCAGCGCCCTCACCTCGGCCAGCCCCTCCACAAGCCGCACAACCGCCGGATCGGGCCTGCCGGCCTCCTGGGGACTAACAGTAGGTTGGATGTGGAGGGGCCCCTCCCAGGGGTCTGGCGCCACCACGACAGGGATTGGGGACCCCCGAGCACCAGCGCCAGACTCACCCTGCCACCCTGCCGCGACCCGGCCCGCTAGGGGCGCCGTCCTCATTCAGAGTGGTAGAATGGGCAGGGCCCTCCAGTCCCCTGCGACCTTCAAAGGCAACCCGCACCAAAATGCTAGGTCCCACGCTCCTGCTCACCAGCACCCTCACCTGGGTCCGCCACTCCGCTCTCCACACAGCTGGCGAATAGGGCCTGCTGGCCACCTAGGGGCTAACCCTAACTCTAGGTTGGCCCCCGAAGGGCCCCTCCTAAGGGGCCTGGCGGCCCAATGCTGGGGATTGGGGACCCCCAACCCCATCGTCAGTTACACCCTGCCGCCCCGCCCCACCCGGACCGCTAGGGATGCCACCGTTCATTCAGGGTGGGAGAACGGGCTGGGCCCTCCGAAAACTGCCGATCTTCGAAGGCGCCCCAAACGAAAACACTTGGGCTCAGGCTCATGTTCACCAGCACCCTCACCTCGGCCCAACTCGCCGCTCGACGCACAGGTGGTGTATCGGACCTGCTGGACTCCTGGGGGCTAACCCTAACCATAGGTCGGCACCCCTGGGGCCCTTCCCAAGGGGCCTGGCATCGCAACGCTGGGGATGGGGACACTGAGCCCAAGTGCCAGACTCACCCTGCTTCCCTTCAGCCACCCGAGCCGCTAGGGGCCCACCGTTCAATCAGAGCAAGAAAATGGTTAGGGCCCTCCGAGCACCCGCTGACATTCAAAGGCCCCCCGTGCTTGGCTTGGGCTCATGCTAAGGCTCGCCAGCGCCCTCACCTCGGCCCAACCCTTCGCGTGTTGCACAGCCGCTGATTGGGACCACTGGCCTTCTGGGGGCTAACCGTAACCCTAGATTGACCACCGAGGGGCCCATCCCAAGGGGCCTGGCGCTCCAACGCCGGAGATTGGGGATCCTGAGCCTCAGCACCTGACTCACCCTGCCACCCAGCTGCCACCCAGGGGCTTGGGGTGCTGCCGTTCATTCAGGGCGGGAGAACAGGCAGGGCCCTCCGAGACACGGCGACCTTCAAAAGCCCCCCGCGCCAAAACACCCGAGCCCACGCTCCCGCTCACCAGCGCCCTCACCTCGGTCCGACACTCCAGTCTCCACACAGCTGGCGAATAGGGCCTGCCGGCCTCCTAGGGGCTAAACCTAACCCTAGGTTGGCCCCCGAGGGGCCCCTCCCAAGGGGCCTGGCGCCGCAACACCGGGGATTGGGGATACCCGAGCCGCAGCGCCTGACTCACCCTGCCGCCCCGCTGCCACCTGGGCAGCTAGGGGCACTGCCGGTCACTCAGGGAGGAGAATGGGCATGGCCCGCTGAGTCCCCAGAAACATTAAAAGGCCCCCGGAGCCAAAATGCTTGGGCCCAAGCTCCCTCTCGACAGAGACCTCACCTCGACCCACCACTCCATTCGCCGCACAGCTGGCGGATTGAGCCTGCTGGCGTCCTGGGGGCTGACCCTAACCTAGGTCAGCCCCCGAGGGGCCCCTCCCAAGGGGCCTGGCGCCGCAACACAGTGGATTGGGGACCCCTGAGACCCAGCGCCGGACTCACCTGCTGCCGCGCCACCACCCAGGCCGCTAGGGGAGCCACGGATCATTCAGTGTGGGAGAACTGGCAGGGTGCTCCGTTTCCCCTGCGACCTTCAAAGCACCCTTGTGCAAAAAGGTGGCTCCCACGCTCCTGCTCACCAGCGCCCTCCCCTTGGCCCGCCCCTCTGGTTGCTGCAGAGCTGGTGGATAAGGCCTGCCGGGCTCCTGGGGGCTAACCAAAACCCTAGGTCGGCCCCATGGGGGACATCCCAAGGGGCCTGGTTCTGTAACGCTGGGGTTTGGTGACTCAGAGCCCCAGATCCAGACTCACCCTGCCGCACTGTCGCCACCCGGGCCGCTAGGGACGCCGCAGGTCATTCAGGGCGAGAGAAGGGCCAGGGCCTTCTGAGCCCCCGGTGACTTTCAAGGGCTCCCTGGTCCAAAACGCTGGTGCCCACGCTCCCACTCCCCACGCCCTCACCTTGGCTTGCCCCTCAGCTCTCAGCCCAGCGGGCGGATTGGGCCTGCCGGCCTCCTGGGTCTTAACCCTAATCCTAGGTCGGCCCCTCAGGGGCCCCTCCCAAGGGTCCTGCTGCTGCTACACTGGGGATCGGGGACCCCAAGCCCCAGAGCCAGAATCACCCTGCCTCAATGCCGCCACCCGGGCCTCTAGGGGCGCCGCCGGTCATTCAGGGCGGGAGAACGACAGGGCCCTGGAGAAACCAGCGACATTTGAAGCCTCCCACGCCAAAATGCAGGGGCCCACGCTCCCGCTCGGCAGCGCCTTTACCTCTGCCCGCCCACCTCTCGCCGCCCAGCCAGAGGATTGGGCCTGCCAGCCTCCTGGGGGCTAACTCTAACCCTAGGTCAGCCCACGAGGAGCTCCTCCCAAGGGGCCTGCCCCCGCAACGCCGGGGATTGGGGATCCCCAAGCCACAGTGCAGGACTCACCCTGCTGCCCCACCGCCAACGGAGCCACTAGGGGCGCCGCTGGTTATTCAGGGCAGGAGAAAGGGCAGGGCCCTCCGAGCCATGGCAACATTGCAAGGCCCAGGGCGCCAAAACCCTGGTGCCCATGCTCCCGCTCGCCATCGCCCTCAACTCGGCCCACACCTCTGCCCTTCGCACAGCTGGCAGATCTGGCCTGCCGGCCTACTGGGCGCTAACCCTACACCCTAGGACGGCCCCTGAGGGTCCCTTCCTAAACGTGCCGCTAGGGGCACCACCATTCATTCAGTGTTGGAGAACTGGCAGGGCCCTCCGAACTCCCTCCAACCTTCGAAGGTGCCCGGAACCAAAACGCTTCGGTCCAGGCTCATGTTCACCAGCACCCTCACCTCAGCCCACCGCTCCAATCACCGCACATGTGGTGTATCGGGCCTGCCGGCCTCCTGGGGACTAACCCTAAGTGTAGGTCAGCCCCCGAGAGGCACTTCCTGAGTGGCGTGGCTCCGCAACGCCGAGGATGGGGACCACAAGCCCATGTGCCGGACTCACCCTGTTGCCCTTCAGCCACCCGAGCCGCTAGGGGCCCCGCTAGTCATTCAGAGCGGGAGAACGGGCAAGGCACTCCGAGGCCCCGGCGACTTTCGAAGGCCCTCCTGCACCAAAATGGTTGGGCCCATGCTGCCGCTCACCAGCGCCTTCACATTGGCCCACTCCTCCGATCGCCGCACAGCCGTTGCATCGGTCCTGCTGGCCTACTGGGGTCTAACCCTAAACCCTAACCCCTAACCTTAAACCCTAAACCTTAACCCCTAACCCTCACCCTAACCCTAACACTAACCCCTAACCCTTACCCTAACCCTGACCCTAACCTAAACCTAACCCTAAACCCTAATCCTTAAACCCTAAACCCTACATTAACACTAAACCCTAAATCCTAACCCCTAACCCTAAACCCGAAACCCTAAACACTAAACCCTTACCTTAACCACTAAGCCAAACCCCAAACCCTAACCCTAAACCCTAACCATACCCCGACCCCTATCATAACCCTAACCCTACCCCTTCAGCTAACCCTACCCCTAACCAGTAACGTAACCCTAACCCTTACCCTAACCCATACTCTAACCCTAACTTTAACCCATACCCTAACCCGAACCCTAACCTGTACCCTAACCCTAACACGTACTCTAACGCGTACCCAAACCTGTACCCTAACCCTAACCCTAAACTGTACCCTAACCCATAACTTAAACTGTACCCTAAACTTAACCTTAACCCTAACAAGTACCCTAACCCATACCCTAACCTTAACCCTGAACCCTGACCATAACCCATACCCTAACTCGTACCATACCCGTACCCTAACCGTACCCGTACCCTAAACCTAACCCATACCCTAACCGTAAACCTAAACCCTAAACCGTAACCCGTACCCTAACCCTAACCAGTACCCTTACCTTAACCTTAACCCATACCCTAACCTGTACCCTATCCCTAACCCGGACCCTAACCCATACCCTAACCCATACCTAACCCTAACCTGTACCCTAACCCGTACCCACACCCATACCCTAACCCTAAACTGTACCCTATCCCTATCCCTAACCCATTCCCTAACCCGTACCCTAACCCTAACCCTAAACCATAACCTGGCCTGTACCATAACCCTAAACTGTACCCTAACCCTAACCCGTACCCTAACCCGTACCCTAAACCGTACCCTAATCTGAATGCCAACACTAACCATAACCGTACCCTAATGCGTACCCTAACCAGTACCCTAACCCTAATCCGTACCCTAAACCTAACCCCTACTCCAACCCTAACCCTAACCCTAAACCCAAACCCTAAACCCTAACCCGTACCCTGAACCCTAATCTGTACCCTAACCCATAACGTCTAACTTGTAACCCCTAAACCCAAACCTAACCCATACCCTCTCCTTACCCTAACCCTAAACCCTACCCTCTCCCATACCCTAACCATAATCCATACTCTAACCTTAACCCGTACCCTAATCCGTACCCTAACCCCGGGGATTGGGTACCCCTGGAACACACCACGGGACTCAGCCTGCCACCCCTCAGGAAACCATGCCCCTTGGGGCGCCGCAGAGCATCCCGTTCAGGAGAACTGGTAGGGCCCCTCTGAGACCCCAGCGATCCTCGGCGGCCCCCTACACCCCAACCCTGAGGCCCACGCTCATCCCGCCCCACGCCTTCCCTTCAGCTTGCCACTGAGCGCGTCGCAGAGCCGGCAGATCAGGCCTGCCGGGTTCCTGGGGCCTAGACCTGACCCTAGTTTGGCTGGGTAGGGCCCCTCCCCTGGGTCCCGGTGCCACAGCCCCAGGTACTGGGGACACCTGAGCCCCACTGCAGGATAAAGCCTGCCAGCCCACAGGAAACCGTGCCCCTTGGGAGGCTGTAGAGCATTCAGGGCGGGAGAACCAGGAGGGCCCCCAGAGTCCCCTGCGAACTTCAGTGATCCCTAAACCCAAGCTTGAAGCCCATGCTCACCCCACCCCACACCCTCACCTCAGCCCGCGGCAGTGCTCGCCACATAGCGGGCAGATCTGGCCTGCGGGGTTCCTGGGCCCCAACCCTAACCCTAGTTCATCTGTGGAGGGGCCCCTCCCCAGGAGCCTGGAGCCAGAGCCGCGGGGATTCGGGACACCTGAGCCCCACAGCAGGACTCAGTCTGCCACCCCGCAGGAAACCGTGCGCCTTGGGAGGCCATAGAGCGTTCAGGGTGGGAGAACCAGGAGGGCCCTCCTGAGCCACCAGCGAACGTTGGCGGCCTCCCGCAACCCAACCCTGAAGCCCACGCTCACCCTCCCTGCACCCTCACCTCAGCCCATGTAGCTCGCCATACAGCCAGCAGATCGGGCCTGCGGGGCTCCTGGGGCCTAACCCTAGCCCTAGGTCGGCCGCGGGTGTGGGGGACTCCCAGGGGCCTTACACCACAGCCCCAGGGAATTGGGGTACCTGTACCACACCGCAGGACTCAGCTTGCCACCGGAAAGGAAACAGTGCCCCTTGGGGCTCTACGGAGCCTACAGGGCATGAGAACATGGGGAGGCCCCCAGGGCCTATCCCCACTTTTGGCAGCCCCCCGTGCCCCAACCCTGAGGCCTATGTTCACCATCCCCCATGGCCTCCTCTCAGCCCTCCACAGAGCTCGCTGCACAGCCTGCAGATTGTCCTTGCCGGGCTCCTGGACCCTAAACCTTACACTAGGTTAGCCACAGAGGGGCCCCTCCCCAGGGTCCTGGCACCCTACTCCGGGGGATTGGGGACACACAAGCCCCACTGTAGGACTCAGCCTGCAGCCCACAGGAAACTGTACCGTTTTGGGGCACAACAGAGCATTCAGTGCAAGAGAATTGGGGCACCCCTGAGAGCCCCTTCTGGTGAACCCCGACATTTGTGGGCCATTCCGGATGAAACCCCAAGGCTCACACTCACCCACGCTTGTGCCCTCATCTCAGTCGGCCTGGGAGTTCTCTGAGCACTGGGCAGTTTGGACCTGCTGTCTCTTGAGGCCTAACCTAACCCTGGGTCTTCTGCTGAGGGTCCCTCCCTGTTTGCCTGCCTCCAAGGCACCAGGCATTGGGCTCACCTCTGCACGACTAGAGGACTCAGCCTGCCCCACAGCAGGAAACTGTCATTTGGGGCTGCAGCAAGGATTCATAGGAAAATCGGAGGGCCCTCCTCAGCCCATCGCAGGCAACCCCCACTTTCAGAGATCTCCCCGGATCCAATTAGTAGCTTCAAACTGACCTTTAAACTTGCTCTCCAAGGAGATCTTTTGAAATTCTCCACACTTCCAACCGATGGCACCATCCAGCTTCAGAGACTTACCCAGCTTTAGGTCTTGAGATGGATTAAAATGGGAAGTCACTTCACTGATGACGACGTACTGGTGACCAAAAGATACATGCATAAATGCTTCATATCACTTGGCTTCAGGGAAATGCAAATCTAAACCCCTATAGATGCCATATCACACGAGGCCGAATATCTAAAAATAAGAAGACATGAAACTATATATGTTGGAGAGGATGTGGAGAAATGGGAACACTCTTACACCCCTGTACAAATGCAGTCCAGTACAGCCACTCTTGAAAATGGTACAGAGTTTCTTCAAGAAGTTATAATAAAGCTACCCTATGTCCCAGCAATTGCACTACTGGGTATTTACCCCAAAGATACAGAGGTAGTGAAGATGGGACACATGCACCACAGTGTTCATAGCAGCAATATCCATAATAGACAAGCTGCAGAAGGAGTGCAGATGACCATGGATAGATGAATGGATAAAGAAGATATGGATCATATCTATAGTGGAATATTACTCAGCCATCAGAAAGGATGAATACTTACCATCACACCTACCTGGGTGGAGCTGGAGGGTATTATGATGAGTGGAATAAGTCAATGAAAGAAAGACAATGATCATATGCTTTCACTCCTATGTGGAATATCAGAAACAAGGAAGGTGACCATAGGGGAAGGAAGGGAAAATAGAATGGGAAGTCATCAGAGAGGGAGAAAACCCATGATGGACACTTAACTATCACAAGAAACTGATGATTGCTGGAGGAGAAGTTTGGGGGGGTAACTGGGTGAGTAGCATTAAGGAGGTCACACGATACAATGAGCACTGGGTATTACACACAACTGAAAATTGATTGAAGACTACATCTGAAACTAATGATGTACTGTAAGTTGGCTAATTGAATTTAAATTAAAGAACAAAAGACCTTGAATAAACAATCCTAAACATTTGTATGGAACCACTAAAGATTCCGAACAGCCAGTGCAATGTGGAAAAGAAAAACAAAGCTGGAGGACTCACAATTTCAGATTTCAGGTTATACTACAAAGCTGCAGGCATCCTAACAAGAGAGTATGGCACAAAAATAGACACAGCGACCAAAGGAACAGGATACAAGTTCAAACAGAAACCCATAATTATGTGGTCCATGAATCTTCCACAAAGCAAGCAACGATATCAAAAGGGAAAAGGACAGTCTCTACAACAAATTTTGTTGGGAAAACTAGACAGCTACGCACAAAAGAATGAAATTAGACTGCTTTCTTACACAATACAGACAAACACAAAACAGTTTCAAGACCTCAATATGAGACCTGAATCCATAAAAATCCTACAGTAGGGAAGACAGTAACTTCTTGACATGGACCATATTAACGTTTTTCTAGACTGTGTCTTGAGGCAAAGGAAATGAAAGCAAAAATAAACTATTGGGAATACAGCAAAATAAAGTTTCCACATGGCAGAAGAACAATGAAAACGTAAAAATAGTAAGACAACTTACTCAAAGGGAGATGATATTTGCAAAGATCATATGCAATAAAGGGATAGTGTCCAAAACATATACAACTGATACTACTCGACCCCCAAGAAACAAATAATCCAGTTAAAAAATAGGCAGAAGACATGGACAGACATTTCTCCAAAGAAGAAATACAAATGGCCAACAGTCCCGTGAAAAGATGTTCACCATCACCCATCATCAGGAAAATGTGAATCCAAAGGACAATGAGGTAATCCCTCAAACCTGTCAGAATGGCTAACATCAAAAGCACAACAAAGAACAGGTGTTGAGAGGATGTGGATAAAGGGGAATCCTCGTGAACTGTGGGTGGGAATGCAAATTGTGGTGGCCACCGTGGAAAACAGTATGAAGGTTATTGAAAAAATTAAATATAAAACTACCCTACGATCCAACAATCACACTACTTGTATTTACCCAAAGAATAGGAAAACAGTAACGTAAAAGGATACGTGCACCCCTATGTTCCTTGCACCATTATTTAGAATATCACAATATGGAAGCAACCCAAGTGTCTGTAGAAAAATTGACAAATGAGATGATAGATGTGTATTCACACACACGCACGTGCACACACACACACACACATACACACACACAATGGAGTATTACTCGGCTTGAAAAAGAATGAAACCTTCCATTTGCAGCCACATGAATGGAGCTAGAGAGTATTATCCTAACTAAAATCAGGCATTCAGAGAAAGACAAATCCCATAAGATGTCACTCTAATAGGGAATTTAAGCAACAAACAAAAATAAATAACTAAAAGAGAAAAAGGAGACACACCAAAATACAAACTCTTAACAATAGAGAACAAACGGATGGTTACAAGAGGAGGTGGATAGAGGGTTGAGTGGAATAGGTGAAGGGGATTAAGAGGACACTTTTCTTGATGACCACTGAGTAATTTATAGAATTACTGAATCACTCTATTGTACACCTGAAACGAATGTAACACTGTATGTTAGCTCTACTGGAATTAAAATAAATTTCTAAAAAAGATTTTTTCTTTCAGGAACCTCTTTGAAAAAGCTTTTCCTGTGCACTGTGCATAAGCCCTACTTGGGAGGATTCGCTCTACAATAATTATTCACTACTTGAATCAAATTCAGATTTCACTGAGTTCTTACCGTGGATCCCAGCCCATGGGAGCCATGGTCCTTTTCAGTCCAGGCTCAGCACCAATGCATTCAAGATTGGAAGTAGAGACACATGTCACTTCACAGTCCAGAAAGCTATTATTGTTTTTGTTTCAGTGTGAGAGACTCACAGACTTTGGGACAGGTTTCAGAGCAGGTTTATTATGGATCCTGGATCTCTACTTCAGTGTTCATTGCCTGGATCCATTTGGCTAATAGGTTCCCTGTGGATGG